>NC_057735.1:20701665-20865748 GCF_004010195.1 Chiloscyllium plagiosum
TTTTGCCCTCCTGATTTCTCTCTTAAGTATACTCCTCCTGCCTTTAATCTCTTCTAAGGATTTACTCGATCTATCCTGTCACAATAAACTCATGGCAGAGAGAGTGAATGTTTAAAGGAGTGGATGAATTGCCAATCAAATGAGCTGTTTTGGATTGAATCATATAATTTTTATTGAGTGCTGTTGGAGCTGCAAACATGCAGGCAAGTGAACTGCATGCAAGTAATTTGCATCTTGTAAATACATTGGTTTTGGGGAGTCAGAAGCTTTGTTTGTTGTTTCAGAGATTCGAGGCTCTCAATTGTTTTTGTAGCCATGATATTTATATGACTGGTCATTTCACAAGAGAAGTTTTATGAAGAAGTTGCAGTCTGTGTTACCTTGACCTCAGATAATGTGACACAGTTTGGGTGGAGACAGTTCAGATCCACATGTGTATCTGAAGAGACCAGATGTGCTTTGTTCAACTCCCAAGAATCCTTAGTAATTATGCGCAGCAAGCCAATGTAAACTGTATTTATTACTATCATTCAATAAACTATCTTGTTAGACAAATGCCCCAATGATCAGACTTACTAATGGCCTATCCTCTGCCACTGATATTTAGACAGTCCCTAGATTCTATCTGGTCGTATCATGGCTTGATATGACAACTGCTCTGTCCAAGACCGTAAGAAACTACAGAGAGTTGTGAACACATCCCAAGTCCATTATGCAAGCCATCCTTTCAACTATTGACTCCATTATTACTGCTCACCACCTCGGGAAGGTAGCCAAAATAATCCACATCAGTTATACTCTCTTCCAATCTTTTCCGTCAGGCAGAAGATACAAAAGCTTAAACACACATACCAACAGATTCACGAACAGCTTCTTCCCTACTGTTATTAGACTTCTGAATGGACGTCTCAAATTTTTAATTTAATGTTGATCTCACTCATTGGGCACCTTCTCTGCAGCCATAACATTGTATTCCTCGTTGTGTTCTATTACCTTAATGTACTTTATATGGTATGATCAGCCTGTAGTGCAAGAAAAACAAAACCTTTCACTGTACCTAGGTGCACATGACAATAATAAATCAAACCAAAAGATTTGGCAAAAAGAAGGGAGGTTGGTGACAATATTCTACCCAAAAAAGAAAAGCTTATGCTGCCAGTGGTATTACACAAAAATAGTTAGTTTCTGGGCAATGATACCTCCCCCCCCCCCCCCCGCCAGGATGTTGATTCAGCAAAGGCAGTCCCATTGATTGTCAAGGGAAGATGTTTCAATTTTCTCTCGTTGAATACGGTCATTACTTGGCAGTTGTGTAACAAAAAATATTAGTTGCCAATTATCAGTTCAACATTAACATTGTCCAGGTTTTCCTGCATTTGCACGCAAGCAGTTTCGTTATTGAGGAAGTTGAAAATGGAATTGAGTACAATGCAGTCATCAGTGAACATCTCCACTTCTGACCTTATAATAGAGGGAAGGTTATTGATGAATTAAATTATTTTGATTGGGTCTAAGAAATGTCATTGAGGAAATCCTGTAACAATGTACTGGGGTTGAGATGACTAGCCAGTAACAAATACAGCCATCTTCTTTTCTGCTCGATTTGACGCCAACCAGTAGCGAACTTTATCCCTGATTTTTATTGACATCGAATTTTCTACAATTCCTTACTGCAACATTCAATTATCAAACTAAGTATAGTTTTTTATAGTGGCAATACATTTGAACCCCAGATAATTTTCTGACCTCGTATTCATATCATCACGAGGACCTCTACTGAGGTCACTTACCTGACTTCACCTCTGTTTCTGCTTACCTGCTGTTGAAACCCTCACTTCTGCCTTCATCTATCTTTAGAATTTTGTCTAGAGTCCCACATTCTACTCTCCATAAATTGAGGTTGTCCATGACTTCTACATTGCAGCAAGTCATAGAGTCATAGAGATGTACAGCATAGAATCAGACCCTTCTGTCCAATTCATCCAAGCCAACCAGATATCCTAACCTAATCTTGTCCCAAGTTCCATTTCACCCAGGTACTCACTGAACTACATTGGTTCCGAGTTAAACAACATCTTGCTTTTAAAATTCACATCCATATTTTCAAATTCCTCCTTGACCCTCTTCTACCTATTTCTGTATTTTCCTTTGGCCCCACAGTTCACTGAGATACCTGTACTCCTCAAAGACATTCCTGATTTTAATAGTTCAACCATCAGTGCCGGTGCCTTTTCATTATCCAGACGCCAAGCTCAGGAATACCATATCTACACTGCTCTCTATCTAGCCTTTCTTCCTGTTAGACACCCTTTACAACTTAAATTTTTTGGTCATCTGACCTAATATCTCTTTATGTTGATTAGTGTCATATGTTACCATGTAATACCTGGTGAAGCACCATGGGACAATTCATTACACACTGCAAAAATATAACTTATTGTTGATTGAATGCTGCCCAAATTACAAGGTGTCACACTCAACACACGTCTGGAATTTAACTGAGTTTAATTATAATTCTACAATTAATTCATAATATTTATCTTGTTATGAAAAGGTCTTAGCCAAGATATTTAATTTATGTCACTCACTATATGCACATAATATCAAATAAATAAATAAATATTGGAGTGTCTTGAAAATAGCAGTTTTCAAAGCAAAGGACATTGGCTATAATAGCAGAACTGTTGCACTTGTAAAGCTGCCAAATAGATACCAAATCTACAATTTTTTCAAAGAGAAGGCAAAATTGCATAGCCAGCTAGTAACTAAAAGGGCGAGCTGATATCATGAGATAAGTTTCATCCATCAGGCGATAACGTATTGTTCCTGGGAGAAGCTGACTGGCTTGAGTTATGCTCCAGTTAAGTGTTAAGCTTATGTAGCTAACAGGAATGTATACTTCATTCTTTAATCATTCGGCTATCAGGGTGTCATTGGCTGGAAAAGCATTTATTGACCATCCCAAATTGCCCCGAAGATGGTGTTGAGATGTCTTTGTGAACCATCACAGTCCATTTGGTGTAGATACGTTAGCAGTTCAAGGATTTTGACCAAGTCACAGGAAAGAAAAGAGATTGATTTCTAAGTCAGGACAATGCATTGCTTTTTTTTCCCATTCATTCACGGGATGAGGACACCACTGGCTAGACCAATGTTTATTGCCCATCCCTGATTGCACAGGGGGCAGTTAAGAGTCAAGCAGGTTGCTGTGGGTCTGGAGTCACATATCAGCCAGACCAGGTAAGGATGGGCGATTTCCTTCCCTAAAGGACATTAATGAACCAGATGGGTTGTTCCTGACAATCAACAATGGTCAGCACTAGACTGTTCATTGCAGATTTTTTAATATATTTAATTCAAATTCTACCATCTGCCATGGCAGGATTTGAACCCAGGTCACTAGAACATTACCTGGGAATCTGGATTAACAGCCTAGCGATAATACCACTAGGACAAAGCCTGCCTGCTTGGGGGAGAGCTTGCAGGTGATGGTGCTTTCTCCACCTAACCTGCCACATCTTTGGACTGTGGGAGGAAACTGGAGCACCTGAGGAAACCATTGCAGACACGAGGAGAATGTGCAAACTCTACACAGACAGTCACTCAAGGGTGGGAACGAACTCGACTCCCTGGTGCTGTGAGGTAGCAGAGCTAACCACTGAGCCACCGTGATACCATGTCTACTCTAGTTTAGTATCTGAACCCTAGTAATTCCCAGGAAGTTGATAGTATGGCTTTAGTGATGATGATGTCATTAAATGTCAAGGGATCAACGGTTAGATTCTCTTTTGTTGGTGTTGGTTATTTCCTGGCCGTTGTGTGGACCAAAAGTTACTTGTCACTTGTCAGCAAGTTATCAAGTGGGGAAGGATCGAAAAGGGTGGCACTGGAAAAGCACAGCAGGTTAGGCAGCACCCGAGGACCAGGAGAATTGGTGTTCCAGGCATAAGCCTTTCATCAGGAATGTGAGTGGAGGAAACTCAATTTCTACTATGGAAGATAGTGGAACTTAATCTAAAAGAATCTGGATTTGAAAGTCTAGGATGACTATGAAACAAGTATTGATATCATCCATGTTTTTCTGCACTTGAGCATGGACTGCTTCAGTAACTGGTGATTTGTGAATGGTGCTGTACATTGTGCAATCATCGTTGAACAACCCCACTTCTGACCTTATGATGAAGGAAAGGCCATTGAAGATGCAGCTGAACATGTTGGGTCTAGGATACTATCCTGAGGAGCTCCTGCAGAGATGACTGACATCCAACAAAAACAACCATTTTTATTTCTACCAGTATGAAGGCACAAACAGAGAGTTTTCCACCTGATTCCTATTGACTTGAATTTTGTTAGAACTTCTTGAAGCTACACACAATCAAATGCAACTTTGATGGCAAGTACACTCACTCTGATTTCCCCTCTGGAGTTCATCTCTTTAGTCGATCTTTGAATCAAGGCTGTAATGAGGTGATGAGCTAAGCGGCCTTAGCAAAACCAAAGCAAGCAAGTTATTTTTTAGCAGGTGCTGTTTGATAACATTTTGATTATGCTCCCAGCATGCTCTGCTATTCTCTTTATAAAGCCAATGTTAATCCCCTGGCTTCATGGTAATGGTGGAGTGGGTGATTTTCTAGATCATGATGTATTGGGTTTGGGTACAATTCTGCTGCTGCTGATAGCCCACAGAAGCTATGAGAAGAAGGGCTTATGCCCGAAACGTCGATTCTCCTGTTCCCTGGATGCTGCCTGACCTGCTGCGCTTTTCCAGCAACACATTTTCACCACTTCCTCGAAGAACTCTATTAAGTTGGTAAGGCATGATCTCCCCTGCACAAAACCATGTTGCCCATCACTGAGAAGCTCATTCTTTTCTAAATATAAATAGATCTTATCTCTCAGTACCCTCTCCAGCAACTTCCCCACCACCGACGTCAGGCTCACTGGTCTGTAGTTACCCGGAATATCCCTACTACCCTTCATGTACAGGGGGACAACATGAGCAACCTTCTAGTCCTCCGGCACCTCACCTGTATTCATTGAAGATGCAGCTGTATTCGGTTCAGATATTAATAAGGACAGTCTTGCAGAGTTAATTCTTAAGTGTAGCTTGAGTCTTACATGAGGGTCTCATGTATCTTTGCTGTAAATTAACTAGCTATCACGTGCTATATAATATGTTAACAAAGACTGAGCACGACTTCTGGTGAAGTCTTTGAGTTGACATCTTTCCGAGTTGATGACTTAGACTACTGCCAATGTTGAGAGTGTGGTGCTGGAAAAGCACAGCAGGTCAGGCAGCATCCAAGGAGAGGGAAAATGATGTTTCAGGCTGGAGCCCTTCATCAGGAATCTAATGTTGGCAGTGAATCTACCCAAGGCTAGTTCCATTGGACACAATCACAATGGAAACCGTGATAACTGAGCTAGTATCCAAACATACACCAGAGATGTGATGTATTCTGTGAGTATAATAAAGCTACTGGATTTTGAACTAACAGAAAGGAAGAAACTGCCACAGGGACAACAGCCTTGCCTCTCTCTATCTCTCTTTTTCTCTGAAATCTCTTTTGTCACATTTTGAGAATTTGAAATCCATTATAAGTTTTTACTGTTGCATGTCCTGAGTTCTTAAATTGAGCTCTCTGAATTAATGCAACTCTATCCAAAAGAAGATGAGAATTCACCCAGCCAATGATCCAATGAGAAACCCTTGAACGAGCAACTGGTGTGAAAATTACCCTTCAGTTATAAACAACCATCTGGATGATTCGTTAATAATTTTATTAGTGATTTTGAATTTGTTTGGTCAAGTGTTAAGATTTTAATGAATTTGTGCTTAGGAAATTGTGTCTATGTTTTTACTTTTGCATTTGCGGATACTTGGATATCTTTGTATGTTTTAAACCTGCTGTTAAAGTATTCTACAGCATTGCTGGAGAGAACTTTAGAATAAAGCTAACACTTGTTAATTTAAGGAAGCTGGCTGATTATTTCCCACACTAAGTTGTTCATAGTGAAGTAATAAATTATTAAATTGGCAATATGACTTTCCTTTCGAACTCAAGCTCTTTTGTCGTCCTTTCAGAGTTGGGAAAAGAGGGTGCAGTTTACCTGTCCAGAATCATTTGGAACTATTCCCTTACCTAACTTCATGACTTTCTGCATTATATCAATTTTTACTGAAGCCACAATAGCAAATTCGCTTGACATTAGCGGAAGTTAAGGGTAAATTAATGCAAGTTGTAGTCCAAAATCTTAAAAATTTTCATATGTTGTGAAGACGTGATAACTTATGATAGATACAATTCCTTGGTGTGCATTTTCTTTGAAACATTTCAATTGTATAACAACATGTATTTATGTATTAGCTTAAAGACAACTTATGCAAAGAAGCACAAAAAAGTGTGACACTTTTCTGAAAAACATACTTTATTCATACAAAATTTGTAAAATTACATGCCATAACAGTTCAAAAACAGTCACCAAAAGTAAGAAGCTCAAGTTCTTTCCATTATGCTGGTGGTATCCTAAGGTCACTCATTACAATTACAGTTATGCATAACAGCACACTGGACATTGTATGGTTAAGATACCACCTGAGAAGTGTCAAAGATTTCAGCCTCCCAATGTACCATGGCAGATGGGCCTCAGACTGCAGCATTTTCCCTTTGTAGTGGCTGTCCAAAGTTTCAGTCCTGCAACTGCAATACTGAAAATAACACACCTATCACCAACTGCAAACCAGCCCCACATCATCCCTGGGTCTTGACCCCTGTGTGCCTGCTCTGGAGGTGACACCATGCACCCCACTTCCCATCCCCTGAGCTGGACCTGAACACTCCCACCCCACCACCTTACCCCTGCTCTATGGTTTAGACATCCTTTTCACATTTTTGGACTTGATACCCGCAAGCCAATCCCCTTCTCCACTTCAAATCCGACCCCTATTATCTTGGACTGAAAACTCCTTCTACCATTTCAGGTCTGAGCCTACTCCCTCCACTCTGGATCTGACTCTTCCTTCACCTATCTCCAGGATCCTCTCCTCACTTCTCCCATTTTTGTGCTCTGCTTCTGATCTACCTTCACCCCTTCCTCCTACTTTCACCGCTCTGAACCTGATCTGCTTCCACTTTACTACCCTCAACATGTACCAACCCGTTCTCCTGCCACCAGATCTGATTACACTGTCCCCCACACTGACCCCGCAACTGCTGACATGTTTTCACCCACACAGACTGCATAAGACTGCCACTTCTTGTAAAGTCTGTTTCAAAGCGACATTAGTGCTCAAAAGATTAAAAGATAAATCAGCCTTATCAGTTGGTTAGATATTTATTCAACCAAGCATCATTTTGGTCTGCTTCAAACCAAAATTGTGATGCAACAGTGGCCTCAGTAATCATAAGAGACTGTCTTGCTGGCAGTTTTGAAACCCATATATAGCAACAGAAGAAATAGGAACAGGAATAGGCCATTCAGCCCTTTGATTCTTCTGCAGCATTCAATATAGTCATGGCTGATCATCCAAATCAATACCCTGTTCCCATTTTTTCACCACACCCTTTGATCCTTTTAGTCTTAAGAACAAATGCTGCTCTGTAGCCTTAACTTCATGTACAGACTGTTATTAAGCGCTGTTGAAAGGACCCAGACATCTAACCTGAGCCTGTAAGAACTAAACAACTTTATTAAAATAAAAATTACCCAACCCTTCTCCATTCAAAAGATATTATCTTTATTAACCTTTTTGTGATGTACAGAATTTGCAGATAAGTCTCAGAATAATTACTGAGATAAAACTAATCATTTCAATAGAAAAAGTTCTGAATGTGTTGGGTGACTTTTAATCTTCTTAGAAATTTAGCTGAATCTAAAATTATGCACTTATGAACATATGAATTTGAAGTAGAAATAGATCATTTGGCTCTTTGAGTTTGCTCTGCCATTCAATAAAATCATGACTGATCTGCTTGTGTTCCATATTCAACTTTTGCATTGACCCCGATAACTTTTGATTCCTCTGCCTAACAACAGTCTACCTATCTCTGCATTATTAAAACTAATGACCCCCACCTCCATTACCTTCTGAAGCATGGAGTTCCAAAGAGTTACAATGCTCTGAGAGAAAATAAATCTCCTCATCTCTGTACTAAAAGGGTGCCCATTAGTTTAAAAATGTCCCCTAATTGTGTACTGACGCACAAGAGGAAACATCCTTTCCTCATCCACCTTGCCAAGAGCATTCAACAGCATGTAAACATCAATCAAATCTTCTAAACTCTCCCAATTCTTCTAAACTCCACTGAAGACAAGCCCAGTCTGTCCAATTCTTCCTCACAACAAACTACTCATACTGGGTACCAATCTAGTAAACCTCTTCTGAAGTGCATTGAATATATTTATATCCTTCTTTAAATTAGGAAACTAAAACTAAATCCTCATAAATCTTTTCTGAATCCTTTCAAGTCTCACAACGTCCTTCCTTTCGCAGGGAGACCAGCATTGCACACAATATTCCAAAAGTAGTCTAACCAATGTCTTGTACAACTGCAATGTGGCCTCCCAACTCCTATACTCAATACACTGACCAATAAAGGCAAGCATGCCAAACACCTTCTTCACTATCCTAAGTGGTACTCCATTTTCAAGGAACTATGCAGCCCCTGTTAATTTAAGCATTGCATTCTTATTTTTATTTTCAATTCCTCTCATTAACCTTCTTAATCACTTATGAAGGAGTATCATGCACTGTGGGTAAAGTGGACTCTGTTGATATATTGTACTTGAATTCCCATAAGGCAATTGACAAGGTTCCATATGAAAGGTTACTGCTCAAAGTAGGAGCTTATAATAAAGGGCTAATATATTAGCATAGATAGTAGTTTCACTGACTCATGCACAAAATTGTAAATCAAATGCTGGAGACTGAAAAGGAAAGAGTAGAAGATAAAAAGCACTTCCTTCTTGAAATTCCAAGTTAGCACACTTTGTCTGTTGCAGTAGACTTTACTTAATTCAGCACTTTCCCTCATGCACCATATTCTCACTTTGACCCAAGTATCCAAACATACTTACTCGGCTTCAGGCTCTTTCAGACCAAGTCTCCCTCAAACTAACCATGCATCTTGTGCTTTCCCAAATTAAATTGGGGTGGCACGGTGGTTCAGTGGTTAGCACTGCTGCCTCACAGTGCCAGGGACCCAGGTTCGATTCCAGCCTCAGGCAGACTATCTGCGTGGAGTTTGCACATTCTCCCTGTGTCTGTGTGGGTTTCCTCCCATAATCCAAAGATGTGCAGGTTAGGTGAATTGGTCAAACTAAATTGCCCATAGTCAGGAGTAAATATGGGTAATGGGTGGGTTACTCTTCGGAGGGTCGGTATGGACTTGTTGGGCTGAAGGGCCTGTTTCCATACTGTAGGGAATCTAATCTAAAGTGCCAATTCTTACCAATGTAGCTACCTTTCTATTGGTTATTAGGCATGAATGGCTATCAGTTCTATTTGATATTACACAGGTAATTTTATTATGTTTAAAAACACAGTGATGGTATTTTGTTGGTGATCACAATTCTATGAGATTTTCATTTTTTTTCTGTGTCTTGTAAATGTATGCTGAAGATTATTCAGGTAGAAGAAGCTCTCTATATGAAGCTTGCAGTTTTGACAGAAGGAGTAAAATTGGTTCAATGGAGGTTCAAAGTTTGAGATTAGTAGCTATCTTAAAACAATGGATTTGCAATTTCTAATCCTCAAGTGTCACAAGTTGATTATGATGACAGGTTGAGATTATTTTGCACAAGGCCTTTATTTGCCTTTATATGGCATCAGTACCCAAATATCCCAAAAGTGTTTCAAAGCAATCAGAAAAATAATGACTGTAGCACCGTATTTAATATAAATTTACACATTCATTCAAATAATTTACATTTCCAGATGTTATATTCCTTCTGTTGATTTCAGGCAATCTTAATATCGTGGCATTGACAACAAATTTTAGAATGGTGTAAAATCAAAGATAAGAGACATTTGAGGAATTAATTTTTGTTTGTCATGAGTGGAATATATTCTGAAAAATTCTAGTCTGACAGTTTGACAATGGCTGAAAACAGGATAAATTGTTTAAAATAATCTACTTTCATTAAAGAGAAAACAATCTTTTACAGTCTTTTGATGAAACGTTATGGATTTGGGTGCATGGCAGATTGGTTAAGGGGAAGCTGAAGTAAAATCAAACTGCTTTCAGGCTTAGACATCCAAGCAGTCATATTTATTTATTTGTTCATGGGATGTGGGAGGTGGGGCCATCCCAATTTTCAAGAGGGCAGTTAAGAGTCAACCAGATTGCTTTGCGTCTGGAGTCACATTTAGCCCATACTGGGTAAGAGCAGCAGATATCCCTCCCTAAAGGACATTAGTTAAAGATGAGCATTTATAACAATCATTAGCAATTATATGGTTGCCATTAGGCTAGCTTTTTATTCCAGATGTTTTATTAAGTTCAAACTTCACCATTTGCCATTTCTCCAGACACATTAGCCTGTGAGCTCTGAACTACCAATGACATTACCATCATGCCACCACATTCCCTTACTAGTATTCACTTAATTATATTAATTATACATTAATACTAAACACTGCAATACGCAAAGATCATAGACATATCAGGGTCTGACTGATAGTTACATGATCTATCTTCATATCAGTCTAGGTTGCTTCAGTCTAGATTGTTGCAATCTGGTGGTGTTCTTCCAGTGTGTGAAGTTCCATGTAGTGTGTTCTAGCTTTGCCCACATTGCTCTGTTTATGCTCAGTAAGGTGCAGCTCTGTGAAGGTTACTGGAAGGTTACACCAGATCCTGGGCAATTATGTGATGAGCTTGTACGAAATTCCTCTCTGCAACTTTAACAATGACAGTATACCATTGAAAATAAATGGGTTTATATTCATTCTAAAATATTAAAAAAGAATTTCAGACATAACTATTTATACACAAATGCTCCATGGAACTACTTGAGGGGGCAGCTTTTTCAACAGAGATAACATAAGCTGTAATGTTTTAACTCTATTGAATATGTCTTTGGAGCTTTACAGCACAAAAATTAATTTTAACCAATTCTTCTTTAATTTCCTTTAATTTCTTCTCTGACTAGTTTCTGTTTTTAATTATTTTATTTCCATTTTTCTGTTTAATTTCTTCCCACTTAGCTCTGTAAAGATTCAGGCTAATCAGGAGCAGTGTATTTCTGATCTTGCTCACTTGATAACTTGGTATAAGAGCATTAGCATGGAGGGGCAATTCTGCTTTGCCATTCAATAAGATCAGGACTGATCTGATAATCCTTAACTTCACTTTCCTGCTTTTTCCCCAGAACCTTTGATTCTCTCGCTGATTAAAAGTTTGTCTATCTCATTCCTGAATATACTTAATGTTCCAGCCTCTATTCAAGGTAAAAATGTCACCAGCAGTTTCTTCTTCAAGCAACAAATGATTATTTATATTTATAAAAATCACGTATATATTCATTATTACATACATCAGCAAAAAGAAATAGATCAATGTTGAAATTTAGTTTGGATTGCATTTGGACAAATCCTAGAGGAAAATGTACGTTTAAAGGTTATCATCTCAAAATAGCTCAGAAGAAATTGTACCTAAATCATATTTACTTTAATGCCCTCTGCAAACTTAATCTGTTGCAACAAGCCGTGTCAGGCAGATTCAAACATCTCTTGAATAGTTCCCCCAAAACCATCCAGTGGCTTGACTCAAAGGAAGGCATCCTTGGGGCAGGTTTTACATTAAGTAGGCAATTTTAATGCCACTGCTGAAGACTGATGCTAGTTAAACTGCACATTGCATGTTGTAGGATATGAAGCAACTAATCGTGATGATTAGATTAGATTACATTACTTACAGTATAGAAACAGACCCTTCGGCCCAACAAGTCCACACCGACCTGCCGAAGCAGTCCCCTACATTTACCCCTTCACCTAACACTACAGGAAATTTATCATGGCCAATTCACCTAACGTGCACATTTTTGGACTGTGGAGGAAACCCATGCAGACACGGGCAGAATGTGCAAACTCCACACAGTCGCCTGAGGCAGGAATTGAACCCGGATCTCTGGCGCTGTGAGGCAGCAGTGCTAACCACTGTTCCACCGTGCCACCGTGATGTAGCCGATGTTTTTCCTCTCTCGTGAGTAGAGCAGAAGAAGGCGAGAGAAGCAAAGCATGGAATAGAGCAGGAGAAAGGAATTACAGTATTCAGCAGCATGACAGTGTAAATAGTGTTATAGTACTGAAGAGAATAGGAGAGACTTACTGTACAGTGAGGATCAACAAGAGATGCTAGAGTTCAAGAACACTGGTAGCCTACTAAAGCAGCCACAAAGAATATGTATGTATTGAAAGAGTTGATAAGGATGCCTCCACAAATACAGAGATTGCAACAATGCCTTATGAGGCAATGCCTGACAGGGGAAACCACAAACGTCACTGGGTGCACTGTCTGGAATAAGCAGCTTTACAAGAAATAATGAGAAATTTGAATGTAAAATTGAATCATTAGCTTGGGCCTCAGTAGTTCAGTAACAATCAAGCCAACACAGATTCAATGAAAGACTGAGAATTTGCTGCCATTTACTCATACTGTGATGGAGGCTGGCCAAAGCAAAAGCCTAGTGGATTGAGCAAAATGAACTATTTCAAGCATTGTCAGTATTTCCCAGTTGTGGATGGTGTTATAAAAGGTTGGGCGCTCTAGCTTCACTGCAGGGTTATCATCCCAGGCCAACAGCCAAATTTATGTTACAGTCCACTTAGGACTAGTAGTCATTATTGGTTAAAAAATAGACACAGCAAGAGATCTGGGGAACTTAGTAAGAAAATAAAACCGCAGATCCCATGGTTTTGAACAACAATAAAATTTACTATACAATCCACAATGTGTGTACAACTTATTTCTAACACTCAGAATCAAAATATGATATATATGAACATCTCAAACACAGATCAAATATCGAATGTAACAAGATAGATTTCATTGATTTCTCAGCAACTCCCCCAGATGCAGTGGGTCATTAAGTCTCACTAACTTTCACAAGAGGTTATTATACTTCACTGTTACTGATCTGGCCTTCAAATTCCTCTCAAGAGCTCTCCTATCATGTACTGCCTCAATGACTGTTCCAAAATGGTCAATCAGCCTTTGTTCCCACATCTGAGTTCCTCTGAACTCCAAACTTGAACTCCAGTACTAATTCACACACACAATTGCTGGCTCTTCATTGACAGCTAGCTTCAATGAGCCACTATTGCCCCTAAATGTTTTGCCCTGATCTCTAAGTTGCTCAGTTGCTTCAAGCAAATACTGCTTGTGAGTTTTTCCGAGCCCACTCTTTCAATTGCTGAGGTAACGTAAGTCTTACAGATGAATGTGGAATCTCTATTTTAAAGCTACGTGGCTTCAGAAGTTGGCATACTTGGCAAATTGTAGTGAATCATGCTGTAATGAAGACTGTCATTGTTTAATTTTAGTCTGAGGTTATGACCTGAGATGCAGAAAATAGGTTGTATCTTATTGTGCCTGGTTAAATTATTCCAGCTTTGTGTATGGGCAATGGACATGTATTGTTGTGAAATTAGTACCAACGGCATTTAACGTGATGGCTTTTTATGGATTGTAAATATTAGATAGTTTGAAAAAAAACTTGTGTTAACCTATGCCTATTGCCTTGTATGAATTTAAACACTGAGGTGTCTTGGAAATTAAGACTTCCCTTGCGTGCAAGTTATGTCTTTAAGTTTAATGGAGAGTTGGTCTTTATTGAAGATATAAAACAATTATTTTAATTCTGCTCCTGCGTTCTGCTGTAAATCAATATAAATTCAGACTGCGTTTGGACTGTATGTTTTCATTCAGTTAGTTAGAATGAATAAGTAAGCCCAAAAACAAAAAAAAACTATCCCTCATGAACATCTCAAGAGGTTCACTTGAGAAAGAAAAAAACATTTGATCTATTCTGCTCTGACTTCCAACTGTCAACAGGAGGGGTCTCTGATATGTAATTATGAAATACTGAGATTCATATAAATCATAATGATTAACTGGCCATATGACTTGTTAACAGTAAGAGAGGAGACACCAGTCTGGCTTGGGAACACAAAGCTCTCAGACACAATGCTACAGAGCTGTATTTGATAACTGACTATGTTGAGATGTAAATAAAGATACATTACAGTACATGAGGAGTTGAACATTCTTAAAATCAAGGAGCAAGCAGCCTCAGGGATAATGCATATGCAGTAACCTACAACTCAGAGATACGCTAGACTGGTACCTCAATGAGGAACGTTTCGTATGGCTTAAAACACTCGATAAAAAATGGTGGCAGACAGGAAGGAATCTTAACAGGCAGAATCTAAAGTTAAAACTCCAAAGCACATAGCTTAAAAAGGAATGTCTCTGAACTTGCAACAGAGGAAAATCAAGAAAGTTTTGAAGGCAGGTCAAGACCTCAGAATACTTTGAGGAAAGAACGTTGCAAACAGAGGAGAGCTCAGGACAGGGAAAATACATCAGATGACTTTGATTACTTGGCTGCAGAGTGAGAACAGTCTGAAGGGCAGGAAAAAGAACCTCAAAAGATTTCAAAGCCTAACCACGAACTGGCAGTACCCTGGAGAGTTAAAATACAGCATGAGAACACTTTGACAGTAAGAAGGAAATCCTTCTCATGAGCAGTCGCTCATGTCAGGCAAATACAATGGTCCATAGGGATGACAGATCCAGTTGAAAGCTTAGCATTAGCTCAATTATTTGAAAACATGGAAGGTCAAAATAAGGCTAGAAGTGAGTATTCTGGAAGTGTCACTTTTAGCACTGTCAAATACTTCACAAGTGAAGGAGCAGTGCCATCATATCAGTATATTTTTATATGTATAGATACAATAGCTGGTGACATTCTAGGAAAACAATGCGTGAAAGAAAGTACACTCGCATATGATACACTGAATATAACATTTGGGACATATCTTAGCTACAAAAGAAATTTAGTGATCAAGGGGAGAGATTTAATCAACAGCCTCAGAATCAATAGGGGAGAATCAAGAGACGCTTATTAAACTGACTTATATTGTCTTGCAGGTCATTGCAGTACAGAATTTTGAAGGATGAATTGCTTAGAGACTATATAGTAGTCAATGTGAGGAATGAGAAGTTTTCAGACTTTTTTTCAATCCACGAATAACTCAGCATTGGAACAGACAATACACAGAAAAAAATCTAGGCCTACAATTTGTCATTACCGTAAGGAAACAGTCAGGATCCTTCTGACACAGCCAAATGGGCACCTCGAAGATGGAGTTGTCACCCAGCTGAAAGCCTACCAAAAGAAGATGAATCAACATTATTAATTATATTTATATTGTACAGTATGCTGTTCAAAACAGAGTCACAACCTATCGGATGCATCAGAGCTTGATATGGCAACTGCTCTGTCCAAGACCACAAGAAATTACAGAGAGTTGTGAACACAGCCCAGTCCATCACAAAATACAGCCTTCCTTCCATTGACTCCTTTGACACTTCCTGCTGCATTGGAAAGCAGGCAACACAATCTCAGACCCATCCCAACCCAGTTGTACTCTCTTCCACCCTTTTCCAGAGAGGTACAAATGTTTGAAAACATGTACCAACAGATTTAAGAAAAGCCTCTTCCCCACTGTTATCAGATTTATGAACAGACTTCTCATAACTTAGAGTTGATCTTTCTGTGCACCTTCCCTGTCGCTGTAACAATATATTCTGCGTTCTGTTCTGTTAACCTGACGTGCTCATGTAAGGTATGATTTGCCTGGTTAGCATGCAAAACTTTATCTTAGTATGTATGAGAATAACAAATCAAATCAATGAATGCCCAGCTGTATGCTACAAGTGTGGTCAGTTAGGCCACTTTAGAGAATGTTGCAAGTTAACAGCAGATTGAACAAATAAAATGCAAAGAAATCATACTACAAAAGGAAAACTTTAACAAATATGGAAATCACACAAGAAGGAGAAATTTTAAGAAGTTAAAGATACAGAAAAAAAAGTGAAAACAACATCCCCGGCAGTGATCAAAGAAAGTCTAAGCAGATTCTGGATCATTAAATTAAAAGTTTGGAACATAACTCAAGCTTAACACAAACTGTTTGCCACGGTTGAAGTTCATGAGAGTCAAATTGGCAAACATAAAATTTGATGGTCCAGGAGGCACATATCTTGAGGTGCATGGCCAACATTACCACCTGCAAGCTGCACACCATCCTGACATCTTTGATCCTTTAAACGCAGGGCCAAAATCCTGGAACACACTTCCTAAGAGTTCTGTGGGTGTCCCTATATCCCAAAGGCTGCAGCAGTGTAAGAAATTTTCTGCAGGGCAATTAAGGGTAAGCACTAAATGTTGGCCTTACCAGTACCCATGAATGAAATTAACAAATCACCGAGAAGTTTAGTCATGCAAGACAAAAAGTCAGTGAAACTCTGTATACATTAAGAAACCACAATACCTCACTGTTGAGCAGAAATGCATGTATTTGTCTAGTCCCTTAGAAAGAGTGGTTACAATACTTTAAAATGAAGGTTGAAGAGGATTTCAGCAAGAGTTCCCAAAACTATCCAAAATCTTAAGTAAGTTGAATCAGGAGTATCACATAACTCTGCAAGAAAATGTGAAACCCATTATATGTTCCTAGAAAATTTCCTCAACCTCTGATGGGAAAAGTAAAATCACAGTCAAGTATCATGATTGAAAGCAGGGCCATATTGCCAGAGACAGAACTGATGCAATGGTGCTCAGGGCTAATAACTGTTTCTGAGATAAATGGAAAACTAATTGTGTGTGGGGACCTTATTCAGTTAAACAATGGAATGAGGAGGAAATTCCACCCTACTTGATTTGTCAATGATTGTTTGGCAAACTTGGCAACAAACAAGTTTTTCGTAAAAACAGATGGCAACAGTATGTTCTGATACGCTTAGACCAAGACTCAAGATTGCTGACTACATTGATTACACCATTCAGATGGGGTTACATCAACCATCCAGAATCTGGATCTCCATCACCCCAAAGCTTTATGAGATGAATTGTCTAGACTTATAGAAGGGTAACACCATTTGATCATATTTGGATCTACAGCAAAATGAAGATGGAACAAAAACAGAGGATCAGGGACATTTTGACATCACTACAGAATGTAAGCCTTACATGAAGTGAGACAGTTCATTAGAATGAGAAATATAATTTAAGGAGATTCAATACCCAAGGTAAAATATCATCGTGGATTCAAGGAAAACAAGAGCATCAGTGAATTTCATTCATTGAAGTGTGTAATGATGTACATCTCTTCTAAGGCTTCTATGTTAAGTTTCAATTCTGTTCCAACCTTCAATTTTATGATCCAGAATCTACTTTGACTTTCTTTGACCATCCTTGGGGATACTGTCTTCACTTTTTATTCTACAACTTTAACTTTTTGAACTTTCTCCTTTTTGCATGATTTCCATATCTGTGGAAGTTTTCCTTTCGTGGTATGATTTCTTTGTTTTTGATTTGTTAGAGCTGCTATTAACTTGCAACTTTTTCCTAAAGTTGCCTAAATCATTTGCAAAAGTTTATCCCAACTTAACCAATTTTCCACAACCCACAAGACAGCTGTTCAACAAAAGACCAGCAATGGTATTGGAGTCAGGAACAGACCGCAGCTGATGATATGTGACCAGGGAATCATCTACGTCAGAAACAAAGCACAAATAATATTGGATATTTGATTAAGGGCTGCAGAGGATCATGGCGAAAAACAGGTTTTTATTCTTGGAGAGGAAATACAGTCTAATCTATGGCAGCAAAAGAAAACATTTCACTTCACAATACAAGGAAAATTCAGACAAATTCCTGCAGCTCAAAAATCTGATATATTCCACAAAGATTAGACAATATAGTCTGCAAGTGTGGCCAAAAAATGTCCAGCAGAGCAAAAGCTGAATAGGTACCATGGACAGAAACAATACTTGATAATAGTGGAAGATTTATTGGCATGGGGGCCATAGCGTAGTTATATCAAATTTAATGCAAAGAGAAACCTGATGGAAACTCCACAGGGGCTAGGTAGGTAACATGAATTGAAGAGGAAGAGCACAACAATCTGTGAGATTGCCCTGTATTACAAAAGACATATCAAATTACATTTTGTAATAACAAATACATAACTGTTCGTCTATAGAGGTAATGATTTCCTGAAAGACTGTCAGGAAAAAAATAGCAATGGATTTGATTTCAGAGGGCAAATGTATTTAGTTCTAGTTGACAATTATTCCAGACAGATTAAAGTGGCAAGACTTTATTCAACCACAAACAGTCTCAATGATCAGAACATGGAAAAGATTTTTCTTGCAATACTGAGTTTTCCAGAACAATTAGTATTAGACAATGGATCTGAATTTATGGCAGGATTTCAGTAAGTTCACATCAGAGGCAGACCTCAACCATGAGACAAGTTCTCCCCTCCATCATCAATCACTGAGGAAGGCAGTAAGAACAGTCAACCGCTGTTAACGGTAAGGAGGTTAAAGTTGCATACACCAGTTTTAGAACACAACCTCAAGCCAAGCAATATCTCAAAACCATGAGAAGATAAAGCAAATGAAGAAAAGTGAAAGTAAGAAACAGCAGTTGTGCTATAAATCTAGACATCGAAAAAGCTCTCATGTCAACCTTAAAGCTAGGACAGAAAGTCTGGTTGAGGGTCAGCAAGCCAGGAGCCCAATCATCGTGGAAACAGATCAACCAAGATACTGTATTGTTAAAATACCTGAGGGAAGTTTCAAGAAAATAGAAAGGCGCTGATCTTACTTGAGCAAAGAAGTAAGGTGGTATCATGCCTCACTGGGGTAACACATTGAAAATCAAGCCTGGCCGTTCCCAGATAAGTCATCAGAAAAGTTAAAAATGTTATAAGAGTACACAAAGTGCCTCAGTTTACCTGTCTGATACACTTAGGTTAATAGAAAACATGGACCAAGTTTCTGTACTTCTGTACTTCTCATGTGCAGTATCCAAATGTCTAGACATGGGAAGATCTGACATTGCTGTTTTATATGATAAAAGTTATTTTTAAATTTCATTTATGATATTTCAGTTTCCAATAAATAGCTTCCAAACTATGTATCGGTCTCTGTTAAATATGTCAGTAGCCAACATATTTTACAAAAAGGTTTGCTGTTAGACAATTCTTTCTTCATGGTTACTTACCCTGCCATGACATTGCTGTTGCTGGGTACTTGGAAAACCCATTGAGTTGGCCAGATCCGAACCAACATTAGAAAAACCACATCAGGAAAATAGTTAGATTTTTATGGGCAGTTTCCTTCGAGGTTAGTATCAAATGTTGTAACTTTGCCACTGACTGAAACATCTAGGCCAAAAAATTTGTTGTGCTTCTGCAAAATTTTTACAATTTTCTTTGTATTCTTTTGATATACTCCCAAAAATGAATGTTAATTAAAAATGTAACATTGTATTGAAGTTTTACTGGTGCTTTGTGATATTTGTGGTGTATTTTATGAAAAGTTATTATTAGCTTTCTTTACAAAGTATTGTCTTAAGAGGAGGCTGAGAATTCGATGATAAGTAAATTATCTCCTGATTTTTCAAAAGCCTGTTCATCATTTGTAAAGCAAAAATGATGGATGCTGTTCACTTGTCTAGATGAGTGCAGTGTTATTGTCATTTTAGAAGGTCAAAAACCCTCCAGAACAATGCAACCTGCAAGTCTACCTTCAACATTCACTTCCTCTACCACCAGCATACAGAGGTAGCAATGTGCACTATTAATAAAATGCAATTTGGTAACTCACCAAGGTTGCTACAACACCTTCCAAATCTAACAACTAGAAGGATAAGGGTAGCAGTTGTAAACATCACCATCTGAAAGTTCCATTCCAAGTCACATACCACCCTGACATGGAGTTATATTACCATTCCTTCATGGTCACCGGGTCAAAATCCATAAGTTTATGGTGAGTGTGGAAAGATTTAAAAAGACTTAAGAGGCAATTTTTTCACGCAAAGGGTGGTGCACGTATGGATTGAGCTGCCAGAGGAAGTAGTGGAGGCTGGTACAATTACAACATTTAAAAGGCATCTAGATGGGTATGTGAATAGGAAGGGTTTGGAGGGATATGGGTCAAATGCTGGCAAATGGGACTAGATTACTTTAGGATATCTTGTCAGCATGCACGAGTTGGAATGAATGGTCTGTTTCCGTGCTGTACATTTCTGTGACTCTATGACTCTATAACTCCCTACTCACCAATACTGACTGTAATATCTATACCATATGGATTACAGTAATTTAAAAGGGTGGATCACTATCACCTTGCCAAGTGCAATTTTCATAGATAACAAATGCTGGCTTAGGCAATGACATCCACATCCCAAGAAAGAATTTAAAAAGACAGCCAAATGCAAAACAGCTGCACTGAAATAAAATAAATGTGAAGAATTTATGGTCTAAACCATATATCATTGTCTACCAGTACGACTTGGTTGTTACAGACCCTCCATTAGCCTATCTAGACAAACAATAGCACCAGATGTGACACATGCTAGGACATTTATTTTCCGGCACCTTAAATTTTTCTTTCCACCTTCTACCTTTATTTCTCCTCGTCTAAACAGAAACTCATGTTGCTTTATTGTTCTGCATTCACTTTTAACTTGCTTTATACAAATAGGCATTCTTCTTTTGCAACCATTAATAATTAATTTCAATAAGGTATTAAACAATGATCCTTGCTGCCTTTCAATAATGTCCACTCATACGTATCAAGCAGAGTTTATTCATTAGCTAGCTAACAGGCACTGAGAACTTATTTTTTCCTGTTCCTCTCTCAGGACAATATGATTGCACAATTGAATTGCCGTTCCATTTGAGGCGAGTTAACTTAAAGCAAACTCAGGCAGAGAAATACATGAGGCCTGACAGACAACTGCTTATTTGACTTTTCCCCATCTCTTTTGCATGCAGTGGTCAACGAGTCAAAGAGTAACACAATTAATATACCAGATACATAATTCTACAGATTCAACAACACACAAACTTAAAGCCCAACCATCTCATGGGCAGCATGTTGGCTCAGTAGTTACTCTGCTGCCTCACAGCATCAGGGACCTGGGTTTGATTCCAGCTGTGGACAATTGTCTGTGTGAGTTTGCATGCTCTCCTCATGTCTATGTGAGTTTCTGTCAGGTGCTCCGGCTTTCTCCCACAGTCCAAAGATATTGAGATAGGTGGATTGGCCATGTTAAGTTGCCCTGTAGTGTTGAGGGATATACACGTTAGGTGGGTTAGCTGTGATAAAAATCCCATACAGGGATTGGGGGAGGGGAATGCCCTTTGAAGGGTTGGTGTAGACTTAATGGGCTGAATGGCCTCTTTCTGCACTGCAGGGATTCTATGCTGTGGAGTTACTTTCAGTTGAATATCCACAAATAAGTTCTTTGCAAGAGCCCAATGGTGCGGGGTGGTTTGGGAGCAGGAAAACCATGGTAATAGTTCCCCTTCACTTTACAAGTGCCCCTACCCCAAAGTCTGCCCTGTGAGGGCAATGAAAATCTAACCCAAGGTTATTTGAGTAAGTCAATAAATAATAATGCTTTTAACAGAGTAAGGGAATAGAAAATCTATTATGGTATTGAATGCTCAATATAACTTTTTTTCCTGATAACTGTGCATAAATTCAATCTGAAAATATTTCATAAGGTTTCAGTGAATATATTCTAAATATAAAAACTAATCTCATGCTGTATTTGAAATTTGCCAAACAAGAATGTGTATGACATTTTATTGGAAGTAATTCTTTCAAAACTACATAGAACAGCTTTGCAGAATCATAAAATAATCCATTAGAAATGAGGCATTAATCATATAATTTCTTGATAAAAGTGAACGGATGGTGCAGTAACCTTATGGTTCAGCTCTCTAAGTTTATGACCACATTGGAACTTCAAGATGACAACGTTTTAATCACTCCCTGGAGTCCATTATTTTCTCTGATCTGTTTTGTTTTATAGATTGGATGGTTACAAATGTGTAATATCACAACAGTTACAACTCAGCTTTAGTTTCTCCAGCTGGAATTATTGAAAGGGCAAATGCACAGTAGGGGGTCAGTGGCGAAGTACTTTTAACTTAATGTAGTCACTTTGCAAAATATTCTTAAACTAGTTTGTGGGATTACTCTTTTCCAACTATTTGGTGTCAAAATAGCTCCCTAGAGACACATCATGTCGGATCACCAGTTCTCTGCTGGAAACTATGTGATTGAGTGACGTGTGAGACAACTCTTGCCAACCGCCACAAATCTCAGTAGGATTAAACATTGTTCATTGCTGCTTACTATTGATTATCTCAGTAGATGCCAACCAAGCAGAAAATCAGGACCTGAAACCTTTTGCTAAATTGCTTAAACCTATTCCCCCCCCCCCCCCCCCCCCCCCCCCACCTCCCTTTTCATCTCCTGGATCCACAGAATTCTGACTGTCAGAGCATCAAATACCATGGATTTGAAATGGATAGACAAGGGATCACCACCTTATTGGACATGGGTTAACAGTGACAAACAACATCTAGCAGACCAGCATTGTCATCTGGTGAACAATAGCCCTGATCAATACACTATCTTCAGCAGACAACGTGTAAAAACAGACCGGGATTCTCATCACCTGACTTGCTTTGTCGACTGATGGAAGCAATGTTTAGCTCCTGCCACTCAAATGTACCTTGCTGCTTGCTATAGGCTGCCTCGTGGTTCTTTGTTCTTCTCCTATCTTATTCACGCACTATGGCGCATCCTCAGCAATGGCCTTTCTTATACTCTAGACAAATCACCAGATTAGGCCGGAACTAATAAACCATCTCTCTTCATTCAGTCCACAACTTAAAATCAGGGCTATAGGGCTACAGCAATTTAATTTTACCTAAAAACAAATCAGGCCTTACAGAGATCTGAATAAAGTTTTCAGTGTTTTTAGTTATCATTCAGTGAGCATGCAATATTTAGATTTGATCAGCTGGATTAGTACATTATTATAGGCCCATGTTTTGAAAGGATTAAATATGTTCTTATGGAGTGGCTTGATTAGAGGGGAACAGAAGGGTGTAGGCTGGTTCTCACTTTAAAACTAGGCCCAAATTTTCACTGTCCCATGTGCTAAAAATAGTGCTTGGAAAAAGTACCATTCCTGAACGTGACCCTACCTGTTTCCACATGGATAGGAATGCATTCAGCTCGGGATTCACATGTGCCCAGTTCATGGAGCTCACTGACCATCCAAGTCAGCATTGGTCTCCATCCCTGTATGTTTTTTGCAAAAATAAGTAATTAAAACCCAAAATGTGCAGATTAGATGAATTAAAAGCAGTTCTGAAACTTGTGAATTCATTTGGATTGCTATCTGCAGACGTACTGTCCACCCAGCAGTAAGGAGTCAGAAAAGTGCAAACAAGGCTATTTCTGGGAAAGATGAGCTAACTTGAATCCTTTCCATGGTTGCCCATCCCATTTGATAAGGAAGTCCTTCACCAAGAATGAAAATCTGACTTTCTGGTCACCTTTTTCTATGTAGGTTTTGTGGAGCTAGAAAATAGCTAGTATCTTCACTTCGGAAGCAAGAAAGTTGAGGGTATTTTCTAATCAACCCATTCAGAGATGGCATTACGCACCTCTGGAGCAGGTGGTATTTGAGCCTGGGCCTACAGGATCAGAGGTAATGACACAAGAGCCCAAGCAAAAACAAGTATGAAATTTCAAATACCTGCTGCAGAATTTATCTTACATTAACGAAAATCAGGATTTACATCATAGCAGCTTTCAAGTTGATTCCTAAGTTGGCCCTCCAACAGTGAATCAAAAGTTGATGTCTTTTTTTTAAAAAGTCACTCTTACTTAAAGCCTAAAATTTTGATTTGAAATACTAGACCTTGTTTAAGACCATGAGTATGTTTAATACAAAATACAAATGAACAGGATTGAAGAAATGTACAGAAACCTACTTTATCAATTGCATTATTTCACAAATAAAGACTGTCAGTAATTAAGAAACAAAAGACCAATTCACATCACTGCTGATGAGCCTATTTACAAATATGAATTATTCAAAACATGTCTGATCACAGTGAAAGAAAAGAGAAGTGAACAAACTTGTTAATTTTGATTTAATTTCATCTCTTCCCACCCACTATAATAACTAATTAAAGTTAATTATGTTAGTTTATTCCACACATGATGCTGTCAACCATTATTACAGACAAATAAACAGTTATAATATATCAGAGGCACAAAAACATCTCAGGTGAATAATGAGAAAATCAGCAAGTCATTTCTCACTCATTATTCCACAAAGAGTTCAAAGCAGAGTGGGTCATATAGCTTTTACTTTTTCTCTTCTTGCTTAACTTTTCAATCATGTATTATGCCTATTTACTCTGACCACATCGATCACAAAACACACATAACTGCTCTATAAAGGTTAATCGCACAACCCAAGGAGAGCAAGCTTGGATAAATGGTTGTAATGGTGTAAAATGATGTGTAATTAGCCTTCAGACTCTTATGATTTGTCCTGGGACTGTCAGGCATTACTTTGATAAATGTATGATGATGGTCTAAACCATTTTCTACAAAACATTTAACTCATTGTGTGTGGAATAAGTGGAACCTGAAAAATAATCAGATATTGACCTGCCATGAGATGAGTGTCTTCAGGAGGGCTGAATCTGATGTGGGAATGCTATATCAACTCCCACAATGTAAAAACTCGACATGGGTAGCTTATTGTAACACCAGATATACACATTTATTACTATCAGAGGCATTTCAGTATCTGGACTATGCCATTTGGTTTTAAACAATAGCATGTTTCCATTAGAATGTCATGCTTCAAGTGGCACCAGTTAATATGGAATCTGAAACCATTATATTCTTATGTCCCATGCTATGATGAAGTGATGATATCATAAGCATATTTCTTAGAGATATACTGAATACTAACTGCAGGATATAACACAATAGTCAATCTTTTCCAAAGAAAAAACGTTACCCAAAAAGATATCTAAGTATAATTGTGGGGAAGTCAGTTAGCTCAGTTTTCTGGATGCTTGAAGGTCTCAACTTCTCAATCTTGCCTGTTGCCTGAGGCATTGTGATCCTCACCACCAGTCATCTCTCTCTGTCTATGAGAGAACAGCCCTATGGTCCTCCAGGACTATGGTGACTTTATCCTTACCTTATTAACATATGCACATAGGCACATATTGTCAGTTCAATAATTATACAAACATTTAAAAACCAAGTTTAACGATTCATGCTTCTATGTAATTCATTGGGGGTTTGACAGCTTGTCCTGATCTGGTGATTGCATACTGATCTGGAGAAATATGTATTAAATTGCCTTGCTCTTGGTTGTCTTGTTGCTAGTTTCTGTCACCTGACAGTCATCAAAATCTTTATCTTTAGAGTTTTTGTTATCATTTTCTTTGTGCACAATTGGCAAGTTATTTATTGGTCTCAGTTGGCATCTTTGCATCATGTTTAAATGACATGGTGTTGATATGGGTGTGATGGAATCCAAGTATTTGTACATATATTTCTGACTCACCCTCTCTGTCCAGTGTACAGTTGTGATATTTCTCTATCTGCTTGCTGGCTGTGTATATCTTTTGAAGGAGAATATCCTGTTTCTCAGAATGCTGATATAATTGGTTGCTGGGTGGGTCATTCCAACTTGCCTTCTGAGCATACCTTCTGCTGGAGAAGTTAACACTTCTCCACCAATGCTGATCAAAATTACAGCAATGCAACACGAAAATCTTGCTTTGTTGGGAAACAGTTGATGATCATTGATTTGATAGTACATACCATGCACTCTGTTAGATCATTTGAGCATGGGTAGTGGGGTGAGGATGTAATATGAGTCAGGTGCATGTCTTAGTACATGTCTTGAAATGGTTTGCCAGTGAACTGAGATTTGTTGTCAGGCACTATGGGTACATTGAATAAACTGCAAATAGTTCTGAAAATAAGAGTCACAGAACTCAAAATGTTAACCCTGCTTTCCCCCCATTGCTGTCAGACCTGCTGAGTTTCACCAGCAATTTCTGTTTTGTTTCAGGCAGTCAGCATTCTCGGTTATTATTTTTATTACATAAACAGAAAGTAGTGTTAACGGTGCTGGCGGCACAATGTAATTGACAATGGGAAATTTGGAGAAGTAATACATCACAAGGATGCAGTCGTCCCTGTGTATTGTGAAGAGGTCAAGTGCTACTTTCATCCAAGGAGTGATGGAACATTGTACAGATGGAGAGGCTACCTCTGTTGGTGAGATTGCGATACACCACATACAATTATAAGTCATTATATATCCTGATTAATCTCTAGCCAGTATACAGATTCACATGCTAACCTTCCTATGCTTAAAATACCCATGTGTCCCTGGTGTAACCTAGTCATAGCATAGCGCTTCTAGCATTAGGATTGCTTGACTTGAAGTTGAGTTGCAGTGATATCCCAATTTTGTCTCTGTCCAGCTAAAATGAGCAATGTTCTAATACTGTCATGGTAATCCTGGACAATGATCTTCCTCAAATCTCTGGCTATTCATTTTCAGCAGTTAAAATTAGTTCTGGTTTAACAGTCTAGCTTGAGAACATCTTCAGCTATGGTGGTTTGGAGCATCCACATACAACATTCCCTTTTAACTGCTTGGAAGCTCCGTCCACATCGATTGTCATGCTATTGCACAAAATCCACAACTGGAAGTCACTGTCTCGCACAGACCTTGGGCATTCATGTAGGAGGAAGAAAAGGGGGTACATTGTCCAGATATAGTTCACGAGGAGCATCTCGACCTTTGTATGTGCTTGGTAATTTGATCACTATCTCAGATATAATCTTTCTGCTATCTGGTTTGCAGCTGACTTTCTAATCATATCCCTACAGGCTCAATAAAGTTAAAGAGGTGAAGTCGAGATTGGTATGGAAGAAATGGGTTTCAATTCATAGGACACTGGCAGCACTATTGAGGTAGAGGGGACCTGTCCTGATGGGACGGGCTCTCCCGAAACATGCTGGGACTGGAGTCCTGGTAAATTGCATAACAAGGGTTGTAGATAAGGATTTAAACTAAATGATTGGCACACTGAGGGGTGGGGAGGGGTTGGAGGGGTGTATTGGCATGATGAGAGATCAGAGCTTTTCAACTAAAACTATAGGTTTATCATCTTGTAAAAGACATTTGCTTGAGTCTTTTAATGATCCATCCACATCCAGAATCCTGCATTTTCTGGGATCGTAGTAACATAGTAGGCAAAGTTTCGTTAATGCATCCTTTTTGATTGAACTGAAGATATATTATTGGTAATTATGCCACACATGTTGGACATTTTTCTTGGCCAGATCTCTCAGCAGAGATGCCTTTCCCACAAAGTTGGGAATATATGATATGAGGATGTGGAAAATTCCAAGACATCCTCTTTATTTTTGGGGCTGGCATTTGTTTTCCAGGCCCAATCATAATTAGATTGGGACAGACTCCATGGGTGGAGTCAGTGGACGCCAAAAAAAAGTTTATCCAACTGATACTGACCTGGTACTTTGTGCTGTTAAATGACAATGCATGTTACTGTGCTAATGCAATCAGCAGGTGGAGGTTGTGGTCATGCTTTGCCTTCATTTGACCCATGGCCATGATATCTTTAGCAATGCAAACACAACCCAGGTACACTTACATTTAGAAAAGAAGGTGGCTCTTGAAAATTCAGTGATTAATTATTCTACTATTGCTATTTTATGTTGACGCTTTTTCGATGGGAAGTTACAATGCCTTGGATTTAGGAATACCCTTACGTGCTACATTTGGTTCTGCTATAATGGTGTTTCTTCAACATAAATTGGCTTTAATGTGTTTGAAGAACTTAGACTGTTATTTGTAGAATGCGAACTTTCCTTACCTGTATTGATTATAATGTAATTCTGGACCCATTAGTTTAAACGACATAGCTGTTGAGAGAAGTTCTTATACTGTGAGATTACACGAGAACGGAACTATCGTGTTATATCAGAACTGACTGTATCTTTCTTTAAGACATATATGATGGATCCACATCAACATGTCCAGTATTGGAATTCCAAATGACACTAGTTTGCTCCATCCCACTCAGTTCTGCTCAAACCTTCTCCTGAATGCGCACACCTTGGAGGTTCAATAAATTGGGTCACTTTGCTCTTGAGAGGCAATATTGCATCATCTTAAAATTGACGATGATGTCAAAGCATTGTGGATGCAACTCCTTGTAAATGTTGATGAATCTATTGCATAACACATGACATGTTCCACCACAGTAGATGGGGTTTGAATCTCTTGAATTCTGAGAATACTGAAATCTGTGCATTCTGGTTGGCTTGCCATTGCTAGACCATTGACATTGACCAGATGGGTGATTTCTAGAATCCAAGATGACCTTGCATATTTACACATGAATGTGCAGGGATTGGTGATCCAGAATGTGATGAGAGCTAGTATCTCATACAGTTTACCACTGAGCAATACTTACGGAGGTACATGTCTTTCAGGGATATGTAATGATAATGTGTTGATGCTCGCTCTATGTCAGTTTTAGCTTTTAGGATGTTTTGATCTAATCAGCCTTCCAACAACATATGATTTTAACAGTTCAAAAAGTTTCTGATGGGCTTATACCCTTGACATTCCTGATGAAGGGCTTATGCCCGAAACATTAATTCTCCTGCTCTTCGGATGCTGCCTGACTTGCTGTGCTTTTCCAGCGCCACACTTTTTGACTCTTCTTTCCAGCATCTGCTGCCCTCACTTTCTTCTTATGTGCTTGGTATGGTGTGTGAGGTTACCAACATGAAAAACTTAGTCACATTTCTGAAATTTCTCTTTGGCTTGATTTACTATGTATTTGTGCCTGTTCTTGATTCTTGCTTTGTTACCAGTGCTGAGGCTTTCTGTCACCTTGTCATTCACATGTGCTTTGCTCTGGGGTCTAACTTGACTTTGAAATCATATATTTTGCAGATGTAAAGAAAAAAATGAGCAGCTTTGTGTACTATATCTATTACACATCTTGTTGGTTTTTTGCTAACTGTAGCAATATTGCTACACCTGAAACATGCAATAATGATTGGGCCTGATTCGTTGACCTGAATATCCTTCGTAAAGGCTTTAAATGGTACAGAGGCAATTACAATTTTATAAGCCACTTTGAGAGTTCTTCAGAGAACTCGTAGTCATGCTCTTTGCTGTAGCAACAAGTTGGTGAATAAATTCTTGATGTTGTTGTCTGTGTGACTTGCATTGGATTCTGATTTTCCTGCAGTTAATTCTTATCTTGAGTTGGTCTTTAAGTGCTTTCTGGATATTTTTGCTTTTTTTTAAACACAAAAAGAAATGTATTAGTTCTGCAATATTGCTCCTTGCCAACAACAAGCAGGATTTTCAGAGATTTCTTCTTTGGATCATTTATTACTTCAAATGTAAAATGAAGATGGATATGTTGCTTGAATTGTTGTGATTCCCTGGACATATTATTGGCTGCCCAATCCATAGTTTAGTGTTTGCCTTCCACTTCTAGCTGACAGAACTTTTTCTTTATGAAGTGGAGGGTTTGTTTGTTTGTTTCTTGATTTACTTATTTTGTTTTTCCCTCCGTGAGTTTTTTTTTCCTTTTCTACTTCTGTTTTACTTTATTTTTCTTGTAACTGCTCCTTTCCTTGAGCTTTAAATTTGTTTTGAACTATTTATGTTACTAGATAGCATTCACAGCAAATAAAGAATGAACTTGTACTTTGGAAAGTAAAGTGATAATTTGTTGGTTTTCAAAAAAGAGAGCACAAGCTTCTAGTTTTGAAAAAAAACTTATATTTTAAGTGCAAAGAAGATAGTTCATTTAGGCTGTTGAAGTTTCAGACCTCTACTCAAAGAAATCAGGCTGTTAATTTTCTGGATGCATCTGAAGTCTGGGGCTGTCATCTTGCTGATTGTCAGTGAAGTTCTCAAGTGTCTGCCACTGAGAATTTGGACTCATATTAAAGGTCATCGCTGTTTATCATGATTTGCCACTTTGATGTGGGCTTTGCCTCCAGCATGGTAGTGTGCCTGTTTAAGCAATGCTTATGTTAGCTCCAGTAACAAATGGAAGACTTGGGTAATTCAGTACTGAAATGTTCAACAGGCATTTACTACTGCTCGTGATGTATTACTCTATCCTATATTCTATGTTTGAGCTATTCAGTTATTAACAGTTGTATACTTCTGTCAGTATATCAGGCCTCAAACGGGTCCAGTTAAGATAGTGCCTGAAGCATTAATACCATCAGGTCACATCCTAAAATACAGAGATGATTTTATGTGTAAGCCCCTCATAAGTGTCTTGTATATTAACTCTGATACATAATACACATTAAGAAATATGAAACATTACTTTTTTTGAAATGATCCAATTATACTGATCTTATTCAACAAAATGAAGGATTTAAAAACATGCTTAACCAATATATACCTACACTGCTGGAAACCACGATTTCATTTAATTGCAGCTGAGCTAAATTTGTCCTGATCATTAACAGATTCATGAACAGAAAGAATTCTTCTCTTTGCCCTCTGTAATAAGAGCACTAATATATCATTTACAAATTTACTGATCGCAAGGGAGTTTTCTCATCATGGTGAGATTACTGTGGACTGTGGATGTAAAACTCACTCCAGAAAGGCAAGAACGAGTTCTGGCATTCTATTCACTTATGCACTTGCTTTTATTATAATATGAGAATATCAACTGCATAATCAATGAAAGATAACTCAAAGGAAGACTTAAATTATCATGGTGCCTCTAGAATAATTGGAAGATGTCTCTGAAATCACAACAAGTAATTTAAACAGTTAGTTTTATCACATTCATGTCAACAATTCAGGGATAAGAAATTGTACATCTTCACAATTTGGGAATCTCACAAAATACTTTCAACAGAGTTTTCTAGGTTGGGATAACTACAGAAGTGTTCATTAAAATTCAGTTTTATGCTATAAATAGAACCTGCCAGCAGAGTCTGATAATGAATATCACTGCTTATGAGCTGACCATAACAGTCTTGTGAATTATTGGTCAGCTTTAATTGTGATGATATTTATCATGTCACACTGTTAACTATGACACATACTTTATGCATAATGCATTAAGATAAAGGAAAGTCATAACAAGGTGTTTAGCCAGTGACAGAGTGCTGATCATGATGCAACTGAGTGCACAGTTGAATTATGATATCATGAAGCTCTCTCTTGTGGGAAGAGTAATGTTTTTCATTTGTTCTGGTTGGAAACTTAAATTGAAGGGATTCACCACCAAAATCACACATCATAGGAACAGAATCAGAGTATAGAAGCTCTTCAAAGCTAAAGTGAAAATCTCCTGACAAAGAAATCTTAGAACCATGGTTTTCATGAATTACTGTAATTGAATATCGATAAAAAAAAGGTTTGTTCCAGGTGAGAGCAGCACAAAGGACTCTCATAGACACATTTTAAAGCCATAAGATCGAAAATATGATCATGAAAATCTACTGGAATAAACCTTGCACTTAGTTAGGTTATGAAATTTATATAATTATAGTTTATTTAATTTGTAATATTCCTATCATGAACTTGCACAATTACAATCTTGGTAGATGTAAATTCATCCAGATACTGGTCTCCATGCATTTCATTTAAACTTTGACAATAGATCAAAAGTCCTTGCAAGGTATTTCACCAAAGTGTCACTATCTCTGTAAGGTTGTGAAGGTGATAAGAAGGACAGGTTTCAAAGTTTTTTTCTACTAAAGTGTTGCTATGAATATAAGTATTGGCACATGGCTAGACCATGTCCTTGGAGATACAACCACTGCATTAGCAATAAGGAATGTGGTTTTGGAGCCAAACTTTCCTGAACTTGTGCGGTTTGCTTAGCAAGGCTCCAATCTTTTTGCTAAAAAAAGAGCTTTTTGTATTCTTCAAGAAATGTGAACCCTCTCATCTCACATAAAAAGAAAATAATCTGGCATGAAATCAAATTTTCACTGTACTTTTGACTTTGATTTGGTTTCAGTTGTTTGTATTTGGTTTCAAGTCTATTGCGCTCGTGTTAGCTCAGGTCAAATAGAAATAAAAAGCCAAGTTCAATCTGGCCCTCTGATAACAATTCAAATGATTGCTCACCTCACAGAACTCTATGAAGTCATTCAAATTGGCAGCCAGTGGAATATATTTCAGTCTAAATAGTTGTAGTTTGTAAAACAAAATAGCCCAGCTAATTTTAAAACATTAGGTAAAAACAATGACTGCAGATGCTGGAAACCAGATTCTGGATTAGTGGTGCTGGAAAAGCACGGCAGTTCAAGCAGCATCCGAGGAGCAGTAAAATGGATGTTTTGGGCAAAAGCCCTTCATCAGGAATATAGGCAGAGTGCCTGAAGGGTGGAGAGATAAATGAGAAGAGGGTGGGGGTGGGGAGAAAGTAGCATAGAGTACAATAGATGAGTGGGGGAGGGGATGAAGGTGATAGGTCAGGGAGGAGCTTTTCCAGCACCACTAATCCAGAATTTTAAACATTGTATATTGCCTGTGACTGATTTAAAAGTCTTGTCATTGGTTAACCTAGTTTAAATAAATTATTAACTAACAAAATAAGCAAATGGAAAACAAAGGATACAATGTGGCTAAAATCTTAGGATTGTAAGAATTCCCCACTGTAAACATAATCTTTCTCAATAAAGAACGTTAATAGGCAGTTACTTCAACAACTGCTGAGCTAACTTGTAGGCCTTTAAATTCAGGGATATGTTGTGTATTTTTAAATTGTTGTCCAGTTTCCTAATAAGTTTTAAAACTGTTATACTAATTACAGTTTAAATACTTTAATTTACATACTTACTTAAGAACAATTTTGCAGACCAGTCCTATTCAGTTTAGAATTAATCAGTTGCCTAATTGTAACATTGATATTGGTGATGATGAATAGCTTCAACTTCTCATACTTAAGCTAATATTTCTTTTCATCATGAAAGTAAAAAATAGAGCTGCAACTCTAATGTAGCATTTGGGTTGTTCTACAAAGTTCACGTATTGAGATGAAAAATGTTTTCTATAAACATGCTCACAACATAAGGACACAAAAAAACACCAAATTGCTGCTATTTTCTGAGCTTTGAACCATAGCTACAGTCTTCAACTCAGGTTTAACCACACCATTCTTGTTACCAATGTCTTCACTTCTGCTCAGTTTAAAAATTTGAGACCATGCTACAGCAAATGTATATATCTTTAAAATCATCTCATTCTTGTTCAAAATTATTAGTCAATTTTGCAATGCATTCCAGCACAATTATTTGCACAGACTGCAGAATTAGGTAAAATTCCCAGACCATCTCTTTACAACAGTGAATAGAGATGAATAAGATTGGGATAAACAAAAAATATTAGACACTTTTAATCATTTGAAGATTGATAAGAATTGTGAGAGCAAAATAATTGTAAAATATGTACTAGTAAAACTGAACTTCCTTTACTCGATATAATGGGGCCCATATCAGGGGCAATGTTCGAATGCTCAATATTGGTTCAAGCCATCTACTGGATGACAGCATTTTCCTTCCAGGCAAAAGTGAGGATTGCAGATGCTGGAGATCAGAGTCTAGATTAGAGTGGTGCTGGAAAAGCACAGCAGGTCAGGCAGCATCCGAGGAGCAGGAAAATCAACATTTCGGGCAAAAGCCTTGCATCAGGATTCCTGAACTGCTGTGCTTTTCCAGCACCACTGTAACCTAGACCCCAACATTTTCCTTCCTCCCACTGCCAGGAATTGTATCTTGTACCAGTATCAGTGAGGCAAGTAAGCTGAATTTCCTCAAAGCGGTACAACAGATGCTGGCTACTCACCCACTGTGCTGTAAATTTGCCTCATGATTGGGAAGAAATAGGTCTCTTTCGGGCCTGATTTGCAGCTTTGTAAGCTATTCTGGGAATATTCTGAATTTTGCATTGTTCTCTCTTAAAGTGGTAGCATCACTCTTGAGTAATTACTTGGCTGCAGAGTGATATTATTACACTTCTCAAGTGATTATTCAGAGACTTGGCTAAAATGATCAATTTAACTTAAATGTTAATTTGATTATTCTGCTAGCAAGTGATTAAATAAAAGCATAAAAGGAAACTCTCTGGATATGTCACTCTCATCCAACAATGGATATAACCATTAGTATGCTGGTACTTTTCTGAGATAAAGGATAGAATCTCTTGTAGCATTGGAGACATCACCTTCTGGCTGGTGAGTTGATGAGAGATTGCCATGCTTCTTTCTAGGATGGTCTGTTGCATCCTATGCCAATCAGTCAGTAGTGAAGCAGTTAGCAAGCGTTCCCCTTGAAGTAAGACCCATGGGAGCAGATATCTGCTTAGTGAGAATGTCTGTCAATCAAAGGTTGGCATTGTTTTTGCTTAGCCGGTCGACTGGGGAGGCCACGGGCTGGTCCTGAAAAATCACCCTCGCAGTGCCACGAACATGGATTATCCAGGTTGGCAGGGAGGGCTCATGGTGTGTGAGGGCTAAAGGTAATAAGCATGGCCAGGGATTGACCCTACCTAGATCCCTTTCTCTCCCCAATGTTGACTTCCTCAATCAGGCACTGAGCAACTTTGATTGAGGACCCTCGGACCGGCCTCTGGGGTGACAAGTAGCCTGCACAATTTCACTTGTCATCTATGTTGTACAATAACAGGCCTGGCTGTGGCTGGGTTAATTCCAGAGGTGGTGGATGGACTCTCAAATGTTCCTTTGTTGGCCATTAAATTTCTTAATTGTTTGGGTAGGGGGCTAGAAAAGTTGACTACAGGTTTTCTCCCCAAAGAAGTGCTTTACTTGTGTTGGCGCAGAGGTTCGGGAACCCCCCTTCTGCCGAATTAAATGTCATTCCCACCTCCAAGATCACCAACAATGAGAGCAGAAAATTTTGTCCAATGTGACTGAACTACACAATGGATGTGAAGGGTCCTTACATTAGATTCACTCAATTTACTCTTATTTAATAATAGCGACACTGTTTTTTAATATATTTTGTTAATATTACTTAATGATATTCAAAATAAAAAGTCAGAAAAAAACATTCTGACAGATGTTCAACAGCAAAAATTTCAGGTACTGAACTATTAAGTTCTAGCCTGATGCAAATTCCTGTGAAACATAGCTGAATTTTACAACATGTTGATTCCTCAGTCCAACTTGTCTACAAAAGCAGAAATTCCTCTCATTTTCTTCCATTATAACTTCTCTAACTGGAATAATTTTCTTGGAACTGTACGTTCATTGAAGCCATGCCTACAGGGGAGGCTAATTTACTGGGAATGAGCGTCATTAAATCTTAATTAATACAAATGGAGCTCAAGGCAAATAATAACCAAACTAAACAGTTGATTTACATTGCATGCAGAGTCAATTGCTTTGAAAAGATGTCCAAGATTCTAAGCACAGATAATGCAATAACTTCATTTTCAAACTGTTTGCTGCTTTCTCACAAGGTGGTATAAGGAAAATGTCAGGAATAATGACAAAGGTGAACACTTTTGCTTGTATTTGTTTATTGATTAGTTTTTAGATTGTCGGCAATAGTCCCACATGAGTTAAATCTAGTTTCAGCCATAAGCTGTTATCTAATGGGTACAGAAATGAATAAGGCAACAGTAAGGACTGCAGATGCTGGAAATCAGAGTCTGGATTAGACTGGTGCTGGAAAAGCACAGCAGGCCAGGCAGCATCCGAGGAGCAGGAAAACTGACTGATGAAGGGCCTTTGCCCAAAACATTGATTTTCCTGCTTCTCGGATGCTGCCTGACCTGCTGTGCTTCTCTACAGAAATGAATATCCTAACTTTTGAGTCACCTCTCATATGTATCGGTCTCCATGGAGTTTCACTCCATGCATATGGAGTGTCTCTGAAATGTAAAAAAGTCATATTCTAAATCTTCACAGAACTTGGTAAACCATTCCAATAGCCACCAATTTTCGAAATAAAACAGCATTTATCACTTCCAGTGTGAAAAATGTGCTGGTGCAGTTTACTAAATTCACTCAGTTAACGAAATGTTAAGTGGCACCCTGCTAATTGTAACTGCATACCATGATTAAAATTGCTGAAACTTAACAAAGTTGACATTCAGATTCTGCTTGAACAACCTACCCTTTTCATAAAGTTCCAATTGCTTTTCTTTTTAAAGGATCAGATCTTTATTGATCTGACATTTCTCCCTCATTTTGAGTCAGGATTCCAAACAGTGGCCCTACTCATTAGAGATTTACTGTAACACCACAGGAAACTTTACAGAAACCGAAATGCCATACTATGAATGCCACCCTGTATTATTTGGTTGCCAGGTGTTTAAATTGACCTTTAAGCCAACAATCTAATTCCTAAAGTAAACACAATCTAAGACCTAAGAGATTAAATGATTCTTTGGTGAGTGAAGTTTATGGATTGGAGCATGCTTGTCAACTTTCAACTCTACGACAGTTGGAACAGTATAAAGTGACTGGTTTGCTTTCTTGTTATGGTAATACTTTAAGTTGTGATATTTGAAGTGGGACAGATGCTCTTACCATTTTTATATAGACATTTATGTAGATAGGATACCTATATAGCTTTGCGCAGTTGACAGTAGTGAATGCTAATAATGAAGATTTGAGAGTGCAAATAGTAGCAAAGCTGTAAAATTAAATGATGCCATAAAAAGGGGTATGGGAGTTGCAATATATGTTCATCAATTCCTCTGATGCTGACAGCATGTAAATCTCCTGCTACCTGCTTACTTCCATTTACAGCCAGTATTATGTATGCTGATGAGTAGCTGCACTCATAAGGCAGGAGTGCAAAATAGTGAGATGCTAGCAAGCTGGCCATTGCTACATGTGTGAACCAGCCTCTTTTATAAGGGCAGTGCACTGTGGCTGGAGAAGGTTGTGGAAGTCACTCCAGAATTGAGTTTGAGCTTAGCAAGACACAAGAATACTTCAAGGTACAGATGACTTGGTGATGTCGGTGTTGGACGGGGTGGGGCAAAGTCAAAAGTCACATGACATGAGGTTATACGTTAATTTGAAATCACAAGCTTTCACAGCGCTGCTCCTTTGTCAGGTGACACTTCAGGCCCAGATGGAGTCCCTGGCTGCGCACTCAGATCCTGCATGGACTAGCAAACAAGAGGATTTTCAGATATCTTCAATCTCTCGTTATCACACAGTGAGCTTCCCACCTGTATCATGAAGACCGCTATCATCTCAGCAACAAAGGGGACTGCCACCCGGTGGCTCTGACATCCATCATCATGAAGTGCTTCGACGGAATAGTAACAGCACACATCAACTCCAGCCTCTCAGATTGCCTTGATCCACTACAATTCGCCTACCGCCACAATAGGTCCACAGCAAATGCCACCTCCCTGGCCTGACATCTATCCCTGGAACATCTGCATAAAAGGATACTTATGTCAAGCTCCTATTTATTGACTTTAGCACTACCTTCAAAACTCATCTCCAGACTTCAAGACCAAGGTCTCTGTTCCCTTCTCTGTAACTAGATCCTCGATTTCCTGACCTGCAGACTACAATCAGTAAGGGGGCATAGCTTTAAATTAAGGGGGGGTAGGTATAGGACAGATGTTAGGGGTAGATTCTTTACTCAGCGAGTCGTGAGTTCATGGAATGCCCTGCCAGTAGCAGTGGTGGACACTCCTTCATTATGGGCATTTAAACGTGCATTGGATAGGCATATGGTGGATAGTGGGCTAGTGTAGGTTAGGTGGGCTTGGATCGGCGCAACATCGAGGGCCAAAGGGCCTGTACTGCGCTGTATTCTTCTATGTTCTATGTTCTATGATATACAACAATACCTTTGCCACAATAATCCTCAATACTGGTGCCCTGCAAAGCTATGTATTAACTCCCTTATTATACTTCTTATATGTTCACAACTGTGTGGCCAAATTCAGCTCTAAATGCATTTACAAATTTGCTGATGGCACCACCATAGTAGGTCAGATCTCAAACAATGACAAGATAGAGTACAGGAAAGAGATAGAGAGCTTAGTGTTATGGTGTAAAGAGAACAATCTGTCCCTCAATGCCAGTAAAATGAGGGAGCTGGTCATCGACTTCAGGAAACAATGTGGAGAACATACCGTTATCTGTATCAATGGAATTAAGGTGGAGGTGGATGAGAGGTTCAAGTTCTGAGGTGTAAATATCACCAATAATCTGCCCTGGTCCATCCATGTCAACACACCAGTCAGGGAAACACATCAATGCTTCTACTTCCTCAGAAAGCGAATGAAATTCGACATGTACACAATGACTCAATTCTTATAGATGCATCGTAGAAAGCATCCTACCCGATGCATCACAGCTTTGTATGACAACTGCTCCACCCAAGACCACAAGAAATTACAGAGAGTTGCAAACACAGCACAGTTAATCAGAAAACACAGCCTGCCTTCCATTGACTCCATTTAAACTTCCTGTTGCCTTGGGAAAGCAGCAAGCATAATGAAAATCCTTTCAATCGGGCAGAAATTGCAAACATTTGAAAACCCCATACCAAAAAATTTAAGAACAGCTTCTTTCCTACTGTTATCAGACTGATGAATGGAACTCTCATATATCAGAGTTGATCTTTCTCTGCATATACTCTGTAGCTGTAACACTCTTTTCTGTATTCTGTTTTGTAACCCAGATGTACTTATTTAAGGTATGACTTGTCTGATTAGCAGGCAAAACAATACTTTTCACTGTATCTCAGTGCATATGACAATATTGAATAAATTAAACATCATGTGTGAAGCCCAAGGAGTCCCCAAATCATCCTCCATGAAAATCGAAAATGATGCATTTGAGGAAGGGACCTCTGATTTTCTAAGATATTTTGTCATCTTCTGGGCCACAGAGTTAGGTTGTTAGAGTGTTAGGTGGAGCATTCAGCCTGAAAAACATGCCTTTGTGAGGGTCAACTCAATATCAAACAGCAGATGGTATCACAATCCATTTCAACTAAATGCTTCTACTGCACCTGCCCAGTGCCCATTCTAATGCCATTCCAAAATGGTGCTTGTTGTGGGTAGTGGAAGAACAGAACAGAACAGAATTTTGGACCTGAAACAGCTGCTGAATCTTACTTTGAAAAGGCATTAAGGAAAAGTAAAATATCTTATACATTTCAAAGAGTGATGCCCAATTTATTCCTCATTATTTCTACGGAATTATTACATGAACAGCCTGAAATTAAACAAAGATGGTACTTCCAATTTTTAACTTTACAAGTGCTAAACTGTTTAATGTTCATTTAATCTGGCCAGCTCAATACCTCCCCTCTGAGTATCTGATGGAATCTGCTAGTACAAGCTCTTTAAGTTTTAAGGGATTTTGTAAACAAGTTAATAACATAATTATTTGTAATTGATCAGTATAAACCCCAGATACATGAAGACAAAATTGTGGAAGTCAATTATACTAATAACAGGAGTGCAGTCATTTCCCTCAACAGGAGTTGTGTGCATTGTGGATGTGTCTGTAAGCTTTCCAATTAAGTAGGCAAAAGGCATGTTATTTTTACACTTGTAAACAACAGGAAATAAATGGTACTTTGATTTATTAGCTAGAATCAACCAATTAAGTGTATGGCACAGTTTCTTAGTAATGGCTGATGTGGTGAGAATCCAATACAGACAAGGCCATTCAATTGCTTGAATACTGGTTTGAGGTCCATTGTACTCCAGATCAGGGTGTTGTACTGTTAAGGTCACACTGTCAGCTCTTTACCTTCAATGAGGTGCAAAGTCACATTTTCTTCACCAACCAAGCAAAATTACATTTTGAACAGTTGTTTTATAGTAGAAAATAGATCAACACTTTGCTTAATTCTAAAAAAGGTTGCTGAGCTCTATTATCAAATCACCTGAGCTCTTTGCTCATCACGGTTAACAAACACATCATGACTACAGCCTTACATCATGAGGCAAAAACTAAATTCGATTAAAAGTATTGTATATGATCTCAGGTCATTTCCTGCTTTACATTATGCTTTGCTGATAACATGAACATTTTAATATGAACATTTATGTTGGTTATCGAGAGACAACAAAAAACAAAATAACTTTCACAAGCCATTAACAACAAAGCACACTTAAAAAAATTAAACTGTTGAAAGCAGGCTTTCAATATCAGCAATCACAACTGTAACCATAGCAACTCCCACTCTTACCATTCTCAGTCCTCCTCTATAAATCAGAGACAAAATAGACTACATCATATTCATGCTCAACCCACTCAGTCAAATGAAATTTGAGTAATATGAGCTTCAAAACAACTTTAGGGCTTGTATATTCCTTTAGGAGATATTTTTTCTAATCATTTCCATCACCAATACAATACAATAATGGCTCTACATATGTATCATGGATTTGACATTATTTATTGTACATGGCATTGTCAAAAATAATTTTGCATCACAAGAATATATCTCCTCCATTACCTACTCTGCCCTTCAATCTGTAACATCAACTCGTCCAGCTTTTTCCCCTGTGCCTCACTATCAATCTCTGGGTTGAAAAGTCCAAGCCTTCACACAACCCTCTGGTGTTTAGGTTTCAAAAAACTTGAAACCGTCAAAAAAAAATTCCCCACCTCTTGTCCTGTACTGCAACTGAGCTCCTGGATGATGTGATTACATTAATCAGGAACAAACAGGGTGTGTCACAGTTTTTTTAACTGGTCATCTGACCAAATCTTGGCTTGTTTTTGATCAGTTTGTTGCCAAGCTTCTTGGTGTTCACAGTTACAGAGGTCTTTTACATTCCAGTAAGGATTAGCTAAAGGGGTACTGCTATGCAGGTATGAGGTAATGGTGATGGCTAGCCAGGGGAATCAAGAGTTGTCATTAAAGCAATTCTGTGAACTTTATTATAACTACCTGAAGAGTGCCACAATAAATTTTATCCATATAACAGTTCTAACTCAATCAAATCTCTAAGGTGCTTCACAGGAATGTAATTGGAAAAATATCTACACTGAGCTAAAGAAGGAGACATAAGGACATGTGATCAAAGGTTTGGTCAACAAGATACATTTCACAAAGTGCCTTAAGGTGGAAGAAAGGGTGAATGACATAAAATTGTAGGGTTGGAAAGATCAACGAGTTAAGATTGAGAAGCCTTTATATATATTTTATCCTGATTACCACATATATAGGAATGGATCTATTTATTCTTTTACTGTATTTATCATATATTTTTTCATTTGATCATGCTTTCATTTTTGTTCTAAAGAAATATGGAATACAAAGGGCCACACAATGACAGCAAAAGTTTCCATCTTCTATTTATTAATAAAAGCAAGAATATATACTACAGTGAATGTCACATCATAGAAAATGACAAATTTGAAAGCTTTGCTCATCTTTAAAGCTACTTAATTATTGAATCCAAATGTGACTTCTATGAAAGTTCAATTTCCCATTCTTGGCATCCTTTCCTCTTCTTAATCAGTCCTAAAATAATAAATCAGAGAGTGAGCTGTCTGCACATGTTTCTGTTTATAAGCAAAACTGCAAAGTGTAAATTGTGAAGACCTCCCACCAGTTCACACATGGCAGGGGGATAGAGGGGAACTGTATACACGCTAATAAAGGAAAGCAAGCCGCAGTAACACTCTACCCAGTGTAAGTTTTAAAAGGCATACTTAATCAAACCTGACTGTTCCTTGTGCTGCCGCAGAGAAAGTTTATTAACCACATTCATTTTAGCGCATTAAATGTTAATGGGTGATTCACAAAAGGTTGCAAGTAATCAATCGACAGTAATGGGGCACCAGAGAATGGGGAAAATATAAACTCTGAGCTGTTTTCTACCAAACCTTAGCCTTCCAGTCAGAACATTATTAAGATCTCTGTAAGTTAATTTGTTCTCTGGCATGGGGAGAGAAATTTTTTTCTTCATTTTTAATATTCTTCAAAATTACATTTCAGTGTTGGTATCCATAGTGATAGGTACCTAATTTCCCAAGATATTCAAACAAGCCATGGTTTTCTTTCATTTAGAACATAAATATTATAATTCATAACTTTCAACTCAATTAAATGTCCTGTTACTGATTCTCTGAGGCATTTATTAACATTTCTATGCAATCCCAGAAATTAGTTTTTTTTAACGTATTGTTTCAGCACATTTTATATCTGAAAGACCAGATCAAATCAGTCAAATCTTGCATCTTTTGTTTCAAGGATATTTCTTGGCTCTGCAAAACGTATGGTAATTGGTTAGAAACATTCCTTTCCTGATCTAGGCTTTCCCGTGCTATAAAAGATAATCCCATCTTTAATGTATAGTTGTTCTTTGCTGCAATATTTTAGATCTAGCTGTGACTGAGCACTCGATGCTTGTCAGGGTGCCTATTGAATATATTTCTGGACAGCAACTGTATTTGTAATGTACCCCATGACCATCTTCAGTCCACCACATCTATCTGCTGCACCATGTGTTCCAAATCTCTGACATTAACAGACCAGCTTGGAGATGTTTGTGGAGCCATGGGACAGAATTTTGTATTTTTGAGATGAAGTGTGGTGATGGATTTAAAAGGGCGTGATGCTTCTTCTCTGGGCTTGGTCAGATTTTCCCTCACAGTTACATCCTTCTCAGCTTATTGTATACTCATGCATGGGTAAAACCCTAAATTGAATGGATAGGCAGCAATGACTTGGCTAAATTCTCATCCATGCACAGCAGCGATGTCCAGAACTGGAAGACAATGTTTCCAATTGTTGGGTGCAGACCCTTAGAGCAGTTATGCAGCGCTGGGGGAACGCCTGCAGGAAGGAAGAGCTGTTTTCCGACCAGGACCTTCTAGGCTCCATTTTCAAAAGGGAAACAGACAGACCGTCACTCAACCTCTGCTGACAGCCAGCTTTGGAGATATCAGAAATGAGACAACATGTGTGTGTAATGCTTTAGTGATATCTCCAAAGACTTTCTCTTGAAGGCTGTGCAGGAGTAAAAGTGACTTCTTTTCCCTAGGGCTGTATGCCTGGCTGATAGTGTCCATTGCTAGCTCAATGCTACTCTCGTGCCACCAGAAATTAATGATCTGTTGACTCCACCAGGATGCATACCACTACTTCGTACTTCATGTTCTTAAAACTGTGAGTTGACAATAAAAGCCATCTATTAGATGGCTTATGTGTAGTCAATATCTATCACATCATTGTAGTACTGCCGAAATCACAATGCTACTGCCTCTCATATACCTGACAAGGTTCACACTTGAAATAGAATAGGAGCTGCAATACTCAGCAACTAATGCACTGAGCTGGGAGAACATACACATTGAATACCTTTTGATGAAATGCTTGCATGAGACAAGGGAACAGCCACAAAAGATGAATTTGGGATGATGCCTTCTTAAGCACAATTAGGGATGGGCAATAAATATTGTTATAACACAAGGACAGATAGCCAAATCAAATCAGCCTGCCTATCCTTGTATTCATAACACAGCAAAATTAAAACCTTTGGTATTTCTAATGGTTTCTAACCAGATTTTTGAATAACCAACACCAGAATTTGAGCATAACTGATACTAGACACCAGGTTTTTATCTTAAACAAAAGATTTAACAATGTATTAAAACTGTGGACTCAGCAGAGCAAAGTTAAACAATAAGGTATTCCAATTTATGTCTGTGATATAAAACTAATCTTCTTTGACTCTCATCCCCACTCTTAAAAGACAAAGAAAGAAACATAGTTAAAAGATAAATCAAAAGGGAAAAAAGAGATTTAATTGGCCAGTTCACTTAAGCAGACTCCAAGATCCACAAAATCACAGGCACATGGGACTGTATTTTGCTTAGCTTCCAAAGACACCAATGCATGCAACTAGCTTCCAGTAGGCTCCAAGGAATATTCACTTAATCCTATAATTGAGATGCTATTCCCTGAACTTTCAATAAATTGATAAAGCAAAGACAACTGGGGAGCAAGCAAACATATACCATGTAGTTGTGCCAGCCAAAATCTTTCTGACCGAAATACAGTTCAAAGACCAGCCAAACTCTGGTTTAACTTTATTAGACTGATTATCTCTCTTTGAGGGCTCTGTTAATATTCAAAAATCTGCCATCAATTCAAGCATAATGCATTTCTGGAAGTGAAATATCTGTAGAGCAGAAATTCTACCATTCTAACTGGAACTCTATCAACAAACATATCGAGTTAGACCCCATCTATCACCCCCTGAGAGAAATGAACAGGAAATTACATCACCACAGTAATTGGCATCACCACAAGAAATGACATCACCAACCCAAAGAAACCCAAACATATAAATAGAAAGCAGGAATTATCAGCAGTGCTTCGCTCGGAGGCCCACTGGAGATATTACCTAGTAGGGTGACGAAACGTCTGGAAATGAACCTTTCAGCTCAGCGAGCAAACCTACATCCAGAACCTCAACCTGAGCTGCCAATCTTCTCAAAACTTGCTAAATTCTGTCATCCATTGTTTTAGATTCCAGAGGTGTAAAGTTGTATGTGCGGTAATATTGGAATAGTAAAGTTATAAGTGGCTAATTTCCCCAGATAATTTAGATGCCAAAGATCCTTTCAGAAACGTTCTGTAAGCTGCAATGTTGATTTAGTTGATAATTAACAGGAGACACCATCTTGACAGAGGAGCTGATGTACAGATGAGAAACAACTAACTAGAAGATTGTTATGGGATTGATTGAAAGGGAAATTTCCTGCTTGTGCTCATCAAAGTATTTTGATGCATGATGCTTCTTGACTTCTCTCAGTGACTAGTCAATTGTAAATAACTTGTTGCTGAGGATTTGAAAATCTCCTAAAGGTGTGTTAACTTTTACTGTTCACCTACTGCAAACATTTAAAGATGACGTTTGGAACACCACGTAAGATATTACGGAACAGTTTGCCAAGATGCTATCAACACTTCATTGACAATTATTCTGAAAATTCTCTGAATATTTCACCTTAAAAGAGTAACTGCTTCCCCATTGCATCTTACAGGATACCTTCTGAATTGTTATGAAAGGGAATGAGAGAAGGCAATAGGGCAGCTAGAACAGTATCAGTAGCTGTTGGACAGGGAGAACAAGAGGGACATGAGGGTAAGTTGGATTCCTTATTCCTTGTCCATTGAGAACATTCCTTGTCCACCAGAATCTCCAAGAACAGACCTGAGAAACTTTGTCCATGCCTCTATACTGAAACCTACCATAGAGGAAATGGATAACTGAAGCTCAGGTACCCTGCTCCATGAGAATTGCATCTAATCAGCAGCTGAGTGCAGGTTTCTGACTTAGTACTTCTGACATGTCTAAAATTGCATACCAAAAAAAGGCTTTTCCAATAGGTGTGCCTTATTAGAACATTTTTACCAATATAATCCTCATAGCTCTTCTGAAACGTTCTGTTTTAGGTTTTTCTCTTTCCACATTTGCCGAATTGAAAACTGTTACATTTTTACAGATAGTGTCAGAAGAACATTGAATTGAGAAATGTATGATTCTGAGTTAATTAATGATTGATAATAAGATTGGAGCCAAAAACAAGGCATCGGCATATTCTGCTGTGGGCATTTTATGAAGATAAGTTGGACATGGAGCTTTATGCTGACAGCTCTTATCTACAGTGAATATGTGTTACAGATTGGAAAGCATGTTTTGGTAATGAAACAAAGAACTAGATATATGGGAGAAGAGATGTAATTTCATTACTTTTTCATTTTTATTTCCTTTATATGGAGTAGACTGGAGTATTTCTTAAATTTGGAGGCAATTATAGGGCATCTAAGGTGTGAACCTAATATCAAGAACTAATAATATATAAAAAAAATTGCTAATGCAGACCAAAAACTATTAAAGAGTACTTGGAATTGTTTAGTTTTTTAAAAAATGCCAATTACTCTTCAATAACGTTAAAATCTGTGACAATGTGTCAAGTGTTCAACACAATATGCGCGGCAGAAACAGCTGCTGCAGCCTGAAGCTGTCCATTCAGCACAAATTTGGAAAATAAATCCACTTCACTTAAAGTTATGGACCTGGTGAAGATCATTGAACAGAAATAGGAGGAAGCTGAACTGAGTTTTTGGAAATTGATGCAAACTATATTTCTCTGCACATTGCAAACTCAGTGTACACTATTATTCCTCCTTCATCTCAACCTCCTGAAATCAATCATCACACTATCTGATACTCTTAATTCATTATAGCTGTGAAACTAATGGAGAACTCCTTATCTACAATAACAGCTGGCATTTATATTGCACTTTTAACAATGGGAAAACTTTGAAAATATTTCAGAGATTTGGCAACTTTTTAAAAAAAATTGAACCAAACCTCAGATTGAGATATTATGAGAAGTGAACAGAGAGCGACCTCTTAGAATTGCAACAAAGCAGGAGGTAAAGAGCGAGGAAAGTGGACAGGCCATTAATAAATTTAAACATGAAGATGACCATTTCAACTTTAAGGCATGGGGTTACTAAAATCCATGGGCAGGGAAAATGAGGATGGTGAGTGAGTACAGGTTGTTCTGTTATAATGCACGTTTCTTCAACATGAATTTACTGTAATGCGATTGATGAATTGGAGACGCTGTTTCTAAAGCGCGAACTTTTAAAACAACAACTGTGCAAACTACTTTAAGCACTGTTTCTAAAGCACAATTTTTCTATAACATGGGGTTGCACAAGAATGCAACCATCATGTTATAGAAGAACTGACTGTAAGTGTAGATTAGGATTAGCTAATAAAATCTTGGGAGGTTTGAAGAAATGGGAAAATGAGGGGATTAAAAAGGAGGGCTCATTACGTCTGGAGGTGACAGGAATTGGAATGCGGATTTAACTTTTCAAATAAGGGCAGAAGCTGAAGATTGAAATAGATGTTTGTGTTGGGAGGATGAGGTAAAAGGGCAAGGTCATGCTTTAGATTGAGACAGTGAATAGGAAGAAAAATGCTATTATGATCCAATGACCCTAATGGTTGTAGAGTAATGTCCAGTTGAGGTTAATACCAGACAAGCCAAATCCCCAATAGGAGCCTGGCTGATTTTTTTTAAGCTAAAATGATCTTTTAACACCTTTCATTCCTTTATCTTCAAAAAACTTTTTCAAAAACTTAACCTCCCTTCATTTACACCAACTGTATCCAACACACCGGTGTGGGATTAATAACAATTCATTATTCTAAGATAATTTCATTACTCTGAACTTTTTATCTTAGAAATACCACTTAGTCCATGTTACTCAATCAAAGGCCTTTTTAGCATGTTGAGCCTTGAAGCATGCTTCTCTCTCAAATGACTGAAAATGAACATCAGCGTTCTTCCCTTAAGTTCTCTGAGTAGCCCTATAGGAACTCTGAGTAACTTCCTCTCATCTGAAATGATTAATTCTGCATATTGTAGTTTTTAAGCACTGGGCGGCACGGTGGCACAGTGGTTAGCACTGCTGCCTCACAGTGCCAGAGACCCGGGTTCAATTCCCGACTCAGGCAGCTGACTGTGTGGAGTTTGCACATTCTCCCCGTGTCTGCGTGAGTTTCCTCCGGGTGTTCCGGTTTCCTCCCACAGTCCAAAAATGTGCACGTCAGGTGAATTGGCCATGCTAAATTAGTGTTAGGTAAAGGGGTAAATGTACGGGAATGGGTGGGTTACGCTTTGGCGGGTCGGTGTGGACTTGTTGGGCCGAAGGGCCTGTTTCCACACTGTAAGTAATCTAATCTAATCTAAGAATCATAGAAAGAAATCATTCAGTCCATTGTGTCTTCACCAGCTTGTTAAATGAGCATCATTACCTAATGCCAATCTCCTGGTTTATCCCAAGATCCTTCCTAATTGCTAATTGTTAACTCCAAACACACACAAACAATCCTCCCTGCAAGGATTTTGGTGCCTTTCAGTTTAGTTACAGACACAATGGGCTGAATGATCTCCTTCTAAGATATTTTGACTGTGTCTTTCTGTGTACCAGGCTATTATATGTCCCAATGTGTCGATAACGCTGTGTGTAGGTCTACTGATATCCCTGGCCCCATGTGTAGGCCAATCGATAGCCCCAGCCCCGTGTCTGGGCTGACTGATAACCCCAGCGACATGAATATTCCGACCAATAGCCCCAGCCCCATGTATAGGCCAACCAATAGCCCCAGCCCCATGTATAGGCCGACCGATACCTTTGTGTGCAAAAAAAGTAAAAAGAAAATGCCGAATGCAGGCTGACCGATGTGTTGGTTGGCCAATAATCCTGGCCCCACGTGTAGGCCCGACCAATAGCCCTGGACCTATGTGTGGGCCAACAGATAGCTCCAGCCCTGTGTTTGGGCCGAGCCATAGCCCTGGCCCCATGTGTAGACCGAGCCATAGCCCTGGTCCCGTGTGTAGGCCCGAAACGTTCCGCAAGTAGGCGGCCTGTCTCCCCAATGTATAGGAGGCCACATCGGGTTCAGCAGATGCAGTAAATGATGTGTGTGGAGGTGCAGGTGAAGTTGTGACTGATATGGAAGGATCCCTTGGGGCTTTGGAGGGAAGTGAAGGGGGAGGTGTGGGCACAAGCGAAGGAGTCGTGGAGGGAGTGGTCTTTCCTGAACGTTGATAGGGGAGGGGAGGGAAATATATCCTTGGTGGTGGGGTCTGTTTGGAGGTGGCGGAAATTATGAAGGATGATACGATGTATCTGGAGGTTGGTGGTGTGGTAGGTGAGGACCAGTGGGGTTCTGTCCTGGTGGCAATTGGAGGGGTGGGGTTCAAGGGCAGAGGAGCGGGAAGTGGAGGAGATGTGGTGGAGAGCATCATCAACCATGTCTGAGGGGAAATTGCGGTCTTTGAAGAAGGAGGCCATCTGGATTATTCGGTATTGGAATTGGTCCTGCTGGGAGCAGATGCGGCAGAGGCGAAGGAATTGGGAATATGGGATGGCGTTTTTACAGGGGGCAGGGTGGGAGGAGGTGTAATTTAGGTGGCTGTGGGAGTCGGCTACCCAAGATAGAAATGGAGAGGTCGAGGAAGGGGAGGGAGGAGTCTGAGACAGTCCAGGTAAATTTGAGGTCGGGGTGGAAGGTTTTAGTAAAGTGGATGAACTGTTCATCCACTTTACTAAAGTGGAGCGCGAGGTAGCGCCGATACAGTCATCGATATAGCAGAGGAAAAGATGGGGGGTGGTGCCAGTGTAGCTGTGGAAGATGGACTTCACAATTTGTACAGTAGGAGTTAACAACAGAAAGTATTTATGAGTAAGTACATGAAACTGTTATAACATAACCAAGAGATTAGAATCTCATCAGTTGAGAATTGACTCCAAGCTGGCAGAGCCAGTCAGTCGTCCTGTCAGGCTTGTAAAAGAAAAAAGATGGTTTGGTAACGGGACCCAGCCTTTGTCCTGCTGTTTCAGTATGTGGGTCCTCAACTGAAACTTCACGTTTGTATCGTGCTTTTGTGTCTGGGCTGTGTCTTCGTGTGTCCCCAGCCCTGTGTGTAGGCCAACTGATGGCCCCATGGAATGTATGTTTATATATATCATGCATTAGTGTTCAAAATGGGCAGTGTTTTTAATAGGATGTTCCAAGTCAATGTTTTTACTTTTCAGTTACTTGCTTTGAAGTGTTGTGATTGTTGCCTTGCGCTGTGTTTGACAAACTGCAACTTTGAATGTATGTTCATATATGACATTTTGCATTATTGTTTAAAATGAGTTTAAAAAAAATTCTTTAGGATTTTTTTTGTCAATGCTTCAACGTTGTCTTCTCCACCTCCTGATGCTGCCTGGCTTGTTGTGTCTTCCAGCTTCCTGTTTGTCTACCTTGGATTCCAGCATCTGCAGTTTTTTTTTGTCCCATGACATTTTGTGACTGGTGCCATCTGCCCTGTGTGACTTTTGGGGACTTTGAATACAAAAAGAATATAAGCAGGAATTCGGAATCTCCTCAGTTGAGGACTGATTCTGAGCTGGCTGGCCACAGTCAGTGTACAGTGCACTAGTAAAGAAAGGGTGATTAGGTGACGGGACCCAGCCTCTGTGCAGTTATTTCAATATGATATCCATGTAGAACTGATCTCATCAGAACCGAGTAGAGAGTTTAAAAAAAGGTTCTTTCAATACAATACAAATTACTAGTAGAACTGAAAAAAGACCATGGGCAGAATTTTCAAACTCTGGAAGAGGCCAGACCAGAGACAATTGGGTCTACCAATTCCTGACAAAGATTGGCATGCTGATTTGACAGCTATTTCGGAACATGCCAGTTTGGGTGGGAAATAGTTATCTGTTTGCAACTGGCAAAAAGCCATTTGGATACAATAACTGGCCTGTTACACCCCTTCTCCTGCCAGTTGACAAATAGTCCCCATGCAGTAGCTGGAATCCTGCCAAGGACATAGGCAATCTTCAGGCACTTCCCTCCACAGTGGTGCTCTGGCAGCTGTAATCGATTTTAATTGAAGAAATATTAAAGGCTTTAAGAGGGTATCTCATCCTCATGCTCTCTACCTGCTACCCTTTGCTGTTGGCGCTACTGCTCTTTATTGCTGGGTGACCTATTAGTCCCTCTGCCTCAGGATCTCTCCTGCCATACTTGATTGGAATGTAACCACAAATTGGATGCCTGACTCTGACATAATGCATGGCTAGCACCTGGAAATACGCCTAATGTAACAAAAATGCTGCCTCATCATTTCCAACATACATGAATTCATATACGTTATTTAGAAATTGTCAGATTTTAGGTTTTGATTTTATGGCTCATCTCACTTCTTTGCACTGTGCCTCCCAAGTCTGTTACAGATATCGATACAAAGAAACTTCATGAGCACTGCTGTGCAAGTCAAGTCTGATATTACAATTGTATTCCAAATCTGATTGAACTCCAAGACGTTTTGACATGGATAGCATGGCACTCTATTTATTATAAAGACTTAAATACTACTCAGCAAAATTCAACCCACATTTCAGTATTGTCTTCCTGGGAAATTCTGTTTTGTTTTATTCCAATTATCTCAAAATTGCTAAAAAATCGATGGCACTAACACTTGGTGTGTTGCAGAATAGTGTACTGGATAAGCATCACAATGAAATGTTCAGCAAGTCACTGCATTGTATCATAACAAGCCACTGAATATCATAGGGCTGGATAAATTGATGAATGGGATATTGTATTGGCTAATTTAATGCATAGATTTGCTGGTACACTTGTAGGTATTACTGGGTGCAGTATAATCTCTATATTGATTAACTTGCTAATGGCCTTGGGTCCATTTCTAAATAGCACTTAATGGGATACTTGCACAAGCATCTAAATAGAATTCTGGATAATGTTAAGAGCCGCAATCTGGATGAGTTCACAGATTGTAGTGTTGAACTGTCATGTAAGATGACTGTTACAGCATGATGATTTGTTTTGTGATGGGATTGGTTATGGCAATGCTGTGGGGTATATATAGGGAGATATATATGAGTAATATACACAGTAAAGAGAGACTTTGCACAAAAGAAAATGAACAGCTCTAGGAAATACACAGCTAATGTCTAATTCAATCTCCCTTCATGTTTGAACAAAGCTTTGTAATTTCACCATCATGACCATCGGTCTACACAATGAAAGGTAATTAAAGTTATGAGCTTCAACTCAAAAATTTGGTTTCAGTGCACAACTAAATTTTTCTGTGTCCAAGAATAGAAGTCAACAAAGCAAACATATTGCCAATTATCTTGCCATTTAAATGCTCCTGAAAACTTCATATCTAATCCCAGTCCAAAAATATAGGCAGATGGGTGCAAGAGGAGTTACCACTGGAATATTTTAGGGTCCATCCAACACTCAACATTTACACAAAAGGTTTTTGGACAACACTTTTAAGTAATACAATATAATTCAATCAATCACATAAAATAATATATTTAGAAACCCATATGGTAGAGTTTTATCTATTGTGGAAATATGCAGAAAATGCACATAGGAAGTAAAAGATACACAATATATTCCAAAAACATTAATAGATCAATTACTATGAATACAAACAGAACTTGCATAGAATAAAAACTCAATGCTCCTCTAAAGAATTAAGAGTTTACATGGAATGAACAGGATAAGAAATTGTAGCAAAGTTGATTTGTATTGATATACGCTGGTTAAACATTAGGGCAATAGCAGTAATAACATTTATGAATATGGACTGGGTATCTGTGTGATGATTGTTAGGCAATGAACATCATAGACATTTATTAAAGCCTACCTCAAGATATGACTGGACATTTATAACTATCATTGTTTGGATTAAATTTATGGGGGCTGGCAAAACTTACTATGCTTCAATAATGATCTATTGTCGTGACTCCCTGGGATAGTATTGGGAATCAAGCTCCACTATTCCTGAAGTTCTCACAAATGTTAAGATTTTTAAAAGAAAGATACAAAGTCCATAAAACTACCTGATTTTCAGGCCCAGGTTGATAGAAAGCACAAAGCAGATTTCTGAACTTAACAAGAAATCACTGTTGATTACAAGTTCTTAGATTCTAGCTATAGGTAAACAATTGAAAATTAAAGCCAAAAATCCTTTATAAACTTAATCTTATACATAAACAGGCAAAAAAGAAACAGGGGAGGAACACGAGCAAAGGAAAAACTAGAAAGAAGTTACATAATCTTTGTTTACAAGATCTGTTGGTTTGATTCTTGCTGATCTGAAGGTTTCTCCTCGACTACCACTTTCCTGCAAGCTTCCACTGGTTTGCAAAAGGTGTAGGGTGGCTTTTTCACTTATGAAAGCCAATTCAAATTCACAGCATGCAGCCTCTGCTAAAGAAAAGATAAGCTAGTTTTCTTCAGGTTTAAAATCATATTGCAGAGAACTGAAGTAGACAGTGTTTTTGGCTTTGCAGATCTCTGCTTGTTTCTCTTCTGGGCTGACCAGCTTTTCTCTGCCTTGCATACAACCCAAGCAGTTCAACTAACTAACAACAAAACACCTAGTTGTTGGCAGGCAGAGGGACCTTGTCATTAATAATTGGCCCCCAAGTCCTTAAATCAGTTAGCTTCACTTGTGAATAACCCTTCAGCTCCAGTTTGTCAGCACTTTGCTGGAATCTAGAGCTAGACTTCACAATAGGTATTAAATTCCTTTCTTTCAAAACATGCAGCCATCTTTTAAACCCCTGGTTTAAACAGTTTTTTCTCACTTTAGTTCACAACTTTAAAAAGCACAAAAATAAAAAGTCAGTTATTACACTGTGGAGCATTGTCTCTTCTAACTTCCCTTTATTATTTTGTGAATAACCCTTCTTAGTGATTTGCAAGCCATATTTCACCCCTTACCCATTCAAAACTTCTATTATTTCAAAACCAAACCTTAAAATTGAGGCCTTCTAAGCCCTGACCATTTAAACTTTCTCTTTCCTAAGGGAAAGTCAAAAAGGTCTGTCAATGTTTTCCTCATATCTCAGGCCTTATCCTAGTAAATCTTCAAGGAGCATAGAATGACATTGCAAAAAGAGGCTATTCAGCCCATTGTACCTGTCCTTGTCAACCATTGAAATGTAAGAGAAAACAATAATATGCTGTTTGCAGTTTCCTAAATAGCACTGCTGATGGGCAAAGTTCCCCACTGCCAGCAACATTTGCAAAATTAGCCCAATTTTTTAAACTCAGAATCACATGAAGTATTTCTACTTCAACATCACTTTCACAGTTTTACATTCAATCCCCAGATCTTCCTGTTCCTCTACTCTGTTAAGAACATTAAGCCAAGAATTTCCTCAAGAGTTCCTCTGACTCAGCTACTATAACATTTTTGGAGATGTGTTGCAAACAACATTTAAGTGAAAGTGGGTACTATAGATGCTGGAAATCAGAGTCAAGATTAGAGTGGTGCTGGAAAAGCACAGCAGGTCAGGCAGCATCCGAGGAGCAGGAAAACCGACGTTTTGGACTGGAGCCCTTCATCAGGAATGAGGGTGGAGAGATAAGTGGGGGGCGGTGGGGCTGAGGGGAAGGTGGCTGAGGGGAAGGTAGCTGAGAGTGCAATCAGTGGATGGAGGTGGGGTAAAGGGGTAGGTTAGAGAGGAGAGTGGAGCAAATAGTGGGAAGTTAGATTGACAGATGGGACAGGTCATGAGGGGGGTGCTGAGCTGGAAGGCTGGAACTGGGGTAAGATCGGGGGAGGGGAGTGGGAGTGGGAAATGAGGAAACTGGTGAAGTCCACATTGATGCCATAGTTTTGAAGGGTTCCGAGATGGAAGATGAGGCATTCTTCCTCCAGATGTCGGGCGGTGAGGGAGTAGTGATGGAGGAGGCCCAGGACCTGCATGTCCTCGACAGAGTGGGAGGGGCTGTTGAAATATTTAGGCACGGGGTGGTGGGGTTGGTTGGTGGGGTGTCCCAGAGATGTTCTCTGAAGCGCTTTGAAAATAGGCGGCTGGCCTCCCCAGTGTAGAGGAGACAGCATCAGGAGCAACAGATACAATAAATGTAGCTCTCAGCTACCTTCCCTCTCCAGGCCTACCCCACCTCTCATTTATCTCTGTACCCCTGAGGTTCCACAGCGTCATTCCTGATGAAGGGCTTTTGTACAAAACGTCAATTTTCCTGCTCATTGGATGCTTCCTGGCCTGCTGTGCTTTTCTAACACCACTCTAATTTTGACAGCAAACAACACTTATGCATGTATTTTGGAATTGTGTCATATTTCCTGTGAAATTGTATCAACAGGAAATGTACGGGAATTCCTGGTCCTACAATTTTGGATTTACTTCTGTTTGTTGTTCCTTTTCTACAAAAGTGATGCCTTTTTCTCAGCATTTAATTGCATTTACTACCTACTTGCCAACTCTACTAAATTTTCCATGTTTTCTTGCAATCTCTTGCATTATTAATTTCAGTTTGATGTACCCATTAATATGGAATCATCAACAAACCTCGATATTGTTCCTTGTTTCAAAGTTAATTACATAAATTAAAACCTTTTCAGTCTAAGAATTTCTGAGATAAACTGCCAAAAAATACTGTCTTTACTGATTCAGTTTTGGGTCAAGAATCATCTCATTATTTTGAGATGAATTTGTAAATAAAAAATTTAAAGGTTTGAAAAGTGTACAGTATTAGGTTTTTTTTGTATTTATCAAGATGGAAAATGACCCTGGAAAATGAAACACTTTATCATCAGGAATATCATCAACCCTGGAAAATGAAACACTTCTCCACATCTGACATTAAGTGTTTGCATCAAGCAAATTAAAGGCCATATACGACATAAAGCTCCTGTGACTTGACATCAATTACTTCAATTTGTACTGAAAGAATCTTATGCTTCTTTTCTGGAGCAAACACAGAGAATTGCTGAAGAAACTCAACAGGTCTGGCAGTATCTGAGTAGACAGACAGATGTAATGGTTTGAGTCTGGTATAATTCTTCTTCTGAGCTGATGAAAGCAGTTCTGAAAGAATACTAACTTAAACCACTTCACCACAATATTCCTTTGGTTAATCTTTGATAAACATTATTTTATAGCTTTCAAAGCTCACGATGGATATTGTATTTTTTTTAAATCAATAAATGTGTCTCTTGAAACCAAACTCCCCAGTTAAGTTTTGGAGGATGTGGAATATGTTACTTTAAGGTTTTCCCAGTATTTTCTGGATTGGACAATTGTGTTAAATTTTCTCCAGTCTACTTTGTGTCTAATATTATCCATGGCCTGTGGGAAGTATTGCTGATTCACTCACACGTTGAATATTTCATTGTTTATTCTGAAGGATGGCCCATGTGGTCTTTATCTTTCCCCTATCTTTATTCCTAATGCAAAGCAGTGTTCTACTTACATGTTGTACTCTTATGTGAGAGGATACTAATTTATTTAAAGAGATGAATTCCTGATATTGGCCTGAGTATTGTGAGGTTATGAGGGAGTGAATTTATTTCAGAGAAGGAAACAAGTGAATGTAAGGGACTGGCCTAACTTAGAGAGTATAATGTGCCTGTTTTCTCAGCTGGGAAATGTTAAGATCCTGTTTTATACGTTTTATTGCAGTGTGAGATACAAATCTATTTAATGACCGATTTTAGTAAATTATAAGGAATATCTCTCTTCTTGTTCCTTCTGAATCAAATGGGAGATTGGTAGCATTCAGATTTCTTTTTTTTTGTAAATATATTTATTTGCAGATATTTTTTAACTTTACGAACATATAAAATTATTGAAAAATATAATCAATAACAAATATCAGTCTAATAAAAACAAAAAAACCCCACAAATTACAATACAACTACTGTCTACCAACTACTAATCTACCCTAACCCTAACACTGTGCAAAGCAACACCAAAACAAAACAGATTGAGATCTTTCGAGTATTCTCCCATATGTTCTTCCATGTTTCAAAAGAGATCTCCACTCCTAGCTCTTGCTCCCAGACCTCACATAACCGGTTAATCTCCTGCCAGGCCCAGCCACCCAGCAGGCGATAGAGGGCACTAACTGAAAGGGTGCTTGTGGAACATAGCAACAACGTCTCTGTATCACGCTTATAGGGCTTAGTGAGAAGCATAGTCTTCTTCTGGATGAAATCCCTAACCTGAAAAAAATGGAAAAGGTCTCTGCTGGGTAACCCGTATTAGCGGGTCAGTTGCTCAAAAGACATCAAAATTCCCACTCAAACAAGTCTCCCAAACTAGAAACTCCTCTCGCTGCCCATATTTTGAACCCCGAGTCCATCATCCCTGGTCGGAACCCTGGCATGCCAACTATAGGTGTAAGTGGCGAAGCCTTGGATAAACAACCTCATTCAGACGGATCGCCCTCCATGCCTTGACTGTACTAATAACAATGGGGTTCCGGCAGTGGTCCATAACTGTCCTCATCTTATCCAGGAACAACAGGTTAATAAGAGGGGACTTTGCTTGGGAGGCCTCAGTATCCAGCCATATTGAGTGTGGATCGTTACCTACCCAATCACAAACAAAGGACAGCAGGGAACTCAATTGGTACCTCCTGATGTCTGGGAAATCAACTCCTCCCTCTCCTTGATGCAACTGCAATTTAGTAAGTTTGATGAGGGGCCGTCCACGATGCCAGACAAAGGAACCAAACCACCCCATAAGCTTCCGCAGCATTGACCTGGGAAACATTATAGGGAGCATACGCATGGGATAAAGCAAACGAGGAAGAACATTCATCTTAATGCGAGATATTCGGCCCAGTCATGAAATTGGAAGAGCCTCCCATCTCTGGAGATCTGCTTAATATTGTCGAGCAAGTGAGCAAAGTTAGTCCGAAATAACAGATCAAAATTGGGGGTAATAAAAATGCTTAGGTATTGGAACCCTGCCCGTGACCACTTAAAAGGGAACTTAGGGCCACCTTCAACTTCTGGCACATCCTTAAGGTTCCCCAAAGGCTCTTAGATGCAGAGATTTTGCAAAGTTAATCTTATACCCTGAAATAGCCCCAAATGAATTGAATCATTGTATCAAATGGGGTACAGAGATCATCAGGTTCGATAAAAACAGAAGGACGTCATCCGCATACAGTGTAATCTTGTGTGCCCTCGATCCCACTTCCGGAGCGGTTATGTGGACGTTCTGACGAATGGCCTCTGCCAGCGGCTCTATCATCAACGTAAACAACAACGGTGAGAGGGGCAGCCTTGCCGACTACCCCTACCAATCCTAAAATTCCCAGAGCTCACCCCATTGGTGATGACCGTGGCCAGAGGGTGGTGATATAAAACCTCCACCCACTTAGCAAAGCTCCACCCAACCCAAACTGGTCTAAGACATAAAACAGATACGGCCATTCCACCCAGTCAAATACTTTCTCTGCATCTAAGGAAATCACCAACCCCTGAATCGATCATTGCTGACAAACTTAGACCATATTCAGCAACCTTCTAATATTATTTAAGGACCTACGGCCCCTTATAAAGCCTGTCTGGTCCTCTTTAATAATATGGGGCAACACCCTTTCCAATCTCAGCGCCAGGATCTTAGACAGAATCTTGAAATCTGAATTTAATAAAGAAATGGGCCTGTATGTGGCACAATCCTCAGGAACCTTCCCCTTCTTAAGAATTAAGGAAATATTAGTCTTAAAGATGGTGGTAGGCATTCATGCATATAGGAGTGATTGTACATCTCCAACATCGAGCCTGACAGAATCCCTATAAACTCCTTATAAAACTCACCCAGAAGACCATCAGGGCCAGATGCTTTCCCACTCTGAAGTTGCCTAGCTGCATCCTGTATTTCCTGAACTGCCAAGGGGCCATTAAAGAGAGAGGCCTGTTCCAAGGTTACCCCTGGGTGGTCCAGGTTCTTAAAAAGGGTTTCCATTTTAGCCCTCCTGTCCTCACAACCTTCAGACCAATACAATTCAGAGTAAAAGCTCCGAAAAGCCTCATTAATCCTTTTAGCATTGTATGTAAGGACCCCAGTGCTATCTCTGATTGCAGTAATGGATTGAGGAGCACGCTCTTTCCTAGTCAGGTACGCTAAATACTTCCCTGGCCTATCCCTGTATTCGAGCAGCCTTTGTCTTGCAAAAGCAAGTTCTTTCTTTGCGTTTTGTGTCAGTATTGAGTTCAAGGCAGCCTGGAGGGCCGTGATCCGCTGTAGCTTAGTCACCAAAGGCCACGCAAAATGTGCCGTCTTGGCGGCTTTCAACCGCGTCTCAAGTAGACGCTGCTGTTCCTCCTTCTGTCGTTTCCAGCTAGCCAAATAGGAAATAGCTAATCCCCTAGCAAAGGCCTTAGCAGTCTCCCATAGCAGAGATGGACTACTAGCCATGCCTGAGTTGATAGTCAAGAATTCCTGAAACTCCTCCAAAACGTATCCCACAAATTTGGAATCCTTAAGGAGAAAAGGGTCCAAATGCCAGTGCTGCAAAACTAGCCCTTCACTCTTGGCCTTAACCTCAAAATATACCGCCGCATGATCAGAGACAGCTATATTCCCAATTTTACAACCCATAATCAAATCCAGAAGGGCCGAGCGAGCCAGAAAGAGGTTAATCCTCATGTGACATTAATGTAGGTTTGGAAAAAAGGTGAAGTCCCTGCCGGTAGGGTGAAGACATCTCCAAATATCCACCAGCCCCAACTCCTCGCATAAGTCAACCACCTGCTTGGCCTGCGAAGAAATAGTTGGGGGCCCACAAGGTATCCTGTCCACTGTTGAATCCAAAAGACAATTAAAATCCCCCCCCATAATAATGTGCCGTGTTCCAAAAGCTCTCAGCTTAGAGAAAGCACTAATCAAAAATATGAGGGGATGCACCGGAGTACAGTAGATGTTTAAAATGCCATATTCCTCCCCATGTATCAGGGCTTTAAATATCACAAACCATCCCTGCTCATCTTTCATCTGCTCTAATAATGTGAACGGCAGATTTTTTTGGATAAGTACCGCCCCTCCCCTACTTTTAGTAGTAAATGATGAAAAGAATACCCGGTCATAACCCCACTGTTATAATTTCAGGTGTTCCCCATCATTAAGATGGGTTTCCTACAACAAAGCAATATCAACCCTTTCCCTCTTAAGGCTAGAAAGCACTTTTTTCCGTTTACAAGGCGAATGACTTCCCTTAATATTCCAGGTACACTATTTAATAAGAAACTTAGCCATTTCCCCTTTCAGAGACCCTTGAACCCCTCGAAGGGAGAACCCTGCTTACAAAGCACTGAGCATAAGTAAATAAAGACTCATAGAATCAAAAAACTATATATACAAAAACTACTCTATTATAACTATAAACAACTATTACTAGCAAAAAACTACAAAGAAAATCAACTATAAAACCTTGAATGGAAGACTCTTCCCCCTGCCTATAGGGGACACTCACCCTACCCATCCCCTCCTTCACAGCTCCTTCAAACCCGACTATGCTGCAGCCTTAGACCAGAAAAAGAAACAAGGTGATGATCCTTCAATCAACAGAAAAAGGACAAAGTCAGGATGAGCACTCCACCCATCCCTGGCTTCATGACACCCCGACTTGTGACTAAAAGTGAAACAGAACAAACAAAAAAAAGGGGAGAGACAACAAAGAATATTCACAAAAATTCTCATCAGAAAACCCAGTTATTTAAAAAAAACTTATTCCAAAGGTCTTTTGCCCCCTTTCCTTATTAGAGGGAAAGAAAGGAATTAAAAAAAGGAAGAGAAAACATGGGGAAAGATAGAAAAGAGAACAATCATTAACCATATTCTTCAGGCCAATCCATCTATTTTAAAGTGTCCACAAAGTTTTTAACTTTATCCGCTGAGTCAAATGTATAAACTGAGTCCTCGTGGCTGAAACGGAGCACTGCGGGGTATCTCATGGAGAACTGGATGCCCAGGTTCCTCACCCTCTTTCTAACTTCATCAAAAGACTTCCTGTTTCGAATTATAGCTGCAGAGAAATCCTGGAAAAACATGATTTTTGACCCTTGTACAACAGTGCCTGCGGATCTTTTCCCGGGGATCTGGAAGCTTCGATGACTTTTTGCTTGTCCTTTTCTGAGTGGAAGTGCACTAGGACCGAGCGGGGGTGCTGCACTGGGCCTGACCTGTGCACTGTAACCCGATACGCCCTTTCAATCTGTAACTGCTAGACTCAAAGTGAAGGCCCAAAAGCTTGGGCAGCCAGTTTTCAAGAAGCTGACTGACTGCTCACCTTCCTCACCTTCAGGGAGCCCGACAATTCAGAAATTTATCCTCCGACCTCGATTTTCGAGGTTGTCGATATGGTCTCACAAGGCTCGCACCTCTCGCTCCAGCACCTGGATCTGACTGCATGAGGACTCCATCGCAGCTTCCAAGGCCTTAGTTTGACCCTCCACCTACTCCAGCCGCTCCATGAGGCCCTGGATCTCCTGCTCATGCTTCTGCAGCATGGATGCAATAGGTTGGACCTGGGCACAAATCTCCCCACGGATTTCCTCAATTGCAGCCCCAACTTTCAAGGTAAGTCTCTCCATCGCCGCAGCCAATTCCTATGAGTCTGTCAGGTCCCCGGGGGGTTCAGGAGATGCTGCTGCTGCAGTCTCTGGTGTGGTAGGGGTGCAGGGGAGTGTCCTCCCTACTGCTGTTTGTTTGCTCCTTTCCCCTTTGGTATCTTTCCCACTCCCAAATCTTAACAAATATGTGATCTGTAAGGTTGTAAACTAATAATTCCACCATATAAGTTGGCCAGGGATGGCAAAAAACACCAGTATGCCTTGGCTGTTAGGCAGAGCTGTCCTCAGTAGTTCTACAGAATCGTCGCCATCTTGCCGAGTCCTCAGATTTCTTCTTGCTGTCCAAATATATAGGTCAGAACCAAATGGGAAGCTCTGTGGGTAGCTTCTGGTGTAAAACCTTTTCTTCACAGTCCAACTATAGAAGAAAGCTAGGATCATAAAGGATTTGAAATCACCAATGTTTTGAAGCAGTTTCAAAATGCTGGTAAAAAAATCAAACTATCATTGGTATTCTACAGATCCATTTTGCTTCTATTATTTCATTTTTCTAATAAAATCTAGTCAGTAATTTGATGAAAGCTGTTCAAATGCTGTTTTCTGTTGGCTGCAAAGAGGGTGAGTTACAAATTTAAATATAATGTTCAAATACATGCATCACTGATTCTTGTTTTCACATGGTCATTCTTCTTATTATTGGTAATCAGATTTATTGTTTGCAGGCAGTGTCCAAAATACTAAGTAGAAAGGCAGGTTTTAGTTCACAGCAGGCAGCTGCTTGTTTGCAAAAGCTGACACGCAAAAGAAAACCCTTCAGTAACACCCTGCCTTATTGGCTGAGGCATTCACAAAATCAGAAGTGAGAAGGCAATGGCCTAGTGGGGTTTGACTGGACTGTCCCCAGGTAATGTTCTGGGGACCTGGGTTCAAATCCCACTACAGCAGAGGGTGGAATTTGAATTCAATAATAACAAAAGGAAAAAGAAATCTGGAATTTAGTATCTAATGTCGGTAATTGTCGGTAAAACCCGTCTAGTTCACTAATGTCATTTAGGGAAGGAAATCTGCCATCCTTACCTGATCTGGCCTGTATTGTGACTCCAGACCCACAGCAATGTGGTTGGCTCTCAACTGCTTTCTGGGCAATGAACGATGGACAGTAAATGCTGCCCTAGTGACAACACCTTTATCCCATGAATCAAGAACAAAAAAAGGGGGAAGAAAGCAAGACAGAAAACTGTAGAATACGCATCCATTCAATGGTAAATGTAGACTTAATGAATCAGAACTCAATAGATCTAACTTTAATTTTCATTTTCTTCAACCATGATTAAACTTATGTTTTAAATCCCTTTTGGTTTTCTGCGTAATACCTAATTCTTCGACTGAGCTTAGACAGACACAACTTGCTTCTGGGCCTCCGTGTTTTGTGCCCAAGAAATGTCAGCTTTGTGGAAATGACCTGGGGCATCTGATGAGTAGCTTTCCTGCCTTACTACTGAGGCAGTGCCTAACTCCCACTGGAAATATTTCTGTGGCAGGTCAACTGCAGCTGGGAATTGTGAAGATGAATTGTGTCCTGCCACTCAATGGGAAGATGCAGTAATACGCCAATATGTCGTGGGCCATGATATTTTATTCTTCAATTCTGCTACAGATAAAATTAATAGTAACTAATTGAAATCCACGAGGGAAAAGGACTTGGATATTGCAGTCAGGCTGAAGCTTGAGAGAATATCCACCTAGACATTTGTAAAATCCCACTCTGCAATCAATTCAAATAAATTCAATTTACATTATTACACAGATGCAATGAAAAAGTAATTAAGAAGAAGTCTTCGAATCACCTGCAATTTATATCGCCGCAGGTAATGTGGAATAGATACTTAGCTGTACTTAATTTTTTTCTCTTTTCACATATTCTTCTGTTCTATGTAATAATTAAATCAATTCAACATATTAGTTTAGATCAGAATCCAGTGGGGTTAATATTCAAGATCTCCAATGATTTTTTTTTTGAAAATCATATATTAAAACTTTTCAACACGCACTAAGGAAGGAACATTTATCAAATGGAACTTTGGAGACATGTGCCCAAGAAATGTAGAATAATAAGATGAAAATGGATAATAATCAGTACACATAAGTTTGCATTACAAAAAGCAGACTCCCATTTGTTTATAAAGGACATAAATGTGGTTCCAGAAATTTATTCAACAAATTTGCATTGACATCCCACTGAATTGAACTCTCCAGAATTGTGAAGAATTTAATTGCTAAATAAGCTTCAGTAAGCCCCCAGTAATAAAATTGAAACAATAAAGTTGAAAATAAAAATATTGTCATAGGTTTATAATACATTTACTATCTATTTCTTAGATTATAGATCTGTGCTGTATTTACTGGAAGTGGCCAGGGCAACAGTAGGGATGTTACAGAGAGCTTCAATGTCCTTGGCTTAGGGAGGAGGGACAACAATATCAGCTGCAAGGGTTCCTTATTTTTTGTTTATCCACCTGACACATTCTCCTGAACCACGATCCCCAAATTTGTTAACCAGCTTTTTCTGTGGTAACCTGGCAAATGCTTAGACAAATTCCACGACCGTCCCTTCAAAAACACAATTCATCAAAAACTTAATTTGATTGGTATGTTCCCAAATTGTATAATTTGTGCTGGATCTCCATAACTAATGCAAAACCCTCTAAGTGCTGGTTGATGTTTGCCTGTTTTTCTTTTCTCTAAAACAACTGATGTTTACTAATTTATTGATGTAAAATGGACAGGTCTGTTGTTATCAGAAATGACTTTACACCCCTTTCTTGAATAAGGGTGGCAAATTTGATGCCATAAAATCCTTTGATATCTCTATCGCATCTCGAGGGGGGTTGAGAGATCATAGCAAGGACTTCTGTTACAATGACCCCTTCTTCTGACTTGAAATGCAAGCCATACAACTCATGAGATTCACCCGCTAACTATAGCCCGCCTTTTCAGTAAAACTTTTCTATCAAATTTCACCCCATTCATCACTGCTCCATTTCGTCACAGTCCATTGCGCATTCCCACCAACTACTCTACCCAAGTTGAAAATGATTATTTCTGACAAGTGGAAACTTTGGCTGTGATATTCACAAACATTTGTTGAATATTCCCCTACACTTAGTATAGACTACATGGACAGCACAGTGGCTCAGTGGTTATCACCACTGCCTCACAGCACCAAGGAACCCAGATTCAATACCACCATTGGGTGACTGTCCGTGTGGAGTTTGCATGCTCTCCCTGTGTCTGTGTGGGTTTCTGCTGGGTGCTGTAGTTTCCTCCTCCAGTTCAAAGATATTCTCTTCGGTGGATTGGCTATGGTAAATTGCCCATAGCATCCAGAGATATGCAGATTAGGTGGATTAGCCATGGAAAATACAGGATTATTAGGTTAGATTCCCTGCAGTATGGAAACAGGCCCTTCGGCCCAACAAGTCCACACCGACCCTCCAAAGAGTAACCCACCAGATTCATTCCCCATATTTACCCCTCCTAATGCACCTAACACTATGGTTAATTCACCTGACCTACACATCTTTGGATTGTGGAGGAAACCGGACCCCCCCGAAGCAAACCCACACAGACACAGGGAGAATGTGCAAATTCCACACAGACAGTCGCCCGAGGTGGAATCAAACTCAGATCCCTGGTGCTCTGAAGTTGCAGTGCTAACTACTGAGCCACCATGTCGCCTGAGTGCAGTTGGTTCTGGGTAGGAGGCTCTTCAGAGGGTCAGTGCAGATGTGATGGGCCAAATGGCCCTTTGTTTGCACTTAGAGATTCTATGATAATGAATTTCCCTACTATTGGAACTAGACCCTAACACACGTTACTGATATCAAAAGTGTAGAAAAAAGGAAGAAAGAGTGGTTTCGGTGGTGGCTGAATGTTGATCAGATCTTATGTTTCAAGGCAATTCACAAAAGCATTCTGAAACAAACTTTGACAACAAGTCATATGGGGAGATGACCAAAAGCTTGATGAAAGAGATTGGTTTTAATAAACATTTTAAAGGCACAAAGACCATGTGAAGAGTCTGAGATGTTCTGGGCAGAGAAATCCACAGGTTAGGTTCCAGGTAGCTGCCAATGGTAGAGCAATTAAATTAGGGGATACACAAGAGATCAGAATTAGACAAGCACAGATATCTCAGGTGATTGCACAGCTAGAAGGGGTGAGGCCATGGAGGAATTTGAAAATAAGGATAAAAGTTTTAAAATCAAGACATTGGTTAATGATGAACTGATGTAGGTCAGCAACTACAGTGGGGCAGGTGAATGAGACTTGTTGCCAGTTATAGAGACATAGTGTAATAAAGCTGTACAACATGGAAACAGACCCTTCTGTCCAATCCATCTATGCCAACCTCATATCCTAAATTAATCTAGTCCGATTTGCCAGCACTTGGCCCATATCCCTCGAAATCCTTCCTATTCACGTACCCACTCAGATGCCTTTTAAATGTTGTAGTTGTACCAGCCTCCACCACTTCCTCTAGCAGCTGATTTCATACATGCACCACCCTCTGTGTGAAAAAGTTGCCCCTTAAGGAGATGGGAAGGAGAGTTTTGAATGAATTTAAGCTTATGAGAAATAGATGGTGGGAGACATTGAAATAGTTAGGTCTAGAGGTAACAAATGAATCAATAAGAGTTTTAGCAGCAGATATGCTGAGGAAAAAGAAGATCAGGTGATGCAGCAAGTTTGGAAACAGATGTTCTTCATGATGATGCTACATTTGTGTGGTCGAAAGTTTAGATGTGTTCAAATGTTACACTGAGATTGCAAACCATCTGGGTCAGTTTCAGACAGGCAATGAGTCAATAGCTTGGGAACAGAATTTGCAAAGACAACCAATCATGGCAGTTTCAGTCTTCCCACTATTTAATTGGAGGATATACTGGATGTCAGAGCGAGATGGTTGTGAGGTATGCTGACAAAGCCTATTGCTACATTTGGAAGTGATCTCTGAGCTTTCAGGTGATGTCATTGAAGAACTGTATGTAGTTACAAAAATAGGAGGGCACAAAGGTTTGACCTTTTCAGTGCATCAGAGTCAATTGAGTGGGAATTGGAAGAGAAGTCATTGGATTTTTCAGGCTGCAATTAAAACATCATCGCACATGTAATTCCTGTGTCACCCCAGCTAAATGACAGTGGAGGAGCAATCGTGTTATCTGTTGTAGACATTTTGTTACACATCACTAGGATAGCACAGTAAAAATCATGTCCTGATATCCGGAGTCATCACAAAAGTTAAAGATTTCAAAAAAGTCTGCAATGTTCCCCTAACAGCCTGTCTTTCAGATTTGGGTTGTCAGAAAGCATGAACCAGATTTATGTACTTAACAAGAATGACTCTTCATTACTAATAAGTAGATTTTAACTACAGGGAAACAATTATGAGCCAGAAACATGCAGCACTACTTGTTAAAGCTCTAATGTCCTTATAAACATACTCAGTCCAGGCACATGACAGATGTAGACAAGAAAAACCAAACATGGTGTTATTGGCAGAGGTGAAGACTGGGAAGGCAATCTAATGGTCCCTGTTGACGGGGTCTCCTGGGTTGGTCTTTTGGCTTGTCAAAATGTGTACAGCTTGATTCTCCCTCTCCAGATGATTACACATGCTCATAGAAGGTACACAATGCCTGCTTCCCACTTATAAAGTATTTGATTTACTGGTTAAGCGCTACAGCTTACACCAATTGCTGAAGGAAAAATAAATTGGCTTTCTTCAGGCTGGCGATGCTTTTTTTGCCACAGAGCAAAAACAATTTCTTCTCCTCCAGGGCTCCAATGGTTTCTGCCAAAATATTTGCACCCCTAAGCTGTTCACAGCTGGAGCTAGACACACTGTTGTTGGCAGGCTGTAAGTTTTTGTTATCAATAACTGATTATTAATCCACAGACCAATCAGCTACTTGTTGCCAGTTGAAGCCGTCCCTTGGCTTCTACTCATCTGCAAGCTAGGCTTCGATAACTACTTCAACAAACAACTGTACTTACAATGAGTCTCAGATTACTTGCTTTGGAGTGGTGCACCAATCTTTCAATGGCCCTTGTCTTTTAAAAGAGTTCTTTTCTCATTTCAATCCCAAATCAAAACTGTAGAAAAATAAAAGGAAACAATCTTTACAATATTGGCAAGAAAACTGATGGAAAGTTTACCTTTGTCCCAGTCACATAAGATTTCACTTAGATCAGAACTGCTTTAGTGCTGCAGCAGGGGTGGAGACCTGATTGAGGTGATTCAAGCTTGGGGTTGAATTTTAGATATTTTTAATCAACCTGCTCAGGGGTAAGAGTTGAACCTGGGTCTTCTGGCCTAGAGTTATGGACACGACCACTGCACCACAAGAGCTTTTGGGTCTGAAGTTTACATTGTGATCATGGTCACCATGTTCTCAGCACAAAGGTTTGGCAGGTTTTGCTCTGCTTTGATTAGCTTGACTGACCACCATTCAGCCACCATTGGGTTGGTTAATTGGCTTCAGGCAGGAATTCTGCTCCCATCAGGAAATCTCATGTCTGCAAACTGCTGGCCAATCATATGGCTGGAAGGTCTTTGTGGTGAACAGCACCAATAGGAACCGTGACCACTGTAAGGGCTACAGCCTGTTAGAGGGGAAACAACTGCAATGGAGCTGTACTTGAAAGATAATTCAAGGCCTCAATAGGGTTAGGCTGTCGGGCAAACAGACCTCCAACCCCTCATCTCTTCCTTCACAGGTAAAATTGCAGCCAGTTTAGGAGCGAGGGGATGGATAGATACCAGAAATTGTGACTATGGCAAGCACCTTTGCAAATCCCTGCCTGCTCTCCTTACCCAATGGAATCATTAAATTCAGTCATTGGAGTCCTGCAAAAAAAAGGTAAAGATTTGGGAAGTGACAGCACAACCAGAAAGGTGTGGGGTTGGCATTAGAACAGTGCTATGAAAGGACGAGAGGATCAAAGATTGGGTCTTTTGGAAGAGAGAGGTGGTGACAACAGATATGAAGCAGAGAGGAACATCACCTAACAACAAGGGACTTTTCGCAATATTGGCTGATGTGGGAACTGGAAGAGAATGTGGGTGGTCAGCAATTTAATGGGAACATGGCCGATGACCCAGTAAGCAATTTGCATGGGCAGCATGATATGAGAGAGCGCATCTGGTGAAATAGGAGAGAAATGAGAGAATAACGTAAGTTCATGATTTGGCTGGGGGGAACTTTAAAGGAAGTTTGGCACAATGGGACTTGGGGAGGGGAAAAAAGTGACAGATGCAGCTAATCAAACAATGTCAATTATAGCGATAAAGAAGTCCTCATACTTGTTATTAGTGTGCAAGAGACAGGAAGTAAGGTTTGCAAAGTTTTCAGCAGCGAATAGCAAGCAGTTTTCGCAATTGAGTGCAGCGGTGTGCAGTTGTATGTAAATCAGAAGAGTTGAGCACAGGCACTTGTATGAGTGTGTGTTGTTAAAAAATTAATTAACTGGGCCCAGCTCATAAACATATGGAAAAATCTCAAAAATAAATCATTGAATAAAAGAAGCAAAAACATCTGGATTGTACTGCTGTAGGATTTCACAATAATGTAGGTGACCTCTCAATTATTGGAACAATAGCTTGCAAGTCAATGTCTCAGGATGAGAAATAAATTGAGGAATGGCTGTGTAATAACACACACAGCTGCATGACAGACCTAATCTGATGAATTTAATTAGACAGCACTGAGCAAAATCTGTTTTTTATGATGCTCCAGGTTTTGAAAGAGTGCTTGTGGCTTGAAAGCAGACATTAAGCTAAGAATTGGGTCTGTACTAATTACTGTTCAATTAGTTGAAATTGAAACATAACTGCAGCTTTATTTCAGTGCTGCAAAGAATGTCTTCATTTCTTTGCCAACCTCTATTGACTGAAACAGAATACATTTCTCAAGACCCAGGACCAAGCCTAGAAATATTTTAGCTTATCCTCAGTGTAGTAAGACAACTTGGTCTTGAACATGTACCATGGGATATAAACATACGGATAACAAATTCAATTGAAATTTCTCCTACTTTAATGAGCCAATTAAAACTGACAGATTATCTTGCCAAATTATTACAAAGGACAAAATAAATATGTCTTTCCTAAAGAAAAGAGAGGTATTTTATAGAACATAGAACAGTACAGTACAGAACAGGCCTTCAGCCCACGATGTTGTGCCAACCATTGATCCTCATGTAAGGTAAACCTAATGTACGAACCCTCAAATTTCTGTGACCATATGCATGTCCAGCAATCTCTTAAATATCCCCAATGACTTTGCTTCCACAACTGCTGCTGGTAACGTATTCCATGCTCTCTCAACTCTCTGCGTAAAGAACTCTCTGCGTATATTAACAATAGAGAAATTATTGGAGATGTTTCTTAGAGACATTATTCATTCGCAAGTGGAGAAGAATGGACTTAGGGATAGTCAGTATGGCTTTGTGCGGGGGAGGTCTTGTCTCACAGACTTGATTGAGTATTTTGAGGAACTAATAAAGATGATTGATGAGGTTAGGCAGTGAATGTTTTCTACAGGGACCTTACTAAAGCATTTGATAAGGTCTATCATGGTAGCCTAGTCCAGAGGATTAAGTCACATGGCATCTATGATAATTGGCATGCTGGATACAAAATTGGCTTAGTCATAGACGACAGTGAGTAGTCATGGAGGGATTTTTTTTGACTGGAGGTCTGTGAATAGTGTGGTTCTGCAAGGATCAGTGCTGGGACCTCTGTTACTTTAATTTATATGAATGTTTTAGGTAAAAATATAGGTGGCCTGAATAGTAAATTTGCAAATAACACAAAAGTTGGTGGCATTGTGGATAGCAAGCAAGGTTATGAAAGGATACAGCAGGATATAGACAAGATGGAAAGGTGGATGGAGAAATGACTGATGGAGTTTTGTCCAGACAAGTGTGAGATGATGCATTTTGGGAGGTCAAATGAAGAGGAATGAATACCGTGAATCGCAGAAACCTTAGGAGGTTTGATACACAGAGGGATTTTGGCGTGTAAGGCCATAGCTCCCTGAACATGGCAACATAAGTGGATAAGGTGGCAATGAAGGTATATGGCATTGAATATAAAAGTTCGCAAGTCATGTTGCACAAAACTTTAGTTAGGCCACATGTGGAGTTCTGAGTGCAGCTCTGGTCACCACACTATGGGAAAGATGTGGAGGCTTTGGAGAAAGTGCAAAAGATGTTCAGTCAGATTTTTCCTGGATGGGGAGTGCATTAGATGTGAGGAGAGATTGGATGATTGGAGTATTTTACCCAGGAAGGAAGTGTTAAATACAAGGGGGCATTGGTTTAACGTGAGAGGGGAACAATTTAAGGAATTGTGAGGAATGTTTTTTACACAGTGGGTGATAGCTGCAGAGATGATACAAATATTTAAGAGACATTTAGACAGACACATGAACAAGCAGAGAATAGAGGGATATGGATCATGTACAGGCAGATGGGATTAACTTATAATAGCATGCTGGTCAGCACAAGACATGGTGGGATAAAGGGCCTATTCCTGTGCTGTACTGTTCTTTTACCATATATACTTGAGTAATATTCAATCTCATGTAACCCCCTATTTGTGGCCAAATAACATGGTATTTTCTACATATCCATGTAAAAGTCAATCCTAGTTCTTCGTCGCTAGTTCTTCACAAATAACAGATCATTGTTTATGAGTCAGTGTGCCGGCTGTCATGTCCCGTTCCAACTTTCTGGTCTGCCGGTTATTCAGCTCCGCTCCTGGTTTTCCAGTCCGCTGGCTCTTGTGTTCGATCTGGGTTTTCAGAATTACCGTAATTCTTTTTTTGCTTTATTCGTTTAGAGATCAGTTGGGATTCTGCTAATGATATGGCATGAATTTTGATGGGCATGAATTTCAGCCCTTCAAGAATAGTATCAATGTAATTGTTACCCCCATATATTTAACCTTAAAAAGTAGTCAAAAAAATTTGACTATTACTTGAGTATATACGGTATTGTGCTCTAGTTATGCTTTAGTTATGAATTATCCAGATTATATAGACAGGTTAAAAGTATCAGGCCAAACAACTTTTCTTGCGAGAGGATATTTATGTCTGATAAAGTGCTCAAAATTGCTACAGGAGATTTTAGAAAAATGAATTCATATTGTTGAGTCACAGGATAACTGTATGACGTAAGTACATATAAGCTGAAAGACTAGAGAGTGGCTAATGTTGTGCCTTTGATTAAGAAGGGATGTAAGGAGAAGCCTGGGAACTATAGACCTCTGAGCCTGACTTCGGTAGTGAGTACGTTGTTGGAAGTGATTCTGAAAGATAGGATGTATTTTTTTTTAATTTGAGCTATACGGAGAGGTTGAATAGGCTAGGGCTGTTTTCCCTGGAGCATCGGAGGCTGAGGGGTGGCCTTATAAAGGTTTATAAAATCATGAGGGCATGGATAGGATAAATATACAAAGTCTTTTCCCTGAGGTGGTGGAGTCCAGAACTAGAGGGTATAGGTTTAGGGTGAGAGGGGAAAGATATAAAAGAGACCTAAGGGGCACCTTTTTCATGGTATGTGTATAGAATGAGTTGCCAAAGGAAGTGGTGGAGGCTAGTACAATTGCAACATTTGAAAGGCATCTGGATGGATATATGAATAGGAAAGATTTGGAGGGGTATGGGCCGGCTGCTGGTAAGTGGGACTAGATTAGGTTGCAATATCTGGTCAGCAGGGATGAGTTGGACTGAAGGGTCTGTTTCCGTGCTGTACATCTCTATGACTCTATGATATGCACTTGTGTGAGGCAAGGAATGATTATGGATGGTCAGCATGGTTTTGTGTGAGGGAAATCATATCTCAAAAACTTGATTGAGTTTTTTGAGGAAGTAACCAAGCATATTGATGAGGGCAGAGCAGGCGACATTGTTTGTTTGGACTTTAGTAAAGCCTTTGATCAGGTTCCACACGGTGGACAAATCAGTAAACTTAGATCACATGGGATTCAGGGTGATTTTGCCAATTGGATACGAAATTGGCTTTACGGCAGGGAACAAAGAGTGATGGCGGAGAGTTCTTTTTTGGACTGGAGGCCCATTACCCTGTGGTGTTCCACAGGGATCAGTGTTGGGTCCACTTTTGTTTGTCATTTATGTAAATCATGTAGATGAGCTTGAAGAAGGCACAGTAAGTAAGTGTGCAGATGTCACCAAGATTTGTAGTTCAGCTGCCGGTTGCAGTTGTTGTGGGTATGTTTGCTGAGCTGGGAAGTTCCTTTGCAAACATTTCATCCCCTTTAGATTAGATAGATTACTTACTTACAGTGTGGAAACAGGCCCTTCGGCCCAACAAGTGCACACTGACCCGCCGAAGTGCAACCCACCCATACCCCTTCACCTAACACTACGGGCAATTTAGCATGGTCAATTCACCTGTCCTGCACATCTTTGGACTGTGGGAAGAAACTGGAGCACCTGGAGGAAACCCACGCAGACACAGGGAGAATGTGCAAAGTCCACACAGTCAGTTGCCTGAGGCAGGAATTGAACCCGGGTCTCTAGCGCTGTGAGGCAGCAGTGCTAACCACTGTGCCACCGTGCTGCCCACACGCTTTATAGGTGACATCACAGTGCTGTGAAGCCTTGTGTGAAATGCTGCTAAGCATGGCTGTCGGTCTATGTGTTGTCTTAAATCCAAGTGGCCGGAGAAGTTTGGCTGTCAGATCCAAGCCTTTTTTTATATAGGGTAGAGTAGTTAGCATGTTGGGTCATGGCATGTCCTCATTGCTTTGTTTATGACAGCACATAAACCAACAGCCATGCTCAGGCAACAACTCACCAGAACAAAAGACCCAATACCCATCATGTGCCGGGCAAATGTGGTGCACAAGATTCCACCCAGAGACTGCATGGAACACTATATAGGATGAACAGGCAGACAAATAACCATCTGTATTCATGAACATCAACTAGCCATTAAATGCCATGACCAGCTATCCTAAGTATCGATACACACAGACAACAAGTATCACACATTCAACTGGAACAACATAACAATATAGGACAAGCAAAGTAGAGGACAACCAGAGAATTCCTAGAAGTGTGGCACTCATCCACGGACTCCATCAACATAACACATTGATCTAGACCCAATATACCGACACCTGTAGAGAACAACCAGAATCGGCAATCGAAAACAGCTGGAACGAAACCAAATAAATTCCAAATGACATGATACACCAGTGCTTCACAGGAGGCTCCACAGCACTGAGGACATCACCTAGAAATTGGACAAAACATCTGCAAACCAACTTCCCAGCTCGGTAAACATGCCGACAACAAATGCGATGTCACCAAAATTGGTGATATAGTTGACAGTGAAGAAGGTTATCTAAAATTACAAAGAGATCGTGATCAATTGGGTCAATGGGTTGAGGAATAGCTGTTGGAGTTTATTTGGATAAATGAGAGGTATTGAATTTTGGTAAAATAAACAAGGGCAGGACTTATACAATTAAAAGTAAGGCCTTGGGTAGATCTCAGGGTTCAGGTATATAATTCTTTGAAGTTTGCATCACATGTAGATAGTGTGGTTAAGAAGGCATTTAGCATGCTTTCCTTCATTACTCAGACCTTTGAGTATAAGAAACCAAAAGAGAAAATGCTGGAAAATCTCAGCAGGTCTGGCAGCATCTGTAAGGAGAGAAAAGAGCTGACATTTCAAGTTTAACTGAACTTTTGTCAAAGCTAAAAAAGACCTCCCTATTTCTCCCCTTTTTTAGCTTTGACAAAGGGTTAGTTAGACTCAAAACATCAGCTCTTTTCTCTCCTTACAGATGCTGCCAGACCTGCTGAGATTTTCCAGCATTTTCTCTTTTGGTTTCAGATTCCAGCATCCACAGTAATTTGCTTTTATACTTTGAGTATAAGAGTTAGGATGTTATATTAAGATTGTATAGGAGGTTGATGGGTTTTTCCTGGAATACTGCGACCGATTCTGGTCGCTCAGTTATAGGAAGGATATTATTATGCTGGAGAGGGTTCAGAGGAGATTTACCAGGATGTTGTCGGAAATGCAGGCTTTGAGTTATAGGGAGAGGCTAGATAGGCTGGGACTTTTTACATGGGAGCGTTGGAGGTTCAGGGGTGACCTTATAGAGGTTTATAAAATCATGAGGGGTATAGGTAAGGTGAATGACAAGTGTCTTTTCCCTAGAGTGGGGGAGTTCAAGACTAGGGGGCATATTTTTTAAGATGAGAGCAGAAAGCTTCAAAAAAGACATGAGAGGCAATGGGGCAATTTTTCTTTACACAGAGTGTGGTTCGTGTGTGGGATGAACTTCCAGGGGACATGATGGATGCGGGTACAGTTAAAATGTTTAAAAGACATTTGGATAAGTACATGAATAAGAAATGTTTGTAGGAGTATGGGCCAAGTTGGTGGGACTAGTTTACTTTGGGATTATGGTTGATATGGACCGGTTGGGCCAAAGGCTCTGTTTCTGTGCTGTATGACTCTATGACTCTATCACTCTATGACTGTATGAAGTAGGCAAAGCGCTTACATTTAAAAACACACTGGAACAGACATGAGGGGCTACAGTTTTGTTAGTCTTCAATTGATCATGCAAAGTAATGGAATACATTATGAAGTAAGTTAAGAATTATCTGTACAATTAAAAAATGTTTTGATTCAGATGAAAAAGATCTCATCAGATCACTCTCCTTGCTTCAAAGAAGTAATCGCCTAATGGCAGAATAGACATGAGGAGCTGAACAATTCCCCCTCATGTTCCTAAACACTGGGAAAAGGTCAAAGAAGAGGCTTCAGGCTGACCTAGAACCTGAAACTGTTACAGTAGAGGAGACCATTCAGCTCACTGTGTCTGTGCTGGCTCTGTAAATGAGCATTTACTCTAGAGACATTCTCATGCTTCATCATGTAGTCTTTCAGCTTGTTCCTTTCACATAACTGTCGAATTCTTTCTTGAATATTTCAACCAGATCTCCTCTCACCAATGTCTTCTCTGAGGAGAACAGTCACAGCTTCTCCAATTTATCTTCATGACTGAAAAATTTCTCATCCCCGGAAATGGTCTTGTAAACGTCTTCTGCCCTCTCTACAATGTTCCCTCCAAGGCACTGTCAATTGGACACAATATTTGAGTTGGGGTTGAATCAATATCTTATATTAGTTCTACATAATCTCCTTCCTCTTATATTCAGTGCCCTGATGAATAAATCCCAGGAAGTTGCTTGCTTGATTAACTGATCCCTCAACTGTCCTGTCATCTGTAATGACTTATGAACATTTATATGCGTGGCTGTCTGCTCCCACAACCCTCTTATAGTTGCACTCTGTATTTTATATTATCTCTCCATCTTCTTCCTACTAAAATGCATCACCTCTCACTTCTTTGCATTAACTTCATTTGCCACCTATCCGCCCACTCCACCAAACTGTCTATACTCCTTTGAAGTTCTACACCATCCTCCTCACAGTTTACAGCTCTTCCAAGTTTCTTATCATCTGCCAATTTTGAAATTGTACCTTACACTCCAACATCTACATTGTTAACACATATCAGGGAAAGATAAGAGTCGCAATATTGACTCCTGGGGAACTCTACAACAAACTTTCCTCCAATCCAGAAGTATTCATTAACCATTACTTTCTGTTTCTTGGTATTTATGTAATTTTGAATTCATATTACTGCTGTCCCTTATATTCCACGAGCTCTAATTTTGCTCACAGTCGAATGTGCAGCACTGTCACCAATGCTTTTCAGAGTCTATGCACACCTCATCAACAGCATTACCCTGATCAGGCCTCTGTTTTACCTCTTCAAAAACTTCCAACAAGTTAGTTAAACATAATTTGCCTTACAATGAAAATGTATAATATATTATCACATGGGAATTTGGATTCTAAAGTAAAACCAAAGAGACATTTGGTTTGTTTGAAAGGTCAGTGAAATATTCTTTGAACAGAGGGAATCAAAGATAATTTCCAGAAAAGGTGCGACTTAAGCTACCTGGGCAGTTTGCTGATCAAATGTTTCCAAAGGTGAACTTTCATGGTAGCACAAAATGGGACAACCAGGAACAGCACAAAAACTGAAAGAACTGTGGATGCTGGAAATCAGAAACAAGAACAGAAATTGTCAGAAAGGCTCAGCAAGTCTGGCAGCATCTGTGGAGAGATGGCACGGTGGCACAGTGGTTAGCACTGCTGCCTCACAGCGCCAGAGACCCGGGTTCAATTCCCGCCTCAGGCGACTGACTGTGTGGAGTTTGCACATTCTCCCCGTGTCTGCGTGGGTTTCCTCCGGGTGCTCCGGTTTCCTCCCACAGTCCAAAGATGTGCAGGTCAGGTGAATTGGCCATGCTAAATTGCCCGTAGTGTTAGGTAAGGGGTAGATGTAGGGGTATGGGTGGGTTGCGCTTCGGCGGGTCGGTGTGGACTTGTTGGGCCGAAGGGCCTGTTTCCACACTGTAAGTAATCTAATCTAATCTAACATCAGAGTTAACGTTTCAGATCAAGTGACCCTTCCTCAGAAGTGCAATCAGGTTTCATGAAGAAATTATAGGGCATTTGGATTTGTGGCAATTTCCAGGCTTTCATCGATGGAAAGAAGTCTTAAAAACCCTCTGAATATATTCTGGTAACTCTTTCACCTCCCTGCTTTTTATACCACTACTATCCCAGTCAATTTAATAATTAACGTTGGAGCTACAGATACCCGATCATGCCTGCTCCTCTCCATAATTTCCATGTAAATTTGCTCCTCTACATCCTTCCCATTAGCTAGTGACATTGAGCAATGTAGTTGCGCCTTTTTTATTGTTATTTAACTCTAAAAGTAAATTCTGTCCTTCACATCTCTGAGGCATCCTCTTTCTCTAGCTCTATAAAGCTGTCTTTATTTAATATTGCCATCTCTTACCTTAATCATTCTTTCTTTTCTGATTGATTTGATTTATTATTGTCACATGTACCTAAGTGTAGTGTAAAATTTTGTTTTTAGTGTCAAAGATATCACTTAAGATTTCTTCATTCTTTCATCTTACGTTTTCGGCCTTTATAGGAAGCTGAGATGATCCAACATATTATACCAAGTCTCTCTGCAAGTGAGTACCCTAATTTGGAAGCACTTTAGCATTCCACCACTGATGCTTGTTCAAAATCCTGAAATATTCTCCCCAACAGCTTTGTGTGTCTCTAAACTATATGGACAGCAGTGAGTCAATAGATGGCATATGACCACCAGCTCAAGAATAATTAGGCATACGCAAGAAATCCTGGCCTAGCCAGTGATATTCTCATCTCATGGATGATTTAACAAGTAATGACTCTGGATAGCCACTGTAAACTATGAGAATAAATTAAAGGATGAAGGGCCTAAACTTCTAAAAAAAACAAATTTGATATAGGTATCAGAAATTTCTTCTAAAGAGTGGTCAATATTTGGAATAGATTTCCAGATGAAGTACTGAGATTGGAAACCCTGGAATCATTTTAAAAGATCTGATGCAACAGTGGGGAGTACTTTGAGCTCTTTTTGGATGAATGAATTAAGATTGGTTGAATGTCATTCGTCATCCATTGTTATTATACATTTCTCACATACAGGTACATAGAAACATAAAACCTCTCATGTCAGAATCGTTTCACGTTTTCTCCGCACAGGACTGCAAACAGCTGGACTTACTGGTTGTAATTCTGCACTGTTGTGAGGACACTTTATCCAATATTTCTTAACATTTAGTTTTCTGAACATTTTCCACTTTCTTCAGAAGAGATCTCAAAAATGCTTTCTTTGTTTGGTAAACAACTTTAAAAATGCAAGCAAATAATCAGCGAGACACTGTAACTTCAATAGTAATAAAAATAAGAAGTGCTGAAAGTGGAGACATCTGGTATACATTTATTTCTGATGCATCATTTGGAGAGAGACACTGTGAAATTCAACTGAGTAGCATCCATATTTTTACGACATTCCATCTTCCAAATGCACCCATGCAGTGCACACACACTCTGGTGCCAGCTGTCATTTCTGTTAGGATGATAACATGGCTGCCAGGAGTAGGCACATTAGGCAATGCATCTGCTGATTTGCCCCTGCCAGAGCCATTTTTGAGAATGCCTTCTCTCATACCTTCTCTTGATAACAAACAACCAAACATGGGATCAACAGCAGGGTGGACTGCCCATCCCCACGAGTTCCCCACTTTACATTGTATGGACTGACCCCCAATAAACCTTCCTGATATTTACTGCCTAAAATTCCCAGAATTGAGTATGCATCCCTGTGGCATTCACCAACATGTGCATACCCCTGACTATTTAGTGCAAACAACCATGACGAGCTGCTTGGCTTTCTTTCCATGTTGAAAATCAAGTCAAACCTGAGAAGCTGTGAGTCTGCAAGTATTTATTGAAGCAATAACGTGCTAAAAGGTAAGACAAGGCAGAGGTGCTGAGAGCATTCAAGTAGGTGCAAAGCAAGTAAGCACTAAGAAAGCAAGCTAAAAGCCATAAAATGCGCCCTCTGCTGATGTATGAAATGGGTTTGTGTCCCTGTGTGTAGAACAACCTGACAGGAGCACTGCAACGTAAGGAATTTGTGAGCTCCAAAGCACAATCATGGATTGCTGAAGTATGTTATCAATTAATCGAAGATTTGCCATGCATGTGCTGACTCCCATCAATTAAGGCTGGAGAAAGGGCTGATGCAGTTGCACTGTAGTTAGCACTGCTGTATCACAGTGCCAGGGACCCAGGTTCAATTCCTGCCTTGGATGACTATTTGCATGGGCTTCCTCCACCCCCATAACCCAAAAAAGTGCAAGTTAAGTTATGACCATGTTAAATTGTGCATAGTGTGCAGGCCAGGTGGATTAATTACTGTATGTGCAAGGTTACTAGAATAGGGTGAGGGGCTAGGGATGGACCTGGATGGGATGCTCTTCAAAGGGTGAATACAGACAAATGGCCTCTTTCAGAACTGTAGGGATTCTATTCTGTGGTTGCAGCCCATGGAGAGTGCAATGAGACAATAGTGAGAGGACCTTAAAGTGAAGGCCTAGATAAGCAGCCAATGAGCTGCAAATTTGGTTTGCTTTATTTTATCCTGTATGTGCATTCCTCCAATCAGTCTGCAACAAAAATATCCAGCTCTTGTTATTATGTTAAGCACATAGTTTTCACCTTTAAGTCAAGAACTGGGTGCTTGTATTTAACAGCAAATGTATACAGATAACATTAGATTAATTGATAAGAAAATGCACGTTATGGAAATAAGGTAATGACCACTATTGACAAGATTCTGATCTAACTGTTTAAATAATTGGATTTGAGATTGAGTTTTTCATTCTTGCCTTGCTTTCGCACATTTCTCCTCATTAGCCACACCACTGAAGGGCTAGGAAAGTTCTGCCATGCTTTGAGGAATATCAGGCCTTTGCGATCTGTACCTAAGCATTCAGAAATAAAAATCCGTTCAATGCATGTTCTGGATTCTGGTACCAATTACATGTAGAATTCTATTATCACATCCAGTGCTGCATGACAACACACTGCTGATGATACAATCATGTATATTCCAATGTGCTTCCAAAAGGGTGTAACATTAGTTAATTAATAGCTGTATTTTGCTGAGTTATACAAGCTAAACTGTGAACTAGTTTACAGATAAATGCAGAGTAAACATTTACAGAATTCCATTCATTGGCTATCTTTTTAACATTCTGGTAGTGTGGTGGATAGTATTGTGGAGATATCACTGCTTTCATGACAGTAGCAACAATGCAATCATTTTATCAAGTGGCCATTCTGACAGTCACATTTTTCCAGCTGCTGTTAAAACATGGCTTACACCTGACCAATGTTATGTTCCCTGTTCATGTAATTTAAGGGAAGACCAAGCTACCAACCAAGAACTGACTTGGTTCTTAGGTCAAAGTGCAACTCGATTCTCAGTTATACAGAAAAATTTGTAAAGAATTTAATAGCAAACTACCTTTGCTATTAAACAAAAAGTCATCCATTGACTAGGAAGTGATAGTATAGTGGCAGGCTACGTAAGGCTGTTGTACGTATTCAATCCTTAAAAAACTCCATTGATCTCTACACAAAACTGGACAGAAGCAGCTATTTATAAACGCCGAATGGAGACAGTCAGTATCTGTGAGTCACCTTGGTGTTCACTTTTTTCTGCAATCAATAACAAATGCAAATTGTGAATTTAGGTAATATTTTAAAGAGATTTCCACATGAATCTAGCTGTTTTCTTGATGATATAATGAAAACAAATGTGAACTACATATGTGTATGTTTGTTTTCAGTTTGGATCATAAACAAGGTTTGAAGAAGTAAAGAAAAAGAAAAGGCCATTTAACTCATGTAGCTTATTTTGTAATAATCCAGACTTTTGATCAATATCCTTGACATTTTTTTTCTTTTTAGTGCTTTACTTCATTCAAGCTGAACCAGTATTCCAATTACCGTGTAATTCCATTTGAAAGTAAATCTTAAATTTGATTTACTTTATTTTATCTTATATGTGCATTCCTTTAATCCATTGTGCAACAAAAATGTCCAGCTCTTGTTAATGTGATAAGTACAAAATCATTTAACTATATCCTTAACAGATCATTCTTTTTACAAACCTCGTCAGGAGAATTTTCTCAGCTCAATTCTTTATCCTAGATCTTGAAACACTGCTTCTTATATTACATTTTACATTTGTTAGAAATAAGCTATTAAGCATCCATTTTATCAATTGCCACCCATTATTTGAAATACCTCCCTAATTTTATACCTCTTTCTTTTTTCAAATAAAAATATTCATTGTTACTCAACTTCTTCATATGTATTTAGTTGGTGAATTATTACATTGTTTCTGAAGAATCCATTAGGTAACATAGATTCAGATTCTTGTGACATAATAGTAGTATCGCCATTTCTGAGACAGAAGGATGCCAGATCAAAACCCATCTGCTCCAGAGGTGTGTCATCACAAGCCTGAATGGGTTGATTTAGAAACATTTATGATATTATAAGGAATTGATTCCTGTTTATTGTCTTGTTGAAATAATTCTAAAAGTCATTAGCTTTTTAATGCCTGTCCAATATTTAAGTGCGGGAATTGTTAGGGATAGTCATGGTTTTGTGAAGGGTGGGTCATCCCTCACAAACCTTATCGAGTTCTTTGAGAAGGTGACCAAGCAGGTGGATGAGGGTAAAGCAGTTGATGTGGTGTATATGTATTTCAGTAAGGCATTTATTAAGGTTCCCCGTGGTAGGCTATTGCAGAAAATACGGAGACATAGATTGACTGTGATTTAGCGGTTTGGATCGGAAATTGGCTAGCTGAAAGAAGACAGAGGGTGGTGGCTGATGGAAAATATTCATCCTGGAGTCAGTTACTGATGGTGTACCACGAGGATCTGTTTTGGGGTACTGCTGTTTGTCATTTTTATAAATGATCTGGTTGAGGGTGTAGAAGGATGCATTAGAACTCTTGTGTATGACAGTAAGATTGGTGGAGTTGTGGATAATGCCAAAGGATGTTGCAGGTTACAGTGGGACATAGATAAACTGCAGAACTGGTCTGAGAGGTGGCAATTGGAGTTTAATGCGGAAAAGTGTGAGGTGATTCACTTTGGAAGGAGCAACAGCAATAAAGAGTACTGGGCTAATGGTAAGATTCTTGGTAGTGTAGATAAGCAGAGAAATCTCAGCATCCATATACATAGATCCCTGAAAGTTGCCACCCAGGTTGATAGGGTTGTTAAGAAGGCATATGGTGTGTTAGCTTTTATAGGTAGAGAGATTGAATTTTGGAGCCACAAGGTCATGCCACAAATGTACAAAACTCTGGTGCAGCTGCACTTGGAGTATTGCATACAGTTCTGGTCACTGCATGATAGGAAGAATGTGGAAGCTTTGGAAAGGGATCAGAGGAGATTTACTAGGACGTTGCCTGGTATGGAGGGAAGGTCTTATGAGGAAAGACTGAGGGACTTGAGGCTGTTTTTATTAGAGAGAAGAAGGTTGAGAGGTTTCTTAATTGAGACATAGAAGAATATCAGAGGGTTAAATAGGGTGGACAGGGAGAGCCTTTTTCCTTGGATGGTAATGGTTAGTACGAGGGTACATAGTTTTAAATTGAGGGGTGATAGATATAAGACAGATGTCAGAGGTAGTTTCTTTACTCAGAGAGTATTAGGGGCGTGGAAAGCCCTGCCTGCAACAGTAGTAGACTCACCAACAACATAGTTTTAAATTGAGGGGTGATAGATATAAGACAGATGTCAGAGGTAGTTTCTTTACTAGAGTATTAGGGGCGTGGAAAGCCCTGCCTGCAACAGTAGTAGACTCACCAACATTAAGGGCATTTAAATGGCCATAGGATAAACATATGGATGAAAATGGAATAAGATAGGTTAGATGGGCTTCAGACTGGTTCCACAGGTCAGCACAACATCGAGGACCAAAGAACCTGTACTGCGCTGTACTGTTCTATGTTCTATTGATGTAAATATCAGGTGCCAACTTGGTTCAGTGAATGAATGAAATTTATTTATTGTCATTTGCATTTTACTGTGAATAAGACAGTGAAAAGTTTCAACATTCACCATCATCTGGCACAATTTTGAATAGTTTAAGAATAAAAAGGATAAAAGATATAATTGAAAGAGAGTTCTGAGACCTTGGCTGGCTAACCAATGACATCTACGCTGCCACTTCTCTCCACTACCTCATTGCCACCTTCGCTGGACCCACCAACATAGGAGTCGCCTCTCTTTAGGTGCCATCTCTTCACTGCTGAGTCCACCTTGCTGCAAATGCTGATGCCAGATCCTGTACTGAACCCACATTCGCACAGCAATCTGAAGTCTTTGGCTCCATTGTCGCCTCGATGATGCCAAGAGTCCTAGCTCTGACATATATCACATTGCTGCTGCTGCTGTCACCACCTTGCCAACACCAGGAGTCCCTGGCTGCATCATCTCACCAAGGGTCACTACCTGCAGTTGTCATGAGGAGCCATACCTGCCGCCGCCACTGCCGTGGACTGCCGGGAGAAGCTGCCATTCTGTGCATGGCCTACACCAACTGCCATGCCAATGTCGCCAACTAACCCACTGCAAAAAGCTCCAAATAAAAGAAAAACAAAAAAAGAGAAAAGGAGCAGAAGTAAAAGCAAGGAAACAAAGAAAGAAAGCATGTGGGAGCAGATGAGCCCTGGAATTGACAATGCACTTGAACCTACAGGACTACAGCCCAGGAACTTGAAATATGGGACAAGGTTGAATAGTTTGCTATGAAAGTGAGACTTTATGAGATGGTCATGTTTTAAACTGCCTCTTTCAATTTAATGTAAAACATAATCTTTTGGAATGGAAGATGGTGAAATTGTACACTGCTCAGAGCAAGGCCAATGTGATTTGATTGCCTTGGGGGTAGGAAATTCAGGCCAAGACCTACAGAAAATAAAAGGTTTGTTTTCACACCTTAGTATAAAAAGGACAAGCTGTTCTCTCAAATCACTGACTGTCAAACTGAGTCAGAGAGCAAGAAACCATATTAGTGAAGAAGCCAAGACACCTATAGCTGTGAGCTGCAGAGACAAATAAGAGGATATGTTAGCCCCGTGCAGAATGCTGATGAGTAATGGTCTCCTGACCAAAAAGACCACAATGAACAGATTGAACCTTGAACTATGGAATCATCAGAGTGAGCCTTGATGCTGGAAGTTGGTTTAAGGATACTCATAATGTGCTATGATGGAAGTTTTGAAAGAAAGAAAACAAAATAAAATGCAAAGGAAATAAAAATTGGTGGAAGTTTCAAAAAGACACTGAAAGATTGTCCCTGGTACAATGAGGAAAATTGGATCTGCTGGAAGACCAGGAGAAATGAAAGACTTAAGCAAAATGCTACAAGAGGAGCACGGTATAACAAATAAATGACTTGAGAGATGTATTGATGATGTCAATTAGTTTATGGGAAGAACAATTTCTGTACCTTACATTAGTTGCTTGTTAAAGTAATTAAGTCTCTGCTGATATGTGTCGATTACAGTAAAAGCATAAACTCTGAAATCTTTTTGTGCCATGTTTTCCATCAGTCACTGGAAAGTTCATGCTCCTTTTTAAAAATCTTTGGTCTGTACAGAGCTTGTAGCACCCTTTTTGAAACTCATTCAATGGTCTGTTCTTTGCCACAATTTTCTTCCTTTTCTGATTTTCAGAACTCAACAGATGGTACGAAGGGATGGGATTTACATAATGGTGATGAATGTCAGCATATTTAAAAACAGGTGTTGTTTTTGTTTTATTAAAATAAGCAATGAACTCTTTAAATTTCAGACTTTAGCAGTAACTAAGTCCCTTTACCCATTACGAACATACTTATATGCAAAGTCAACATATCTCAATATGCCAAATAAAAATCTGAATGATAGAAAATATAATATGTTGAGGTATCATGTTGCCAAAGTTATTGAATTATGTTGATATCCAGTAATAGTGTCTTAATTGGGCAAGGATAATAAAAAAAACTAATTGAGCAGAGACTACAAAATAAAATGACAATGATAAAGTTTGCTTAAACGTTTGTTCTTACCTAGCATTTCGACTGCTGTGGTGGCCATTATGATTTCACACAATATTAATGCCTTTGGCTCCACACTATAAATCATCTGTGAGAACTTGATGAGGACACAGATTCCAAAATAAAAAGGATGACTTCACCCTGCTCCAACACTGACAATCCTCTCCTTGATAAATTAAAACTAAAATAATCCAATTGTGATTGATTATTACTGAGTGCATTTGTAATGAGATCCGGGTAGATGTGACATTAGTCAGCATGTGACATTCAAACTAAGACTGTAGTGACATGTGAAGCTGTGGAATTAATGGGAGTAAGTGTTCTGAAAAGCACACCATCCTGATTCTGGGTTTTCCTTCATGGATATTTTCTGTGTTGCTATGGGAGCATTGGGTTGAAGCCTTCTGTACTGCTTTCTGAGTTCTCTGCTTCGGTGCCTCAGAGCACTGCTTAAGAACTTTGACAGCTCATTTAAAATAGTCTTGCAGTAGCACAACCGCATATGACATCAAAGTCGTGCTGATGATAATCGTAGCCAGCATGTTATCCAATGGGTCTAAAGATCTCAGCCATGGCAGTACAGAGACATTACTTCCCTGGGTTCACACTAACATGCCTTCCAATAAACCTTATTAGAGTTATTAGCTACTAAATTACCCTGCCAAAGTAGTTTCAATCAATGATCAAATATCATCATTTGAAAAGCAACCTTTGCGAGAGTCATTTGTCCTATTTTTTTAAACTATATGTGACACTGTCAGATCTCGTCTCTCTTAAGCTTTGACCCTATTATTTGAGACCATTTAGTTGCCCACACTCCCCCACCACACGACATATTTTCAAAAACTGTCAGATAGATGTTTCAGGCTGTGGTCTTTTTTGGTGCATAATTCATGTTTATGCATTTACTGGGTATTGAGATGTTTAAAAGTGACAAGTAGAACTTTGAACTAAAGGTATAAAAGAAAATGGAAAGAGGAGGGAGGGTAATTTGAATTTAGGTATAAAGGACTAAAAATGTGACGAAGCTCATGATTAGCAATTTGCTTTAACTGCCCATTTCAGGGAGTGTGTTGTGTTGTTCAATTCAGATTACACTGCTGGCTAACTGCATGCTCAACAGAGACTCCAGCTGCATGTACTGCCTAGCATAAATTGAAGATAACCTATATTGCTTGCTAAGAGAAGTGGGATGCACTCAGGTTGTAATGGAAGTGTTTCAAAGATGAAACTATACTAATGGAACAACAGGCCAGAGAGAGGATGTCCAGGTTCATGTTATGGCACTGGAGACCTTAGTCAACGGCATGGATAGGAGAGAGAGGAGACCAGGCGATGATCCACATACATACTGCCAAAGAAATGGAAACTCAGAGACCATTTCAAGGATTCTGGCTTCAAGAGTAAGTTTGCAATGTTGCAAAAAGTTCAAAGACCTTACATGACTGGTCAAAACTCAATGAATGCATCTTTGAATGCCACCTGCTACCTATTGCACAACCAACATAACACATTGATGAAAGTACATATCCCCATCATTCAATCAGCATTCAAGCCTAATGTTGAAATTCTCCACCTCATTCTCACATAATTAGCTCTCAGTCTAATACCCAATCTTTCAGGTTCCAACAATTCCATCCACTCAAATATAGTAGCACATTACTAAACATTTTGCACTATGTTCATCAATTCTCTTCCTCTGTCTTTACAGGACAGTGAGGGGCAGACAGATCTGTATTTCTGAGCAATGTGATAGAGAATTGCAAGTTTGGCTGTAACTGAGGAAGATACAACTGACATTGCCAAGAACGCCCAGGATGATTTTGTCTTTTGCACATTCTTACATCCTGTTTTACCATCACACCTCACATGAAGTGCAAACTACTGACGGAGTGATTATGGACCTAGAATCATAGAATCGCTACAATTTGGAAACAGGCCTTTCGGCTCAACAAGTCCACACTGACCCTCCGAAAAGTAACCCACCCAGACCCATTCCCCGACCTTATTTCCTATACTTATGCCTGACTAATGCACTTAACCTAAACATCCATGAACACTATGGGCAATTTCCTATGGCCAATTCACCTAACCTGCACATGTTTGGATTGTGGGAGGAAATCGGAGCACTCAGAGAAAACCCGCGGAGACACAGGGAGAACATGCAAACTCCATACAGCCAGTCGCTCGAGGCTGGAATGGAACCCAGGTTCTGGCGCTGTGAGGCAGCATTGCTAACCACTAAGTCACTGTCCCACCCGCTTTCCACTCACTTCAAACCTAACCCACTCCAATCTCAGTTGCCACTTCCACCTGATAAAGCATTGTGGCCTCAACACAAAGTGTACAGTTTCACACTAAGCTTGAAGCCCATCCTTGCAGTGTGGCCGACTCCATGACAGCTGATGTGATGACTCTGCTGGCCAATTTCTCATGATTTGGAGATGCCGGTGTTGGACTGGGGTGTACAAAGTTAAAAATCACACAACACCAGGTTATAGTCCAACAGGTTTAATTGGAAGCACACTAGCTTTCGGAGTGACGCTCCTTTATCAGGTGATTGTCACAATCACCTGATGAAGGAGCGTCGCTCCGAAAGCTAGTGTGCTTCCAATTAAACCTGTTGGACTATAACCTGGTGTTGTGTGATTTTTAACTTTGGCCAATTTCTCAGCATCCATTGATACACACACAGAAGTGACAGCACTTTGCAGTGAAAGCTCAGCTGACGATTATGCTTAGAGCTATGGAAACCAAGATTGCTGACTTGCGGGCACAGTCAGATTGTTGTCTTCCGAGCTGTGGATACCATGGTGGGGGACGGAGATGGGGGGTGACGGGGGAGGGGGGATGTTATACATGCAATGGCTCAGGAATCTGTGCTCTGGCAGATTATTAAGATTGCTGAAGTGCAGCCCAGGGAGCAGAAATGCCTCCATAATGCACCATCCTTTTGTCCTCTCTGAGGATGACAACCTTCAACCCCAACCACCCCCACTCCATTGGCACTGCACCCAGAGCTTTTGCTACTACCTTACTATTATTCCTGTTGTACAAGTAGATTTGTTGCAGCTCCAAGTCAGACCTGAAAGGACCCATAGCTGTTCAAGATTACTTCCAAGGCCATTTGGTGATTTCCCCACTGAAGATCAGCAGTTTCCATCAGTTTTACTATAAGCATTGTTGCATTACTGAATTAGAGAATGCAGCAAGGCAAAAATGCCACTACACTAGCCAAGGTCAATGCAGAAGACTGAGTAGCTCTGTTTTGTGTGTAACATTGGAAGTTTTGTCAGACAATGTTGTAATAGAATTTTTTTTTCGGAAGCTCTTTTACTTCAGGACTTTGACAAAGCAGGTTGCGATGCTTTTTATCAAAGAATTGGAGAGTTGTTGAGTAGTATGCTTCCCTTGAAACATCTAATGGAAAGTCTCAGTAATCATCCATAGACAGTCGGTCTGAAACAATGGGGATCCAGAAGGCTTCTCCCTCCTCCTCCTCCCAGAGCCTTTTACAAAAGGCTGGTGGTAAGGACTATACAATCAGAATCAGATTGTGTAGCATCCAGCAGCCCATCGTGAATTTAGAATCTTGCTCCAGTGAGTATTGTCGGACACCACCCTCTGAGCTGTCTAGGCAGTGGAACATTTGTTTCAGAATGTTCCACACTAAACAAGAAAAGAATCTGCGAAATCAGAAACAAAAACAGAATTTGCTGAAAAAACACTGGCAGCATCTGTGGAGAGAAAGCAGAGTTAAAGTTTTGGTTCCTTGTTCAGAACTATTTTAACGAGGAAAAAGTTGGCAAAAATGCTGATGGTGGGGTGAGGGGGTGTAAGAGGTAAACGATAGGTGGAGATGGAGCCCACAGAGAGAAAAAAACAGTTGAGCAGACAAAGGAATGGATAATGGTTAGCTTAGGAGAATGAATAGCTCCTAATACAGACCATTAGTCGTTGATAATGGGTTTTTAGTGGTGGCAACACATGTGATGAAAAGGCCAGAAGTGTTCAGGTCGGGTAAGGATATGGAAGAAGGTGCTCAGGCCCTAAAATTATGAACTTCGTATTCAGTCCTGAAGACAGCAGAGTTCCCAAGTGGAAAATGAGGTGCTGTTCTTTCAGCTCACTTTCTTGTCTGGAATTGGAAAAGTTTATCAATTTTGCTTCCAATTTCTACTCTGCTCTCCATTCTCTCAGTTTTTGCAGCTCTAATTTAGATAAATTTGAGGTGCTGCATTTTGGAAAGGCAAATCAGTGCAGGACTTATACATCTAATAGTAAGGTCTTGGGGAGTGTTGCTGAACAAAGAGGCCTTAGAGTGCAGGTTTATAGTTCCTTGAAATTGGAGTCACAGGTAGATAGGATAGTGAAGAAGGTGTTTGATATGCTTTCCTTTATTGTTCAGAGCATTGAGTGCAGAAAAGATTTACAAAGCTGTTGCCAAGGTTGGAAGATTTGAACTATAGGGAGAGGCTGAATAGGCTGGTGTTGCTTTCTATGTAACATTGGAGGCTGAGGGGTGACGTTATAGAGGTTTATAAAATCATGAGGGGCATAGATAGGGTAAAGTAGACAAGATCTTTTCACTGGGGTATGGGAGTCCATAACTAGGTTTAGGGTGAAAGGGGAAAGATATAAAGGGACCTAAGTGGCAACTTTATCACACAAAATGTGGTGCGTTTATGGAATGAGCTGCCAGAGGAAGTGGTGGAGACTGTACCATTACAGCATTTAAAAGGCATCTGGATGGGTATATGCATAGGAGATGTTTAGAGTGATATGGGCCAAGTTCTGTCAAATGGGTTTTGATGAGGTTAGAATATCTGTCATCATGAACAAGTTGAACCAAAAGGGTCTGTTTCCACTCTGTACATCTCTATGCCTAGGACTCTATCTGTTCTAACAGTTCCAGCTTCGGCAAGGGGGCCTCCAAAATGTCCACCTTCTTCTTCAATGGTAGATTTCCCACCACCATGGTTGACAGAGCCCTGACACTTTATCTTCCCAGCGACAGGGACCCCCAGGTCCTCGTATACCACCCCACCATCCTCTGCATCGAAAATACATTAGCCACTATTTCTACCACATCCAGCAAGATGCCACCATTAGACACATATTCCCCATCTTTCGCTTGTCAGTCTTCCATTAGGACTGTTCCCTGGGAAACCTTGGTCTAATACTCCTCCGCACCCAACACCTCCCCAAATCTCCACGGCACCTTCCCTTGAGGTCGTAGAAGGTGTAAGACCTGTGCATTTATTTGCTCATTCCTGATTGTCCAAGGCCCCAGACACACCTTCCAGGTGAAGCAGTGATTTACCTGCACTTCACTTAATCTAGTCTACAGTACTCGCTGCTCACAATGTGGTCTCCTCTACATTGGGGAAATGAAGTGAAGACTGGGTGATTGCATTGCAGAACCCCTAGGTTTTGTCTGCAAAAATGACCTGGAGCTCCCAATTGCCTGCCATTTCAACTAGCTACTGTGTTCCCTGGCCAACATCTCTACCTCAGGCTTGCTGCAGTGCTGCAGTGAAGCTCAGCATAAGCTGGAAGAACAACACTTAAGTGGTAACTTTCAGTAGCTACTTACAGTTATTGAGTATAAATACTCAAAATAAAGGCCTATATTTATATAGCACCTTTCTCATTTATGTTGTGCCAATGCGGCTCACAACCAATAAATTATTTTCAAACGCGTCTGCTTTATAAACAAACACAGTAGCCAGTTTACACACAGCTAGGCTGCATAATTACCTATTACATAATCTCTCAGTGGTACTGCCTGATGGAACAGTGTTAACTGAGATACCAGGCCAACTCAGTGATTGTCTTTGAAAATCTTTCACATCCTTTGGTACAGGCAGACGCATTCCCAAATTTTATTGCTGTAGGTGTGTCAATAATGCCGATGAGGTCACATTCAGTGCCCGTCCTTGCTCCCACTGTGACAATGGTGGCGTGCCTGCTTGAAGAGCTGCTGTTCTCATGATGCTGGGACTCCCACCAGATAGCAGTTCCAGGATTCCAGCCTTGTCAATGATGAAGGAACAACATGATGAAGGATCATTGATGTGTGTCCAATTAAGGATGTTGTGCAAAGGGGAAGGAAAAATAGTGGTGATTGCATTCCCACAATATTCATGTTTTTGTTCCTTGTGAAATGCTACATTTCCTCTAATTTAGTTTTTCTTCTTCACAGATGCAGCAACAAATGGAAATCAATATGTCGGCCTGCCAATTGGCACATGTGGGGCCTTGGAATGGCTGTGCGGACATCTAGCTGAGAGGAAACCTAGATGGTAAAGTAAGGGAGGCTCTATCAAAGTAACCTTGGTGTGTTGTTGCAGAGCATTGTCTGGACTGTATGATTTCCAGGGATAGTGGTTGAAAGGTAAACATTGAGAACAATTGTAACAAGTAAGACAGGTGGAGTGCTCTGTCTTGAATGGTACTAAGTTTCTCATGTGTAATATGCCACTCCCAATCCGCTTTGTTGCTGATGGACATACATTGAGAGATTGAAGATAAAGTCATCACTTCTAGAGTGTCGAGCTCCTCACAGTAGAACAACTACCTAATACAGCTTTGTGGTAATTCTTGATCAGATTAACAACCAGAGAAAAAGAATAAAACTCCTGTATCTATAAATTATTCATGAAAATACTCACTACACAGATTATCCAAATAATTTTTTTCCTCTCATTTATGAAGTGGCACAGCTTGATATAAATCCACAAGAAAATTGGAGATATTAATAAAAGGACTGAATATATAACCATTTAAGTATTGTTTTAGGATTCAGTAACAAAGAGCCAAAAACAAGATGTACAAAAGGTACATTTTTTTATGATTTATTTGACACAGACATAGCACTGGTAAAGTCATAGAGTCATTTAGCACAGAAACAGGCCTTTCGGCCCAACTTGTGCATGCCGACCGGGTTTCCTAAACTGAACTAGTGCCATTTGCCTGTGTTTGCCCCGTATCCCTCTAAACCTTGCCTATCCATGAGCCTATCCAAAAGTCTTTTAAAAGTTGTAGTTGCCACCACCTCAACACTTCCTCTGGCACTTGTCCCATACACACACCGTCCTCTGTGTGAAAACGTTGCCGCTCAGATCACTTTCAAATCTTTCCTCTTTCACCTTAAACCTATGCCCTCTCATTGTGGGCTCCCCGACCCTGGGGAAAGAGACCTTGGCAATTCACCCTATGTACCTCATAATTTTATAAAATTCTGAAAGTCATCCCTCAACCTCCAATGCTCAAGCAAAAAAGTCCCAGTCCACCGTGGGGCAGAATGGTGGCCCAGCCAGGGACCTGGGCTCAATTCCAGCTTCAAGCAACTGTCTGTGTGGAGTTTGCACATTCTGTCTGTATTTGCATGGGTTTCCTCCAGATGCTCCTGTTTCCTCCCACAGTCCAAAGATGTGTGGGTTAGGTAGATTGGCCATGCTAAATTCCCACATTGTCCTGGGATGGGCAGGCTAAATGGATTAGCCATGGGAGATGCAGGGCTACAGGGATGGGCTAGGATGGCCTTTAGAAGTTCAGTGTGGACTTGATGAGGCAAATGACCTGCTTCCACACTGTAGAGATTCTATGATGGGCAGAAGTTTAATTGATCGGTTCCAGATTGTAGCGAGATGCCTATAATACATAGTATTTAACAATTGATCTTGATAACAGGATTGAAACTAAAATACACAGGTTTCTTATTCTTCCAGAGTGTGTTGCTGGAAAAGCACAGCAGGTCAGGCAGCATCTGAGGAGCAGGACAATTGACGTTTCAGGCATAAGCCCTTAAAACGACGATTCTCCTGCTCCTCAGATGCTGCCTGACCTGCTGTGCTTTTCCAGCACCACACCCTCGACTCTGATCACCAGCATCCGCAGTCTTCACTTTCTCCCAAGTTTCTCATTCCTATCAAGTTATGTATAAAAGTGATTCTTTTAAAGAAATGGAAAGATTTTAAAAAATATTAACTGGAGCAGAACAACATCAAACGATGATTGTCCATAATTTTGCATTCCCTGTCTCCACCTAAGGACAGTCAAACCAGTCTACCTCAAGTTCAATATTTTTTTCTAAATAAACCAGATTGGCATTCCTGAGGGGGGAACCTGAACCTTGAAGTTGGAAATGAAGGTGGAAATAATCTGGCGGGTGATGGCTCTTGACATTGATCTTTTTGTCCTGCAGCCCAAAATTGGTAGCCTCAAGTTGTTTGTCCTCCTGGCCTTCAAGAAGAAAGCTTTTTCCAGTTGATCACAAGCTTGCAGCCAGGAACTGAGTGCAGCTGGCTTCAGCACTTAAAGGCCATTTCTTTTGCGCATTCCGTGAAATGCTCAAATTTGAAATAAGACACTCCTTATAAGGAGTTAAGACACCTTTAGCTCTTGCTTATTTTATTTGCAAAAGAAGTTGCTGCTGCAAATTCACATTTAATGTCCTCAAGAAATCTCATTGCAATATGGAAATGAGGGTGAGGGATACATTCCCTATTCCCATTATTTTGTGTCTAAGAAATGATTAATCCAGCAGCATAAACTAATGAGAATCTCCTGGTAGCAAACATCAGGGACAAAATGGCAAATGCAGTTAAAAATAATGAATATTGTGTTACTTATCTGCATTTCCAAAAATCTCATGACAATTGACTTACTATCAGTGTAACTTTTAGTTACAAGAGGAAATTATAAATGTATATGATGGAATGAACTAAGTTACACTTGTAAAAGATAGCATTGAATTTATGGGCTGAATGGCTCTATTCCATTATGTAATTAATCTATATGATTATGTCCCTCCATAATATATTAAGATTTTAATCTTGAATTACTTGTTCAATTTTACAACGTTTTTTGTATCACAGCTGTCACATAGAAAAATAATAATCCAAGTTACAAAATAAAAATGCTGGACATTAAGCAAAAAAGTTCAGATGGGGAACAAAATTTTCCAAAAAGGTGAGTTTTAAGAAGATCTGAAAAGAAAGTAGAAGAGGTCCAGAAGCAGTTGGACTTATCACAGAATCATGGAAATATTATCGAACAGTGGAAGGCCATTTGGTCCATCTTGTCTGAAAAACCTCTTGAATGAGCAATATGACTTAGCACTCTTTCCCTGAAACTTGCCGTACTATATAAATAAAGCTATCATTTGATGCTCTCTTGAATTCTCCAATTGAACCTTCCTCCACCACACGTCCCTCTGCCCCTTATTTTATATTGTCTTACCATGTTCTTTGTACCAAAGTACATTACCTCACATTTCTCTGCTTGGAACTTAATTTGCCAACTACCTGCCCACTCCACCAATTTGTGTAAACCCCGTTTGAGTTCTACATTATCCTTCTCACTTTTTACAACACTTCCATTGCTTTAGGATTTACCAAGATAGTTGCCTGGTATGGGGGATTTTACTTATGAAGAGAGATTGGATAGACTTTTTTTTTCTGCTGGAACGCAAGAGGTTGAGGGGCGACCTGATAGAATTTTATAAGATTGTGAATGGCATGGATAGAGGGGAAAATATGAGGCTTTTTCCCAGCATGGAGGGTCTATTACTAGAAGACACAGGTTCAATGTGCGAGGGAGGAATTGTAAAAGCGATGTGTGAGGCAAGTTTTTCACACAAAGGGTGGTGAGTGCCTGGAACATACTGCCAGAGGAGATGGTGGAAGGAGGCACAATAGCAGCATTCCAGAAATATCTGGGCGGATATGTGAATAGGAAGGGAATAGAGGGATACATATCTTGTAAGTGAAGACAGTAGTAGTATGGAAGGGCAAAATATGCTGCTGCAAGGTTGGAAGGCCGAAGAGCCTGTTCCTATGCTGTAATATCCTTTGTTCATTGTTCCAAGTTTAGTATCATCCAACAACATTGAAATTGTCTCCCTTCTCACCCAGATCTAGATCATTAATATACGTCTGGAAAAGCAAAAATATAAATAGCAACCCCTGGCAAGCTCCACTATAAACATTCCTCCAGCTAAAGGAATATCCACTGACCTTTACTCTGTTTCTTATCCCTCAGTCAATTTTGTATGCAGATTGCTACGATCCCTTTTATTTTATGACCTATAACTTTTCTGACATTTTTTATGGATCAAATACCATTTAGCTCACATACATCACATCAATGGCATTACCCTTATCAACTCCTTCTGTAACCTCTTCAAAATCAATATGCTCAAAAGTTTATTTGTACATGATTTCCCCTTTTAAAATTCATGCTGGCTTTTCCCAAACAACTCACATTTTTACACGTGACTATTAATTCTGTCACAAATAATTGGTTAAAGAAGTCTCTGCAACATGGAAAGTGACTGGCCAGTAATTGCTGAGCTTGTACTTACACCTTTTTTGAACAAGGATTTTTTCAGTCCTCTAGCACCCCCACCTCCCACCCCATCCCCAGTCGAGAGAAGACTGAAAGGGTTTATGGCCAGTGCTCCTGCAATTTCCCCTCTTTCAATATTTTTGGATGCATTTCATCAGTCTCAGTGCCTCACCATCTTTAAATACCAACAGCTTATTCAATACTTCTTGCCCATTACTTTTGAATCCTTCCAGAGACAGAATTTCCTTCTCTGTCACCTTGCCCTGGATTGCATTCACCTCCTTGGTATAGATGCAAAGTATTTGTTTCACACCTCACTATGCCCCTGACTCTCTGTGGAAATGCCTTTATTTTTCCCTAATCACCCCTACACCTTCTTTTACTACTTGTCGAGCAAGACACAGGCAGGTGAAAGCACAGCCTTTCACAAAAGGTGCAAAGAAGCAATGCACCAAAGCTAGAGTCACATTCCCTACAAATGACAAGCGGATGAGCTGGAAATAAAAAAGAATCAATGAGAGACAAGATCTTGGATGGACTTTGATAGAGAAGCAAGGACTCTAAGTTTGGTACACTGTGGAAAGGTGAACTAGACTTGGTGCAGCATACATTATGTCCAATGAAACTTTGGAGGTTGTTTGTCTAATCTGATGAATTTTGTAGGTGCATATACTAGATAAGTAGATTGGGCTTCCAAAAATTCAGCACAAAACCTGGGTGATTTTGCTTTTGTTTTTAATAAGGTTATTCATGGGATGTGAAGATCACATGATTCATTTCCCATCTTGAATTGTACCCCACCCCTCAGGGAATAAAATGTCTGAAATAGAGCCACAGAGCCCGGTATCCTGTCACCACTTATCGTTTACTTACACATGGACAGCACTTAACACTGATCCATCTCCCTCAGAGCAAGCTTTCAGAATGAACAGAATCTCTGACACACCTGTTCTTTTTTAACTCAACATAGGCTGGTATCCTGTCACCAAGTCACCATTGATTGACACATGGAAAGTCCTTGACACTGATCCAGCTCCCTCAGAGCCAGCTGTCAGAGTGAACAGGATGTCTGACACTCCTTTTTTTTTAACACTCCAGTTTATCTTTTTTTTCCAATTTTTAAAATTACCCTCACACTACCGCCTAACTGTGGTAGTGCAATTTTTTTTCCCCCAGCACCCATGTTGTGTGTGTGCAGGTGTGGGACACAGTGAAAGACACAAGGTGCACAAATCTTTATTCAATTTCCACCACCAGGAAGAAAAGAAACACCCAAGTGACCAGTGACAAGCAGTGCCCTTCACATCAACGGGCAATGCTGTATGATCAAACAGTGAAGGGGAGGGGACACACATGTTTATATCTGTCAGCCAGGACTTTGATTGGACCAGGTTAACAGCCACAATCTAGGAACTCATTTTCTATGATGTCTACCTGGCTGATCTCATTACAATCACTACATTGTCTTCTTAAACTGCTGCAGTCCATGCGATGAAGATAGTCCTACAATGTTGTTAGGAAGGAAGTTCCAGAATTTTGATCCAGGCACAATGACAAATGGTAATATATTTCCAAGTTAGGATGGTATGTGGCTTGAAGGGCTGAGATAATGGTATTTCTACCCATTTGCTATCACTTTACTTCTAGGAGTCACAAGTTTTAGGAGGTGCTAGAGACTGTTTCTCCAGAGGATAATATACAGTTGAACAGAGATAGTATGATGTGGAAGGGCAACAGATACAAAGAGGTGGTTATAACAGCGTGAAGAGTGCACATAGACTGCTCCATGAAGATTCTGTCTAATCAGGACTTGCTGAATTTGCAGGATCCTAGCTTCTCCAAGCAAATTATGACGATCCACATTCAGAACAGAAAATGTGTGCCAACAGTAGGATTTCAGCCAGGCAACTGTCAATGGCTCTGCACCCATTAAAGACTTGACTGGCCAAAGGCCAAAGGCCAAAGTACACTAACCACTCCAAACGTTTTGGAAGGGATAAAAATCAGAGAGATTCAGTCTATAAAATCACATGAAAATCAAAATATGTACAGAATATGTATGATAAAAATGGAAGACTAAAAACAGGAATTTGCATCAACATCTTAATATGGACTTATGCAATGATTCAGGGTAAATATTACACATTCCAGTATTTCTCGCACACTGATTAGGTGATACTGTGATCATTCAGGTCTCCTACACTTATTTCCAATTGTATGATTTGCTAGAAAGTGCTCACGTGTGGAAATGAGGGCTTGTTTGTGGTGCGCTTTCTCTGCAAGTAATCCTCCTTGGACTGTTCACAAAGGAGAAGTGCTTTAGATACTGAAGGCTTGTCAATGCTTCTGGGAACTGTACTTCAGTAGAAGAGAAATTATATAAAATTGGAAAATAGGTCTGTTCTGAATGAAGATCGAAAAGGAGAAAGGATTGAAATGAACATCAATAGCTGTAGAAATAGGAGACTTTTTGTAAAAAGAACATCGACACTAGTTCATAAGTAGAACCTCTGAAAAATCAATTGAAAGTTTCAATGCTGAGACAACTGAACTTGTCATTAAATAGCTGCGTGAGAAGCTGCGATGTTTTTAAATGGCAGTAAAGGGCTTAATGGTATTTCTAACTTAAACTGCAAAGGAAATTATATTTATGTTGCAAAGTGTAGCAGATACTAAAAGTAACAGGTTTTAATTGTAACATCAAAGTAGGAAACGCCATTGCATTTTGGCCCTGAGGTGAATTTGGTAAATCATTGTCTGAAATACAAAGTGGTTCATCAATATCATGGTGGGTAGAGGCTTCCCCTGCAATATCACTTTGATATATAAGTCTATCATTCTATTTTTAAAGGATACAATATTGAATAGGTTGATTTTTTAAAATTTCTTACATTGTTCGGTGCTTTTTTTTGTGATGCAGTCACCTGCATAATAATGTAAAATATACATACAACCCTTAAATATTGTGTAGCTTTTCATCTGAACAAAATTCAAAGAACATTAACATAATCTCAATAATCTGAATATATGAACCTGATGAAAAGCATTTAGTCATCTGCCATGAAGTCTGGAAACATCAATAGCACCATCTTGTGGCAGCATTTAACTGAGTCACACATCTGGTAACCCAAAGGAGATGATCATGCTATTTTAAGAAACTAATAGCTCTCCTTGGCATTTTTCCCTGTACATTGAATGCTTGTTATAACTGGAGCAATATCTCACTGAATGCACAATGTTTTTTTTGGCATTGCATGTTAAGTAGTGGTGTGTCCTTTCCTCATATTCTGCTTGCTTTTATGTTGGAGATGTACTGACTACAACCTATTCTTCCAACAGTAAAACGTCTAACTGGACTACAGCAAAAAATGTAGTTCTTCTACCTGCTCGGAATAGGAAAATTGACAAAAGCTGTTCTTCAGAGACGTTTGTGTTTGGAGAAATGCAATTCTACTTCGTGCATTGGCTAGCTTGTTGTAGTGATATGATCTCTATCTGTTTTGCATGGACTTTTGAGTGCAGTTGAAGGATAGTCATCAAACACACAACACTTGAAACATGGACTCAGAGTGGTACAGATGAAGTGTAGTGTCTTCAGAGTTGTAAGAGAGCCAGATGCTGAAAGAAACAGAAAGTTGTAAAAAAAAAGCTTTCAATGTTGCATTACTGACAAGTCAAAATATTACACTTTCTATTCTCTGCTATTGTGGAAATGAAAGGTGATGCATGGCAAAATTAGTTTTGTTTTTCCCCACTCTGTGGTAAGACTACAAAAATAGCAACAGAATTAATTTAGAGTTCTGAGCATAAGAATTAGTGGTATCAGTGCTGGGGAAAGAATGCTACAAACGATATTGCAGCCTAGACCTTACTGACCAGAAAAAATAAACAGACAGGAGAGATTTTGCAAGCTTTGAAAACACATTTAAGTGACATTAAAAAGAGGTCAAAGAATTTAGTCGAGATCACAGGCAGCATGGGCGACACGGTGGCTCAGTGGTTAGCACTGCTGCCTCACAGCACCAGGGTCCCAGGTTCGATTCCAGCCTCGGGTGACTGTTTGTGTGGAGTTTGCACATTCTCCCCGTGTCTGCGTGCGTTTGCTCCAGTTTCCTCCCACAGTCCAAAGATGTGCAGGTCAGGTGAATTGGCCATTCTGAATTGCCCATAGTGTCAGGAGCTTTAGTCAGAAGGAAATGGGTCTGGGTGGGTTTCTCTTCAGAGGGTCAGTGTGGACTTGCTGGGCCAAACGGCCTGTTTCCAACTATAGGTATTCTAATCTAATCAGTGCTTTGAGGGAGACTAATGAGAAATATTTAACTACACTGATATATCTGGTTAAATTCTAAGATTTTGGACAAATGAAAGATGATATAATTGTAAATAGAATTAAATTTAAAAAGATGCTGCTGTGAAAATATGTCAGCTGAGAGAGGAGACAACTACTCTCAATGGAACTATTTATATTTGCTGGATTGTCATTTATTAGCTGGAGTGGATAAATAGAAGGGCAAGCTTTTGCATTACTCAGACACATATTCCAGGCCAAATAGGAATTCCTTACTGGGAGAAAGGTAGAAATATTTGTTTGAATGAAGATTTGACATTACAGATAATAGACATTAAGCAAGATCCACTCATCTCAGCTGAAGAAAATCTGAACCTTGGACTATTAAATCTAAACTTGGCAGAAGAGATTTGCAGCAATTCACAATCTGCTGAATCACTGACTGCCAAACAGACCTTAGAAGATTAGAAAAATCTTTTCTGGTGTGAGATATTTTTAGTGAATACCATCTTGAAGTAAATGAAAATACAACACTAATACAGCATCTGTCAAGGGGAGTTCCTGCTTTGAAAGTCCTCATCTCAACAGTGCCACTGAAAGAGCAGCATCTTGTTCAAATCAAGTAAACCAGGCAAGATGCCACATTCCAAGTGCTGTGGGACGGAATAGCATAGGGCTGGCCTGAAAGCATCAATAACACATTTGTTGCTATTAGGGAGTATTGGGCATATGAAGATGAAACAATAGGCCAAAATGGCACTCATTCAAAGGAAATAAAGTCACTATCCTAAGGAGATGAGGAAAGATATGCTAAACTACACCTGTGTCAAACACTGAAAAACTAGTCAAGTCTGAGGAAGGCAAGAGAAGTGCTCTGCTTAACAAACATGTACCATTGGAGTAAAGTAAGGGAAAGGCACCATAGTCCAATTATCTCCTCAGAGAGTGAGACAACTGGTGGTAGCTTAACTTAAGGGTTAGGCAAGGGGAGAAGTTGAGAGGAAAGTCTTTCATGATAACCTCAGCCTGTTCAGGAACTGAACCACTGTTGGCATTACTCTGCATTACAAACAAGCCAGCTAGCCAACTGAGCTAAACAATTAGATTAAAGACTATATCATCCAGTGCAGTGCTTGGTCATGAATACCAAACTAGGCAAGGTAAAGAATTGCTGTTGACAGATGACATCCCAGACAGAGAATAGAGTTTTGAGCAGACCTTCAAACTTACAGGAATGGATTTATCTTCAACTGCTATTCTGACTGCTGAGAGTTAGATTAGCTAACATCAATGACTACCTGAGATTATAGGATGTCTGAATGCATAATTCAGTTGCTGTAACATTCCAGACATGGTAATGAGTGACAATTGTCCCCAATTCAGTGAATAGTTCAGCCATTTTATAAAGGGCTGAGGAATTCAATACCATAAAACATCTCCACATTATCTCTAGTTGAACAGACAGCTTGAGTTAGCAATGATGCTCACCAAAGCAATCATAAAGAAACTGAATAAACACAGAACAGCCTTGTTTAAGTAATATTGGAGTCTAGCAATACATCTACTGCTCAGTCCAAAGACTAATGTCACTGGCTGTAAGTTGCTCGCTGAGCTGAAAGGTTCGTTTTCAGATGTTTCAACACCATACTAGGTAACATTATCAGTGAGCCTCCAGTGAAGCACTGATGGTATGGCCCACTTTTTATTTGTGTTTAGGTTTCCTTGGGTTGGTGATGTCATTGCCTGTGGTGATATCATTTCCCAGGATGGATGTGTAGCCCTAGTTGAAGTGGTGACAAAAAAGATATGACCCACTCTCACTAGTTTTTACGTACAGATGAGGAAGAACACCACTTTGACTGGGACAATACATCCATCCTGGGACAAACCAAACAGAGACATGCGTGAGAATTCCTAGAAGGATGGCACTCCAACCGGAACTCTGTCAACAAACACATTGACTTTGATCCCACTTACCACCCCCTGAGGAAAAGAACAGGAAATGACATCACTAGAGGAAATGACATCACCAATCCAAGGAAACACAAATAAAAAGTCACCGGAGGCTCGCTGATGATGTTACTAGTATGGTGTCAAAATGTCTAAAAATGAATCTTCTAGCTCCGCGAGCAAACTTACATTCAGAACCACAACCTGAGCCTCAAATCTTGTCAAAATTTGCTTATTAATGTCAATCCACTACACAAACTACACTCCCATTTGTGAAAAGAATGACTGAAACCAGAAATGGTAACGTGTTAATGACAATAATCAAGGTGAAAGGACAGAGACCCAATTTACATTTTGATAAAGCTAACAAGGGCATTGGAGAACCATTCAAATTACAAATGTTCAATGTTCTCTACAAATGTCAGTCCATATACAATTTGGGACCGATGTCTCAATCATATGCACTAAACGTGAATGACCAGTTATGCCACAAACACAGAAATATACAGACAACTTGAGAAGCCATTCCTTTGCAAAGATCAGGAAGATGTGATCTCACTACCACAGAATGAACATCAGTCCCTGAGGTGTACTACTCCCAACAATGGAAATGGACCAGCAGTTGAGTCTGCAACAGACCTCACCATGAAGTGACACCCCCTGGAGAAGGAACATCACGCAGGGAACAGCCAAATAGCGCTCCACCTGCTAGTGACATTGCAGAAGTATATCATTAGGGAATTTGCATAATTTAAAGACAATGTATGTAATATACACATAGAGACCAATGGAAGTGGCATTTAGTGGAGGTCACATTCGCTCCTGTTCATGCGTGACAATTTTGTTTGTGACCATGCAGATTGGGCAATTCATGAACTTGTAACTGAAAATAATAGTGCATGGTAATTTTCTTTGTGAAAAGGGGAATTTTTGGAGAAGTGTAATTGTACACTGTTTTGCCTGGCGTGCTGCAGACATGTGACCTCTATCTCAGCTACAAAGGCATTTGGGTGCTATTAGTAATAGCTAGTAAATAATCAGTTTCAAAAGATGTGAACGCAAAAAGGGAGGAAAATCTTTTTTTGAAGGAGCTACGTATTCAATATTGTCTTCTTGTTCAATTATGATTAATTGTTATTTTATGAATAAAAAAGATATTTCTGCCAATCAAACACAAATGTAATGGGTGGAAATGAGAGATGATGATTTGGGATGAAGCCTAAAACATCTGCAGGTCCATCTGCACTCTAAGTAAGGGTAGTGCTGCCTTCTCTTCTTTTTAAGAGCAATGGCACTTGCTTGCATCACAAAGCTGTACATCACTTAAGACAATGTACAGTCATGCTTCCTGTAAAGTTGTCTTCAAGCCACCTGCCAGCAAATGTATAAAAATGAACTCAGGCATGAATCTCCTTCTCATCATTCATTACTCCTTCCTTATGAGAAACTGATGTATGCTCATCCCTTCTCCAGTATAATTTGATTGAAGTTTTGTATTGGGAAAACAATATCTCAGGCAGAACTTGCTTCTTACTCTGCTGTTGCTTGCACTGGTGCTACAAAGTAGCACAATGTTGTGCTACCCGTCTCATGAGTGATTTTAAACAGTGCAAAAAGTTAAAAAGGTAATTTGATTAAATTAGCTCCCACTGGAAGGAGAGCATATTGGGAATCTCAACATTTTCTCCTTCGAAAATTCCATTCAGTAAAATGAATTTGCAAGCACACACATATTCCAGTAATGAGTACTAAGCAAAAGAAGTGTCACTCCACAAGTGTGATTTTGTAAAATTACTCATTTTATACCTTCATTTGATCTCAGCTCCCAAATCCTCCCCTTTCTTGATATTATATCACATAGAACAGTTATTTTCTAAATATGTATCCTAATACCATAGTAAGAAACAATCTTTCTTGAATATAATCAATGAACTTGGATATCTATTTCAGATTTGAAAATCTTTATTATGTGAAATTTATGTTAAGACCAAACAATTCAAAACATTGAGAAAGCTTTCTTAAACTATCAGAAAACATAAATGGCATTTTCTTCCGCTATTCTCCCTCTAACTCAAACTGTAAATACATTTCCATGAACTGAATCTCTTTTAATGAAGAACTCAAACATGTATTCAAGCTTATTTCATAGTCAAGTATGAGACTGATTCTCTTTTGCTTTCCTCTCTAGACAACAAAGACTGAAATGATTCTCACACACAAAAGGAAACCTGTTTTTGTGCTGTTCCTCCAGACGTAGATACCATATGCCCACGCAGGGCTGCCAGCTGCCATAATGACAGGAAATTTGTGCTGGGATACGAAAAGCAGTTACTGTGTGTACACAGAGGGATACCATCAAATTCAAGCTAAACTCAGTTTGTGAAGGAGGTAAAATCTTAATGCTTGTATTCAACAATTTTGTGTCCTTTCATTGGCATATTTAACACTTTACCTGTCAGATTTCATCAGTAACCTGCAATATACACAAATTACTTTTAAAAATAAAGGTTTCATACCAGCAGGAATAAAACTAAGATAGTTTTATTTTATTTTTGTGGTGCATGTAACTCTGCTTCCAATTGTTAGTACTGTACAACTTAAGTTCAATAATAATACTTAAATATCATTTCAAACAAGACTTTTTTTGCTTTCTGTAGGCAGGAAAACGAAGAACTTAGATCTCAAATGTTTTCATAACCTAATACTTTATTGCCTTATCAACAAACTCAGTAAGTTCATCTGATTATTCTCACTAAACTGACTCTGCAATCTGAATCTTAATGTTGTTTTCCCACTGTGTATAATAATTATCTTACCAACAATCACTTATAACCTCTTGACTTGTCAAACTCATTTTATATTAGTGTCAAACTATTCTCATCTGTATCAGCATATGAAAGCTTTTAATATGGTTACTTATTGTATATATAGCTAGATTATTGACTCATGTTTTTAAAATAATCTGCTTTATAAAATGAATTAACTATCAAGGATTTGTCTGTGCTGAGAATGTTTATAAAAAATAAGACATTATTAGTTTTTAAAAATGATACCAAATTACCTAAGGTGTCTGCTTAATGGTACAACCTTTTCTTGTCCTTCTCTCCAGTGGACAATTTCCACTAATTCAAATCATTTAATTTTTGATACAGCAGTCATTTCTTGTAATACATCTATTTTTTTAATTTCAAAGAAAGGATGAAATCTTTACTTTTTCTGTTGCTCTGTTATACAAATACTGGCCAGTTTGTTTTCACTTGAAGTGATATATGCACTGTAAAGACACCATAATTCAGTATGCAATATAACTGACTATGCAGCAACCTTTCACCATGTCAGATCTCCGATGAATATACTCATTATGTTGTCTCAGTCTTTAAATAGAAACCAAAGCTCTAAAATCAATCAACATGTGGTGTTCTCAAAGAGAAATGTCAGACACTCATTGCTTTAAGCAAAAATAAACTATGACTCTGTCATGCCTGCATAATTTACTCACCCTTTGGGGTTCCTTTTGTTCAACATGACCCAATGAATTGTCTTTCAGTAAACTACTGCTTCTAAGTTTCAACTTTCAACTATTATGCTCTAGGTCTAACTACTGCTGAATTTTCAAACTGTTGTAATATGGATTATATAATGTTTCCTTAAATCACCAGAAGAAACTTCAATGAAATGAAATATTTAATGTACTGTTCCCAAGAATGTCAGAGAGTGATACAGAACCATGCCAGGACTTATCCAAGATCATAGCACACATAACACACTGGGTAGTTCTCATGCTTCTAACATGTGCATCCCAAGAGGGTTAATGATCTGAAAGCAAAAGAAACAAAAGGTCCTGCATTCTGGGTCCTACTCCCTTATGGGACAACCTGTCCCATATAATAAATGATCTGCAGGTTGAGAATTGGCTTATTTAATCAAACAAAGACCCACTGCAGAATCTTACAACTTGAGAAGACATTCACAAGTTGAGGGACAGCCGATGAGTGGTCTGCACAATCTATGGAAGCCTTAAGAACAGTGATGTAGAACTGTTTGAGCCTTTTCCAGCTTTAATTTAGATCCCTCTTTTGCTCCATTTCTTTTCCTACCCTCAAATAACAAATACCTTTCACCTATAACACTGTCAACTTGAAATTCCTGACACCTGTAACATGCTTGGCGTATTTTTCAGCTCAAGATATTTTTCAATAGGGAAAGTAACAAATGATGTACTCATTAAAATCTAGGGCTTTGTGGTTTGCTGATGCTTCTCTGGACAGTTGACAAATAATGCAAGGGGAACTAGCATCTATATCTACTAGCCCAATATTCTTGTACACTCAGGAACTTCTATTTGTTTTTCAAATCTTAGAGCATTATATGTCCTGAAGAAATTCTCATTCTGCCTACCTTGGTCACTAAAAGCAAATTAGCAGGCCTCAGAAATATAATTTGAGATAAAAGTCAAACAATGTATAAGCTCCATGTTCTCGTAGCTTGACATAAAAAAAACAAGAAAAATGTAGATAAAGCAATTTATTAAATGGAAAAAGTTTCCAAACAAAAATTTTTAAAACGTTGACTTTTAAGTCATTGATTTGTATGTCAGTGTAGGCACAGAATCCCAAAAATATACAAAGCGGCCTCTCTGACTGTTATTGCATGTTTTCTTAATGTTGTAAGAAATAATCGTTTTTATAGTCGTGCAACTTTCAGGAAATGAATCCCTCATTTGTGTCATAATAGAGTGATCACTAATTGTGAAACAATTCCCCTAGTTCTGAATTCCTCCACAACAGCAAACATCTTTTCATGTCCAACATGTAAAGAACTTTCAGGGACTTATAAGCTTCAATCAAATCACCCCTCACACTTTTAAACTCCAGTGAAAACAAAGACAGCCTGTCCAATCTTTCATCATAAGACAACTTGCACGATCTAGGTATCACTTTAGTGAAACGCTTCTGAACAGTCTCCAAAACATTTATATCCATCCTCAATGAAGGAGACCGAAACTGCAAACAATATTGAGATGTGATCTCATCAATTCCTGTAAAACTGAAGCATAACATTAGATTACTTAGTGTGGAAACAGGCCCACACCAAACCAATTCCCCTACACCTAACGCAACAGGCAATTTAGCATGGCCAATTCACCTAACCTGCACATTTTTGGACTGTGGGTGGAAACCAGAGCACACCCACACAGACATGGGGAGAATGTGCAAATTCCACACAGGCCATCACCTGAGGCGGGAATTGAATCTGGGTCCCTGGCACTGTGAGGCAGCAGTGCTAACCACTGTGCCACCATTTCCACACTGTAAGTAATCTAATCTAATCTAGCATTCTTACTTTCATGTTCAATTCCTATCATAATAAAGGACAGCACTCCCTTAGCCTTGTTAAATCACATGCTGTATTGCTTACTGACTTCTCCTGATTCATTCATGATAACCATGGTTCCTCACGGTCCCATTTAAGGAGGAGTCTTTCACACCCTGACATCACATGCTACCATATAAAGTGATGATGTCAAGAGCATGTCTCTTCATAGAATACTGACATACTAGCTGTGAAATATAACATAAGATCCCTCTTTTTCCAAAGTAAATATTCATTCCAAACAGATATGAATGGTTTCTCCACAATGTAATTATTGAATTGATAACACATGCCTAACAGATAAAATAGAGTTTACGAGATTAACAATTAAAGCCTCAATGTAATATCTGTAATGTTCTGATCTGGTGATCACATACCTGTCTGGAGAGGTATGTTTTGTTTTCACTTGCATTTGCTTGACAACTTGGTTGTCTTGTTCCCAGTTGCTGTCACTCAACATCACTGCACAAGCACTGTCATCAGAATTCTCTTCCTCACTCTGTTTGTGTATGATTGGCATGCCATTACATTGGACTGAGCTGGGATTCCATTCCTTTTCAAAGTAGCATCATGATCAATCATGCTATTAGACAACTTAGACTTATCACCTACCTTAAGAATGTTTTCAACCTGGATTGATCCCAATTGTAAAATACACCTGGTCTGTTTCACCATAGTGGGCACAATTTGTACCTCCTGAACTGTGACAATACGGAGATTCTGTGCAAACTGGTAGTCCTGACACTACTGGGCCATTGGTATCTACCAGGTAGATGTGAACTTGTGTATTGGCACTGCATTGTGATTGTACCAATGCAAGATAACTGTACAATGGAGTGCCACTTACTGGGATCCATATCTTTCAAGTTGTGTAATGGCAACATGTTAACACAAGCTCCTCTGATTATTTTAGTATGTTGTGCTCTGTCTTTTCAGGACATATGCTGTTAACATTTGCAAAAGTCTTTGAACTCTTCATGTTGTCAACAGGGCGTCTGAGGTTAACAATATGGAAAGTTTGCTTTTCTTCCAAAATATGCCTTTTATGCAGTAAAATACACAATCATTGATGTGTTCTGAATTTGTGTACATTCTTCCTTGATGCCAGTAATATGGCGTGGCACTTTTTCGTGATCACTTGAATTTTGTTCTTGGCTTTTGGAATCATATCTCCTGTACCTTTGTACCCAATGACATTTGGTACCACATTCTTTGCAGATGAGAAGTTGGTCAACATTTGTGCATGCGTGTGTGTGCGTACGTGCACGTGTGTGTGAGACAAATTATATGTGTTGCAGTTTTTATTGGTTTTCTCCTCTCTAGTGACTGCAGCAAATGTTGTCTGTACGTACTGTAGTTGTTTTAGTCTGTCACTATGGATTCATACTGACATTATAAGTAATACATCAATGGTATGGACAGTTCCATAAGATCCTTCCTGAAGACTTTAGATCAAGGTAAGAGGTGGATATTAATTGGATGAATCTTTCAGGATTCTTCCTTGGAGAAGTCATACTTACATCTTTTGCTACAGCATCTGGTGGTATGCTATCTTTACGGTAGGAACAGGTATCAAACTTGAAATTAATTCTTACCTTACGACAATCTTTGAGTAACCTTTCAAATTCTGGATCTTTCTTTTTGCTATTGGAATGGCTGTGGGTATTAAAACTCTTATCTTGCCAATGACATTGTTAGGCTGGCCTATAACAGCATTTTTCAGTCACTCGATGGGTTTCATGCTCAAGGAAGACTTGTAACATTGAAAAGTTACCTTTTGTTTTGCACTGAATTGAAGAGACAAAATGGCAGAATCAGCAGACCTCTGCACACATGTAAACTTGGCTAGTAAAGAAAAACGCTATTTAGTGTTATATTTCATTCAGGAGGGTTCTGTAGTGAAAGTGAAAGAAACATATATTGACTTGTTTATTTCTAACTCTGAATGAAACCTTTGAGTTTGTTTTTAGTTTTAAATCTGAAAGCTTTTCATTGAAGAGAGGCAGTTCTTAGAGTCATAGAGATGTACAGCATGGAAACAGACCCTTCGGTCCAACCCGTCCATGCCAACCAGATATCCCAACCCAATCTAGTCCAACCTGCCAGCACCCGGCCCATATTCCTCCAAACCCTTCCTATTCATATACCCATCCAAATGCCTTTGAAATGTTGCAATTGTACCAGCCTCTACCATTTCTTCTGGCAGCTCATTCCATACACGTATCACCTTCTGTGTGAAAAGGTTGCCACTTAGGTCTCCTTTATATCTTTCCCCTCTCACCCTAAACCTATGCCCTCTAGTTCTGGACGCCCTGACCTCAGGGAAAAGACTTTGTCTATTTATCCTATCCATGCCCCTCATGACTTTGTAAACCTCTATAAGGTCACCCCTCAACCTCCGACACTCCAGGGAAAACAGCCCCAGTCTGTTCAGCCTCTCTCGATAGCTCATATCCTCCAACTCTGGCAACATCCTTGTAAATATTTTCTGAGCCCTTTCAAATTTCACAACATCTTTCCAATAGGAAGGAGACCAGAATTGCACGCAATATTCCAACAGTGGCCAAACCAATGTCCTGTACAGCTGCAACATGACCTCCCAACTCCTGTACAAAATGCTCGGACCAATCAAGGAAAGCATACCAAACGCCTTCTTCATTATCCTCTCTACCTGTGACTCCACTTTCATGGAGCTATGAACCTGCACTCCAAGGTCTCTTTGTTCAATAACACTCCATTAAGACCTCACCATTAAGTGTATAAGTCCTGCTAAGATTTGCTTTCCCAAAATGCAACACCTTGCATTTATCTGAATTAAACTCCATCTGCCACTTCTCAGCCCATTGGACCATCTGGTCAAGATCCTGTTGTTATCTTAGGTAACCTTCTTCGCTGTCCACTACATCTCCAATTTTGGTGTCATCTACAAACTTATTAACTGTATCTCTTATGCTCACACCCAAATCATTTATGTAAATGACAAAAAGTAGAGGACCCAGCACCGATCCTTGTGGCACTCCACTGGTCACAGGCCTCCAGTCTGAAAAACAACCCTCTCCCACCACCCTGTCTTCTACCTTTGAGCCAGTTCTGTGTCCAAATGGCTAATTCTCCCTGTATTCCGTGAGATCTAACCTTTCTAACCAGTCCCCCACAGGGAACTTGTCGAACACCTTACTTAAGTCCATATAGATCGCATCTACTGCTCTGCCCTCATCAATCCTCTTTGTTACTTCTTCAAAAACTCAATCAACTTTGTGAGACATGATGTCCCACGCACAAAGCAATGTTGACTATCCCTAATCAGTCCTTGCCTTTCCAAATACATCTACATCCTGTCCCTCAGGATTCCCTCCAACAACTTGCCCATCACCGACGTCAGACTCACTGATCTATAGTTCCCTGGCTTGTCCTTACCACCCTTCTTGAACAATGGCCCCATGTTAGCCAATCTCCAGTCTTCTGACACCTCACCTGTGACTATCAATGATACAAATATCTCAGCAAGAGGTCCATCAATCACTTCTCTAGCTTCCCACAGAGTTCTAGGGTACACCTGATTGGTTCCTGGGGATTTATCCACCTTAATGCGTTTCAAGACATCCAGCACTTCCTCCTCTGTAATATGGACATTTTGCAAGGTTTTATCATCTATTTCCCCACATTCTATGTCTTTCATATTCTTTTCTACAGTAAATACTGATGCAAAATACTCATTTAGTATCTCCCCCATTTTCTACGGCTCCACAAAGGCTGCCGTGCTGATCTTTGAGGAGCCCTAATCTCTCCCTAGTTTCCCTTTTGTCCTTAATGCATTTATAAAAACCCTTTGGATTCTCCTTAATTCAATTTGCCAAAGCTATTTCATGTCCCCGTTTTGCCCTCCTGATTTTGGTCTTAAGTATACTCCTACTGCCTTTATATTCTTCTGAGGATTCACTTGATCTATCCTGTCTATAACTTGCATATGTTTCCTTCTTTTTCTTAACCAAACCCTCAATTTCTTTAGTCATCCAGCATTCCCTGTACCTACCAGCCTTTCCTTTCACCCTAACAGGAATATACTTCCTCTGAACTCTCGTTATCTCATTCCTGAAGGCTTCCCATTTCCAGCCGTCCCTTTACCTGCGAACATCTGCCCTCACATCAGCTTTTGAAAGTTCTTGCCTAATACCGTCAAAATTAGCCTTTCTCCAATTTAGAACTTCAACTTTTAGATCTGGTCTATCCTTTTCCATCACTATCTTAAATCTAATGGAATTATGGTCGCTGGCCCCAAAGTGCCCCAAACTGACACCTCAGTCACCTGTCCTGCCTTCTGTAGTAGATACATCCACATACTGAATCAGAACATTTTCTTGTACACATTTAACAAATTCCTCTCCATCTAAACCTTTAACACTATGGCAGTCCCAGTCTATGTTTGGACAGTTAAAATCCCCTACCATAACTACCCTATTATTCTTACAAATAGCTGAGATCTCCTTACAAGTTTGTTTCTCAATTTCTCTCTGACTATTAGGGGGTCTATAATACAATCTCAATAAGGTGATCATCCCTTTATTATTTCTCAGTTCTACCCAAATAACTTCCCTGGATGTATTTCTGGGAATATCCTCCCTCAGCACAGCTATGATATCCCAGTCCTATGTTTATAACCATGCCCTGAGTTCATCTGCCTTCCCCGTTAGACCCCTTGCGTTGAAATACATGCAGTTTAATTTAATAGTCCTACCTTGTCCCTGCTTGCCCTGACTGTTTGACTCGCTTCTGTTCTCAAACGTACCAGTATCAGATTGATCTCTTTCCTCACCATCTCGCTGTGTCCCACCACCCCCACCTTACCAGTTTAGATCCTCCTGACCAGCTCTAGCAAACCTCCCTGCCAGTGTATTAGTCCTCTTCCAATTTAGGTGCAATCCGTCCTTCTTGTACAGGTCACTTCTACCCCAAAAGAGATTCCAATGATCCAAAAATGTGAATCCTTTTCCCATACACCAGCTCCTCAGCCATGCATTCATCTGCTCTATCCTCCTATTCCTGCCCTCACTAGTTTGTAGCACCGGGAGTAATCCAGATATTACTACTCTCTTTTTTTAAATTCCTGCCTAACTCTTTGTAATCATCCTTCAAAATCTCAACCTTTTTCCTTCCTATGTCATTGGTTCCAATGCAGACAATGACCTCTTGCTGGCCCCTCTCCCCCTTGAGAACATTCTGCACATTCTCTGAGACATCCTTGATCCTGGCACCAGGGAAGCAACACACCATTCTGATTTTTCGCTGCTGGCCACAGAAACGTCTGTCTGTACCTGAAACTAGAGAATCCCGTAACAAAATTGATCTCTTAGAACCTGACGTACCCCTTGTTGCATTAGAGCCAGTCTCAATACCAGAAACTTGGCTGTTCATGCTACGTTCCCCTGAGAATCCATCATCCCCTACATGTTCCAAAGCAGCATACTTGTTTGTAATGGATACAGCCACAGAACACACCTGCACTAGGTGCCTACCTCTCTTACCTTTCCTGGAATTAACCCATCTATGTGACTGTATCTGAAACTTTCCTCCCTTCCTATAACTGCCATTCATCACGTACTGTTGCTGTTGCAAATTCCTCATTGCTTCTAACTGTCTCTCCAACCGATCCATTCGATATGATATGATTTGCAACCAACAGCATTTATTGCAGATATAATCCACAGTTACCCTTAAACTCTCTTTAAACTTCCACATCTGACAAGAAGCACATATCGCTCTACTAAAGGCCATTTTTGCTCCTTCACAATCTACAGACCCAGAAAATAACACCATCTTATTTCTCTGTAAAACACTGCTCCAGGTTAGATTAATAGTTACGACTTATATTTTAAGTTAATCAAGAGACATATCTCAAAAAACATATAATCAAGAAAGAACCCACTCTTCTTACTACTGCAGACGTTCTGTAGGCCACTTAAAACAATTTACTTTTCTAATTCTGTTCTGTGAACTTTGCCCAAATAGGTCCTCCAAGATCAATTGTGAATTTCACTGTTTGATAATATTCCCAGACACACTCCGATGTCCAGTGATACACGAATTCAAACAGCAAAGGCAGTACTGTGCAGGTTCACTCTGGTGTCAGTTTCTTTCTCCGTCTCTCTCTCTCTCTCTCTCCTGCACTGACCTCATTCTGTGCTTCTTTTGTCTGTCCTTCTCCCTTTTAAAACTGCTGTTGTTTTGACTTTTTTTTCCCAAAGTTCCAAAACAATGCAACAGCATATAAAACAGTGATTGCTGCTCCTGGAATTCGAGGAAATCTCCTCCAGCACCTAAAATACCTCAACAGAAGGAACAGCTGTTACAGCCAGAATGGTTGACCTTAAATTTTGTATCTACTCAGAAAGTGGTGCTGTTATTTCTCTGAATGCTTTTAAGTCCAAGTCTGGCATCCAACTGTTTTTATTTGAGATTTATAAATGTCTCTCTCCAAGAACATGGACTGCTTACCACAGTGTTGCCACCATGACCACTCCCACGATTTGGGCTATCTTCTCCAACAGAGTATCTGACCCTGATGAGGCAATATGTATGTTAGCTCCTGTAATAAAAATTCGATAGTAATGAAATACTGTAAGGTATAAAAGGTGTTTATTACAACTGTCATTATATCTACATATTAGTAATAGACACTTCAGTATCTTGACTAATAATAAGCTATTTGGTTCCATAGAGTTGTAGCATGCTTTCACCAGTGTGTCATGCTTCAAGTGACCCCAGTTAAGATGGAGACTGAGATCTTTATACCCTAAAGTCACAAGCTCTGATATGGTGATGATATGATGAGCATGTCATTTAAAGGTATACAGGGTACTGCACACTAGTTACCAGACATAACAATTCATTGATTCCTAGAGCATCAAATGTAAACATACATTAAAAATCAGTGAGCCTCAAAGATGACGGAGTTTTCTTTCATACACACATGCACGCGCACACACTCACATTTGGCAAAATGACAATTGATCGAAAATATTGCATAATTTGCATCAGTGACAAATTTTGTGACTTTTGAACAAGAAAGTGAAACATGCTAACATGTTGAAATCATTGGGAGGATAACTTACATAGAATGTAGAACAATACAGCACAGAACAGGCTCTTCAGCCCTCAATGTTGCGCCGAACTGTGAACTATTCTCAGCTCGTCTCCCTACACTATCCCAAAATCATCCATGTGTTTATCTCAGGATTGTTTAAATCTCCCTAATGCGGCTGAGTTGACTACATTAGCAGGTATGGCATTCCATGCCCTTAACACTCTCTGTGTAAAGTTAATTCAAGACTAAAACGAGAAGAAATTATTCTGGGCCTGAGCGGGTTGGGGGTTGGGTGTTGCTAAGGATGGTCACGAAACTGAGTCTTAGGTGCCATTTCATAGACATGCCATGACCTGCATGCACTGGATCTTAGCAGCTTAGCCCTTGAGCAAAATGATATTTGGATTCTCTAAAATCAGGTATGACAGAAAATGAGTGAATTAACTAGTTAAAGATTACTGGTGGGGGTGGTGGGGGTGGGGTTAAAGGTGAATTAACCAGTTGAAGGTTACTGGTTGTGGGGTAGGGTGTGCGCGAAGGTGGTTAACATTGAGGAGGTTTGTGAAGTTAGGGATACCATTCCTGCTTCATCTTGCTCGAAATAAAGCATTTTATGTTTAAAACGTGAATCTGACCTGAATAATTCTGATGCATGTTGAACTCTCGGGTCCTTAAATAGACATTAGACCAGTCATTAACCTAATTATTTATGATATTTAATTAGTAGTTGGACACCTAAACCACGATCACCATGAATTACCAATGTGATGAATGCCTGCACACATTAGGCATACGGTCACCCATTACTAAATTTTCATCATTGCTTTTGCTTGAGGAAACGGTAAACCAATATCATTTTTTACACTTGCAGCTTTAAAATGATATACACACACTGCTGTTGTCACAGCTATTTCAAGATGATGCCAAAGCTGGCAGGAAATGCCTAGTATTGTGTAGTCAAACAAATTAAGGGCCCTTCTGGATTTACAGTGCTGATGCACATCAAAAGCACTGAACAAGTGTTTCTGGAGTCCTATTAAGCTTGAACATTAGCTATGCCACTCAAGTGTTTTAAGCTCGTCACCCTGATCTACATAAAATGTTTACAATAAGCCAGTAACTTTGAAAATCTGTTAAAAAGCCGTTCAGTTTGTAGATGATGAGCAGGTAATTGCTACAATAATGATGTACTGCCTAGTTCCATCTTCTCAGGTGTCTAACTATAAATAGGTAGCTTTGTGGCAAGTATAACCAAACCAGATCAATCCACCATATCCCCATTGATGTTTGAAGACATACATAGCCAATGCTATGATTTTGACCACTCATATATATATATATATATATGTTAAACTTGGCATTGCATTCGAAACTTAGATAACTGGGGAACATGAAACCAGAACTGAAAATGTGTTGCTGGAAAAGCGCAGCAGGTCAGGCAGCATCCTGATCTCCAGCATCTGCAGTCCTCACTTTCTCCTATAACATGAAACCATAATATTACATAAAGAACAAGATGGTTGCTTCACTCCGTATCATTAGGCAGAGTCAATTAATCATAAGAAATGCTAAAAAGCAGAGCAATTGAATCAAGTTCACAAGAATTTTTTAAAACTAGAATACGTAGTCAAATAAATATAGGAAGCTATAATTTCGTGTAGCTTATTTGAACAACCTCAAATATTATTCATACTTATATCCATTGGTGATGGAACTGTATATTTTTATTTATCAAATACACCTATTTTAAAAGGACAATTTTGTTAAAATAAACCATGTAGCAATTATTTTGCAAATTAGCAATTTATGTCACATCTCAGCAATAGTATGTTGAACTCACCTGCAAAGAGGTTGAAGAAGGAAACATGAGAGACACTATAACGCAGCCTAGGTTACAAGAAAATAATATTGGCACATCATGCTCTCATGTGCAGGTGATGGATATGGAATAACACAAGTTAATTCCCATAGAAGTAAGAAGCTGGTGAGTGAGAATCACATGATTGGACTGGAGAAGTTACCTCAGGTAGAGCCAGACTTATAACATCTGTTGGCAAATAACACTGGCAATGAGTGTGAATTAAAATTTAAAAAGAAAACAAAAACAATCACCCCTTAAATTGAAAAGAGACTGAAATTCAGTCAGTTTGATTGGCAGCCAAGGGGCTCCAGCATGAGGCAACAGGAAAAACAAAGAGATTTTTAACAAAAGCAGTGTGCATTCAAATTAGACCTTGAGCACCTCAAAACAAATACAGTTGTAAGAAACCAAGACCAATCACAAGGGAATCAATGCTGCATTGAGGGTGTGGGAAGGAGGTTATGCAGAACCAGGGGAAACAAACAATCACTATCTTGCCCCAGTTGAGAAACATATCAGCAGAAAAAGTCTCGTACATTATGACTCATGATTTTATTAAAACTAAAAACTTATTCTAAATCTGAAGGAGGGCTATATGAGATGTTAGGTTTATCACACTGTTAACACACAAATGGCAAAAAAGTGACCTGGCTAACACAACATCACTACAAAGGAATATATTTATTTGTGCATCAATCCTATAAATTACAATATTTCAAAGTGTATCATTCTTAGAGTTTATGATTTAATGCCTGAATGAGAGACAGGATTTAAAGAAACTGACTGAATCCAGAGAGAAATTATTAATGTATAATTGAAGCTGTTTATTATTCAGAGACATATTTCTGGAAATATGTCCAGATGATTTAAGAATCCGGTTACTTGATCAGAGTGTCAATATCTTGAGCAGTTAGGTATATGCACTGATCATCTTGAGGCCTCATGAGCATACCTATGTTGTTTTACAGTTGGAAGACCAGATGTCTCAGGATGTGTCACAGAAGACTGAGCAGCAAGCCAGCTGTTCAGCCCATCCCAGTTGAGTCTGAAGAACATAAAAATCCAAGTCGAAGCCAGAGATCTGAAGGGAATGAGATCAGGTGTGTTAAATCTAGTCAGGCAAGCCTCAAGAAGAACAACTCTTTCAGAAACTGTACAACACAATCAGGAGGCCAACTGAGACCCCAAAATATGAAATTATCAGTGGAAATAGTATTTATACATTGTTTTTGGCTGGCCTTTGTGAAGAGGACCACAGTAAAGGGGTTGATAGGTGCTGGCTGTTCCTTCATGATTGTATATGATGGATTCATAGTGAAGGATTCATGTGATGCAAATTGAAAAGCTGACTAATATCAGAATTGTGGATGACCAGAAGTATCCATCGCCTCGGTTCTATCAATAGGATTTGGTCCCATCGGAATTCAGCAGTTTTCCTGACAGACTAAACGACATGGTAACCATTGTCAATTATCTTTTAAAAAAAACCCATATGCTTCAGTGTCAGAGAAGAAAATGTACTATTCTTGACATTGTCTGGCCTACATATGACTCTTAGACCCACAACACAGTGGTCAACTTTCAGCTAAAATCTGGGAAATAAACGCAGGCCTAGCCAGCAATGTCCATGTTTCACAAATATATAAAAAGAATTATGACTACTTGCCCACAAGAAAAAATTGGCCAAATAATTACCTAACATACATTTTAAGCACAGAATTGCTGACAAGTTACAAAATAGGTCTTTATTGATAGGTAGTTAGCAAGTTAATTAGATTCTTTTGATGTTGCTTCCACAAACAAAATAATAAAGTAATCTGTTTTTATATATCTAAAGCAATCTGTTTGTTTGTTCTGGTAATTGATAATCACTTCGCGTTCATTGTATTGGAATATCTTTGATCTCTTTTCATGTCTGTGAATAGCGAGAAATGCAAGTCAAAGGCAGGAATATAAACAACATAAGCTTTTGAAACATATAGTGCAGAGACAGGGTTTATTAAACTGAAAGACAAAGCAATGGTGCCTGGGGATAAAGCTAAAAAGGATGCATTACTGGTGAAGTTAAAAATAAGTATGTTCAAGATAAGTCAGACAACGTATAGGGACACCAAAAACAGCTTGAGCAATTACTTTACTTAATATCACCATTCAGTCTGGAAGTGTAATTCCAAGCTTCTAGCTACTTGTGATTTAACAGTCTGCTTAAAAATGTGTTGCTGGAAAACGCAGCAGGTCAGGCAGCATCAAAGGAACAGGAGAATCGACTTTTCAGGCATAAGCCCTTCTTCAGGAATCTTTATGTAGTCCAGAGTCCATGCGGGGTCAGTCGGTTCTGCAGACAGGTGCTGAGGAAGGAGATGTGGCTGTGGTAGCAAGTCTGTTTGAGGACGTGACTGAAGAGCTTCAGGGCAGAGGAGATGACCTGGGGGGGTGCAGTGAGAGAGGGACTCACTGAGATCCTTGTAGAGGGAGGAGGAGAGCTTCTTCAAAGAAGGCATCCTTGCAAGACGATTCGCAGTAGGTTAAAATTAACTAGGAGAAAGTGAGGTCTGCAGATGCTGGAGATCAGAGCTTAAAAATGTGTTGCTGGAAAAGCGCAGCAGGTCAGGTAGCATTAAAGGAACAAAAGAATCGACGTTTCGGGCATAAGCCCTTCTAACATCGATTCTCCTGTTCCTTTGATGCTGCCTGACCTGCTGCGCTTTCCAGCAACACATTTTTAAGCTCTGATCTCCAGCACCTGCAGTCCTCACTTTCTCCTATTTAACAGTCTGCCCCTTTTCCCTTCTGTTGTCCCTGCTCTGGTACTACTCTCCTGTTCCACTTAAACTCAAGGACCTCATCTTTTAACAAGAGTCTTTACAGGCTTCCAGGCTTGATATTGGATTCCAGAATTTCAGATCACAACACCAGCCATCACTTATAGCAACGCCTGGTGATGATTCTGCTTTGCCATTTACACTTCCTCTCGACACATTATTTGTTTCTTTATTCATCCCGTTGCCACTAATACCTTGCATCACCATTCATTTGGTCATTTAATCATCATTACCTTCCGCTGTTTCACAGACCTTCTCTTATGTTCTTCTTATGCTCTGTCAACACTTTGTGCTTCCGGTCTTGCTTCACGCCTGTTACACCTCATTTTTTTTCCAGTTTGTCGAAAAGTTATTGACCTGAAATGAACTCTCATTCTCTTTGCACAGATGTTGTCCAATCAGCTGAGTATTTAATTTTTTTTTCATTTACACGTTAGGTGACCTTCACTAGGTGTGTGGAAGCATTGCATATTGGTTATTTTTGGACTATGGGGGAAAACATTGCAGCAATTCTATTGGCATCTGATCACAACTGTTGCTGGATCACTTGAAAGAAAACAGATAAAGAATTATTGTCAAGTCTTCTTTCACCAAGGCTTCATTTGATCCATCTTTAGAAAGATTGATGAAGCAAGTATGTAAAATACACCACTATCCAGATCATGAAGACATGTTGTCAAGTCTTGGGTTTACAATATAACACAAGACATAGGGCGCTGTAAGTGTACCCCTGGAGAATAAGACACTTTTATGAGAGTGATTAATAGAAACAAAGTGGAGAAAGAATCAAGTTTGTAAAAAGCCCACCATCTTGAATGTAGTTTTCATGATATAAAACCATGAAATCATGGGAATATTCAGATTTTTTGAATTAGACTTTATTGTCATCTGCACTCAAGTACAAAAGTACAGGAGTATAGTGAAAGGTTTTCAATATCGCTCCACATGGCACCATCTTAGGTACAAGTACCTGGGTACAAAAACTTAAGAACAAGCTAGAAAGAAATAAAGAACAAACTGAAAATATAAACATTACAGTCACTCTTGATGTACGAGTGTAGAATCCCTACAATCTAGAAACATTAGGCCCAACAAAACCACATTGACCCATCGAAGACTATCCCATGCAGACCCATTTCTCCTGACTAATGTACCTAACCTGCACATCCCTGAACACTATGGGCAATTTACCATGGCCAACTCACCTGACCTGCACATCTTTGGACTGTGGGAGGAAACCGGAGCACCCGGAGGAAACCCACAAAGACATAAGGAGAACATGCAAACTCCACAGAGACAGTCAGCTGAGGCTGGAATCAAACCCTCATCCCTGGCGCTGTGAGGCAGCAGTGCTCACCACTGAGACACCATCCCGCCCATAGTATATCGTAAAGAAGTAAATAAATTTAGTTGAAAGTTAAATATTAAGGTCATTCTTAGTATTAAGCTGACAGGTAAAGAAATAAAGCTAAAAGTTCAACTATTGCAGTCTTTCTTATGTGATTAGCCATGCTGGGACCTCACTTCTTACAAGGGCTCGATCTGCTCCTCTTTGGCATGCTTTCCCTGAGGTGTCTCGATGCCCCCAGCTCTCAATGTTGCTGCAGATGTCGAAAGAATCTCCATCACTGTGTTGAGCTCGCTCCTGGGATCTCAGACCATCAAAGTTCCAATCCAGGCCTTCAGCCACTGCCACATACTGGACTGCCACAGGATCGATCAGCAATGGGTCTCAGCCTCGCCTTCAGTCTACGCGCTGGGCATCAGGAATTCACCGAGTGTCCTGGGTCAGGTCCCCAGCCACTGCCTCGCATTGGACATCTAGCCGACTGCCAAATCCACCATCCCCCTCCAGAAGATAAATTAGGGGAAAGAAAAACTAAAACTTAAAACTAAAGAAATAAATGAGAAAAGAAAAAAAAGTAAGAAGAGCAGAATGGAGTATACGAGCTTACTCTGCCGCCGTCGTGCAGAGATGCCAATCTGCCATATGTCTGTACTGGGCCTACTTGTCACTGCCAATGCCATTGTGGCAATCTTCAACAAGAGGTAAGTAAAATCAGATCATAAAGGAAAAGAAAGAACAAAAGCAAAGAAGAAAAGCAGACAGAATGGACGAGTCCCAGGCTCAGAAGCTCTACTCTGCCACTACCCTACCGGAAGATCAGGCAGTATTGGCGCAGAGAGAAACCAAAATTAATCTTTTCTGCTCATGACGTCTGTATTAAACTGTATTAAACTGAACCCTGCAGTTTCTCAGTGCACAGAAGCTGTCTGCCTGGCTAATTCCATCATATTTTTCTTTTTCTATCTTAAATTTTGCTGTTGTTGTCTTTTGAATGGGTATTTCATTTACATATTAACTTAATGGAATCGATGAAAGACAATCTAGGAGCTGCTTTTCCATGCTGAGTTGGATATGATTAATCATATATCCTGCTCTCAGGCCAGATAAATCTGGTAACAAAAGATTCAGAGTTGAAAAATTTGGTGCTGGAAAAACACAGAAGGCCAGGCAGCATCCGAGGAGCAGGAGAATCGACGTTTTGGGCATAAGCCCTTCTTAGGAATGACTGGCTGAAGAGCTTCAAGGGCAGAGGAAATGACCTAGGGGATGCAGTGAGAGAGGGACTCACTGAGATCCTTGTAGAGGGAGGAGGAGAGCTTCTTCAAGGTAGGCATCTTGAAGAAGGGCTTATGCCCGAAATGTCGATTCTCCTGCTCCTCGGACGCTGCCTGGCCTGCTGTGTTTTTCCAGCACCACATTTTTCAACTCTGGTACTCCAGCATCTGCAGTCCTCACTTTCTCCTGACCAAAGATTCAGCATGTGTCATGTCCAAACTCCACTCCAAAGAAAATGGCTGGAATTAAATGGGACAATTCTGTCACCTTATGTTAATAGTTTTTCTTACAAAAAAAAGATTCCCCCCATCTAAGAAAATAACAATGTGTAGGTACAGGAGTAGGTCATTTCAATAAGGCCACAATCAAATTAGTCATGACTTTAGCTCCACTAACTGCCTGACCCCAATAACTCTGAAATCTCCTGCAGATCAAAAAATCTATCTAACTCAGCTGGGAGTACGCTCATTGACTCAGCCTCCAGGGATCCCTGTGTAAAAGAATTCAGAATATCAACAATCCCCTGAGAGAAGAAATTCCTCCTTGTCTCTGTCTTAAATGGGAGATCCCTAAGGCTTTTGCATATCATCATTATCAGCAGTCCCTCACAGATGAGGATAACTCTCTTCCACCTTCAGGGTGGGTATGAGCAGACCAATGTGGCTACTACAGGCTCTGTTATACTTGGGGCAGGTAGTGCTTATGGGAAGGGGTGGATGGGGCATTGGTGTGGCAGTGCGCTTCTTCCACTGTTTTCACCTGGCTTCCATTTTTTTCCTGACAGCAAATCTCGAGGCACTCAATGCCTTCCCGGATACTCTTCCTCCACTTTGGATGATCTTGGGCTAGTGATTCCCAGCAGTCTGTGGGAATGCCACACTTCACCAGTGAGGTCTTGAGTGTATCCCTGAAGGGCTTCCTTTGTCCACCTGGAGCTCACCTGCTCTTTCGAAGCTGGTATTAGAGCATCTACTTGGGGAGTCCTATGTCAGTCATATGGACAACATGCCCAGGCCATCACAGCCAATCAAGGGTGGTCAGTGCTTTGATGCTGGGAATTGTGGCCTGGTGAAGGACACTGGTCTTGGTGCGTCTTTCTTCTGATCAGATTCGCAGGATCTTGCGAAGGCAGCATTGGTGGTTCTGCTTTAGTACCTTGAGGTGTCTGTTGTAGACGGTCCATGTCTCAGAACCATATAGGAAAGAAGGAACCACCACAGCTCTATAAACCATGACCTTGGTGTCGGATCTGATAGTGCTGTTCTCGAACATGCTTTTCCTCAGGTGGATGAAGGTTGCACTAGCACACTAAAGGAGATGTTGGGTCTCTTCATGAATAGCTGCTTTAACTGACTGGACATGTTTGAGGTATTGGAAGTGGTCAACTTTCTGTAAGGCCTCCCCATGGACCTTGATCATTGTGGGTTTGCTCTACAATGCCAGGCGAGGTCGATGGAGGACCATCTTCTTGTGGATGTTCAGGGGGAGACTCATGCTCTCATATGGTTCCAGAAAGGTGCTGACAACAGTCTAGATTATATCCTCTGAGATTGTACATACACAAGCATCATCTGAGTACTGCAGCTTGATGACATTGGTTGGAGTGACATTAGTTTTGGTTTGAAGGCAATGGAAGATTGAATAATTTCCTGCTGGGTCTATAAGTTAGACCCACTCCAGTGGAGAGCTTGTTGATGGTGAGGTATAGTATTGCAGCGAGGTAGATGGAGGGCAGTACTCGGGCAATGATGCAGCCCTGCTCGTCACCAGTCCGAATGGGGATAGGGTCAGTGATGAAGCCATTTATCATTACCACGACTTTCATGTTGTCATGGTGCAGGCAAAGGATGGTGACAAATGATGCAGCCAAAGCGGAGAGGGATGCTTCATAATGCTTCCCAGTTGACCATCTCAAAGGCCTTTGTCAGGTTGAAGAAAGCCATGTACAGGAGTAGGTTCTTTTTACTGCTTTTCTCTTGCTGTAGTCGTGTGGTGAAAATCATACCTGTTGTGCCTCTCTGTGGCTGAAAGTCATACTGTGAATCCAGGAGGAGTTCCTCAGCCACATGGAGGCAATGGTTGAGGAGGACGTTTGCGAAGACTTTGCCAATAGTTGACAGCAGGGAGATTCCCCTGTAGTTACCACAGTCGGACTTGTTCCCTTTATGAAAATAGTCATGACTATGATATATCGGAGTTCTCCTGGGATGCTCTCCTCCTTCCAGGTAAGGCCGAAGAGGGCATGTAGCTGCAGCAGGAGCTCTGTGCCTCCACATTTCAATGCCTTCATGGGAATACCACTTACTCCAGTCGTCTTGTTGTTCTTCAGCTGGCAGAAGGCCTTCTCTATTTCATGCAGGGCTGGCGTGTTGCTGAGGTCATGGCGTGTAGCATGCTATGGGTGTTCATGAACACTTGGATCAATGACAGAGCCCTGGTTGAAAAAGAATTCTGAAGTGCTCCCTCCAGCATTTTTGGATGGCTTCTTTATCTTTGATAAAAATATTCAATCCTTGGCCAGCAGGAGGGTAGGGCCTTGGCTGTTTTGTCCGTATGTGGACTTGACAGTACAGAGGAAACTCTGCATGTCGTGGTTGTCGGCCATTTGTTAGGCTTCCATTGCTTTCTGTACCCACCGCCTGTTCTTTATGTCGCAGTTTTGTTGTTGGACCTCTGCCTTCAGTTACCTGTAGGTTTGCCTTATGTCTTCCAAGTGCAGTTATTGTTTTACATTCAGAAATGCCACGCACTTCCAACTTAATTGTTCTTGGATCTCATGATCATTCTTGTCAAATCTGCCTGGTGTTTCCTGGTTAAATGGCTGACTGAGATTTTGCAGGCATTGATGGTGGCAGTCTTAAGGATGGACCAGAGACTGTTGGGATCCTGAGAATCCATGTCGCCGAGGGTTACGAGGTTTGCGGAGAGGAGCTGGTTGTACGAGACTATTTTTCCAGGTTTTTAAGTGCCCTGATGTTGATCTTTTTGCAGCACTGTCTCTGCTGCGGTGGGACTATATTTATATTGATCATAGCTCGGGTCAAGCGGGGTCTGCCCAGCAGTCATTGGCTCCTGTCATGGCGTCTGTGATATGAACATATTTCTGAGCCCTCGCTTTGACAATGACATAGTCAATGAGATGCCTGTGCTTGGAGCATGGGCGCTGCCACGTTGTTTTCTATTGTCCCTTTGGCAGAACAGTGTGTTGGTGATGGAGAGATTGTGTTCACAGCATTTGGTCAGGAGAAGGTTACGGTTGGAAATGGACCATATGTGCATTTGGAGCACGGAGAGTAGTTCCATCATGATTGTGAGTGCAAAATAGTAACTGTAATTATTTTTTCTTTTCATTTGCAAGATTTCTATTAGCTCCTGGGCAGTAGCCAAGGTATATATGGGAAAATTATTGCATCAGCTAATAGAGTAATTAAACAAAGACAGTAAGTGGTTAGAGCATAATAAACATTTTTGTCCCCATTATGCAAACTTGAAACAAATGACAGAAAACTGTTTAACAGTCTGATGTCCAAGTTCTGCTGTCCAAATAGTGAGAAGTGGAAATTAAAGCCATTACAGCTGTTTACTTCTAGCTGTTTCTACCAAGACAATGATGGGCCTAATTTTAACCCTCTGCACTTGGGTGAGCCTTTAATGAGTTTCAGCCTCACACAATATTTCAGTAAGTGAATCATAGAGTATTTTCCAAACACAAATAATGAGTGGGAGTGAGACCTAACAAAAATAATGTTTCACTTCAATTCAGTACCTATAAGAAGTGTTTCAAGTGAACTATTTGGAAAAATTGTCAAAAGAGTCAATTACTTTTTGAGGCCATTGCTGAAAAATACTGTGGCATGAAAATCATATTGTTCATTTAAATGCAAAGTTTACCCAGCAGCAGGCATGAAGAGTTCCAGAGTGCAACAGTTCATCTTAACAAAAGTCATCATTATATGTCAAACACATAGAAATAGAATTTACCAGAATGTACTCAGCCTTCAAATGAAATTTACATTAAGTGGCTGGTGGCAATAGAACTTGCCTAGACTTTTTCAGTCAGTGGCAAAACTATAGGTCTCAGCACTGACCTGAAAGAATGACTCATAGCACACAGAACAAAGAACAGTATAGTACAGGAACAGTCCCTTCGGCCCACCAGGACTGCTCCACACATTTCTAAATTAAAATAAAATACTTTTGCCTCTATGCAGTTTATATTGCTCTATTCCCTCTCTATTCATATACCTCTTAAGATGCCTCTTAAATGTTGCGATTGTATCCGCCTCCATCAGCTCTGGTAGCACATTCCAAGTACCTACCATCCTCTGTGTAAAAAAGTTGTCTTTCACAAGTTCTCCCAGTTACCATGGAAAGAATTTTAACTCTCTCAAAATACAAGATTTTGCGATGTTATTTTCTGGGGCTTCCGAGCATTTGAGCTAGTGATATCACCAACTAATAAATGACACTTAAAATACTTTTGCAGAAAGTAAACTAGTAAATAAAAAGCAGTGAAATAAATTCACATTTTTAAAAATTTAAACACATCAAAATAAAGATTGGGACATCTCAAGAACAGGTAGAAGCTAAAGTATCATAAAATTAGTTTTTATATCTAGTTTAGAAACAACCTGGAAATTAATCATAATGGTGGACACATTTAATGACAATCTGACCCGGAAAAAATATTTGAAATGATTAACCAGCAGGAAATATTATTCAGGTTGCTTTTCAAAAGCCTAGTCTGAATAGGGCTCAACTTGTTATTGGATTGCTAACAGTGATCATAAGATGGAAAATGAAAATGTCTTGCCAGATCAATCCTTTTAGCTGATTATTGGTTAAATGATTTCGTGGGGATGGTCCAGGGTAGAGATCCATAGGTTGATTTCAGTAGAGCAGTCAATGACAGACTGTAGCTTCAAGATTTCTACATTAATCTGCTCTTTTGCTAAATTCTATGATCAGATTCAGAGGGGTACCAATGGTGAAAGCTGACCATTTAAATCCCTGCAAAGTCTGGATAACATTGCACTGTATTGCAAAATGGAGTTATTATGATGCACTTCAGAAGCAAAGGAAATATTAGCAACAATCTTCTCAAATTTTGCCCTTTACGTGTTCAAGTTGAATCCCTTGTGATACCACACTGTCATTGTGCTTTGCAACACCTGTCCAGCAGGTGGAGCTAAACTTCATTGCCATTACTGCTTTTGAACCACAACATCTTTCAATTATTATTTATCTTCTTGATTTTATTTCAAGAATTAATTGGAGAGTTCTTTCAAAGAGTTAACACAGGTATAGTTGACTGAATGGTTTGCCTCTGAGCTTCATCATTCCATGATTTCTGGAGATGAAATATGTATCCCTTTAATTAATCATGTCCTCATTAGACTTCATGAAAGATTAAGATTGTTTCCTCAACTTATTCTAAAGCAGCATTCCTGATCTGAAGTGATATTTACACCATATTACACAATCACTAGCTTAACTTTCATGGAGTTTTTGACTTTTTACCTGCCAAACAATTTTGCTTCAGTGACAATGAGCATGTAATGTGTATGTGCATGTACAAGAGCACAACAGGTGTACATAGAGGCTAGAGAACAAAGAAAGGAAAGAATCTACCAAGTTCCAACACATCCAATGCATTCCAATGTTAGATCATGCAATGGGAGGATACCACTTAACTGTTTAAATACTTGGAAATTGCAGCTTTCCCTAGTAAATTTAAACAGTCAAGTAAATTACATTACATCCATTTCTTACCTTAACCTTTTGATTTTGCTCAGATACAGAAAATGACCTGATTGAGAAGGTCCGCTGAAAATATTTGCCGATGTTTCTTGATATTGGTCTAAACATTGAAATTGGAATTCAAAATCATGGGACATGCACTTGTAATGTACTGTCTGTCAGTCCACACAAAAATCAAAACTGCAAAACGATTCCCTGTATTCACAATTCTATTAGAAATGTTGTACAAGTGTCAGTAATGTATTAAGGAAGGGAAAAATACCCAGCGTAGGGCAAATAACAATAAACGTTAACGTGCTTCACACAGCAGATAGAGTCATAGAGTCATAGAGATGTACAGCATGGAGACAGAACCTTCAGTCCAACTCATCCATGCTGACCAGATATCCCAACTTAATCTCGTCCCATTTGCCAGCACTTGGCCCAAATCACACTAAACCCTTCCTATCCATATACCCATCCAGATGCCTTTCAAATGTTGCAATTGTACCAGCCTCCACCATTTCCTCTGGCAGCTCATTCCATACATGCACCACTCTCTGCATGAAAAAGTTGTCCCTCATGATTATATAAACCTCTGTGAGGTCACTCCTCAGCCTTCAATGCTCCAGGGAGAACAACCCCAGCCTATTCAGCCTTTCCCTATGGCTCAAATCCTCCAACCCTGGCAGCATCTTTGTAAATCTTTTCTGAACCCTTTCAAGTTTCACAACACCTTTCCAATTGGAAGGAGGCCAGACTTGCATGCAATATTCCAAAAGTGGCCTGACCAAGGTCCTGTATAGCTGCAACAGGACCTCCCAACTCCTATATTCAATGCTCTAACCAATAAAGGAAAGCATACCAAACGCCTTCTTCACTATCCTATCTACCTGCGACTCTACTTTCAAGGAGCTATAAACTTGCACTCCAAGGTCTCTTTGTTCAGCAACACTTCCCAGGACCTTACCATTAAGTGTATATGTCTTGCTAAGATTTGTTTTCCCAAAATGCAGCACCTCACATTTATCTAAATTAAACTCCATCTGCCACTCCTCAGCCCATTGGCACATCTGATCAAGATTCCATTGTAATGTGAGGTAACCTTCTCCACTAACCACTACACTTCTAATTTTGGTGTCTTTCTCAAATTTACTAACTATACTTCCTATGTTTCTATCCAAATCATTTATATAAATGAAGAAAAGTAGTGGACCCAGCACCGATCCTTGTGGCACTCCACTGATCACAGATCTCCAGTCTGAAAAACAACCCTCCACCACCACCTTCGAGCCAGTTCTGTATCCAATTGGCTAGTTCACTAACCTTGCTAACCAGTCTCCCATGGGGAATTTGTCAAACGCCTTACTGAAATCCATATAGATTATGTCCACCGCTATGCCCTCATCAATTCTCTTTGTTACTTTTTCAGAAAACACAATCAAGTTTGTGAGACATGATTTCCCATGCACAAAGCCATGTTGACTATCCCTAATCAGTCTTTGCCTTTCCAAATATGTGTACATCCTGTCCCTCAGGATTCCTTCCAACAACCTGCCCACTATCGCCAGGTCCACTTTGGCTTGTCCTTACCACCCTTCTTAAACAGTGGTACCATGTTAGCCAACCTCCAGTCTTCTGGCACCTCACCTGTGACTATTTATGATCCAAATATCTCAGCAAGGGGCCCAGCAATCACTTCCATAGCTTCCCATAGAGTTCTAGGGTACACCTGACCAGGTCCCAGGGACTTATCTAGCTTTATGCATTTCAAGAATCCAGCACTTCCTCCTCTGTAATAGGGTCATTTATCAAGATGTCACCATCTATTTCTCTGTCCTTCTACTTCCATATCCTTCTCCAGGAATTACATTTTTAATAGGATCAAGCTGTAGAGACAGGTCAGTTTATTCCTAGTTAAATAGTAAAGACTATTATTTGTAGCACAAAATTCTGCCGTAGGTTACACTGCAAAGGCATCATCTACAGGTTTACCTATATTGCTGTCAGAAATGCAAAGAGCTCAATGTTTAATGGCGATGGAGTTGCAATAAAAAACAGATTGCTAGTTCACTATGGTCTACATAAATGGTTTGAAATGGGCTCAGTGTGTTTGTAAGTGTTTGTCTATCAACTATTTTATTACAAACACTTACTTAATTGATAATGTATCCACTAATATAACAAAGAGCACCCCACTTGCCAAGATACAATACCATAAACTCTCCACACACACTTACGAAAATATGGTCTAAGTTTATAACTTTGAAATTAACCATTTTTCAAGAACAAAGATCATTCACCTTGGAATTCCCCTTTCCTTTTTTACAGCCTTGTATGATATTTCAGTGTCTTCTTTAACGTGATGGACAGTTTTAGTTCCAGGAGGACAAATATCTCAATGAAAAGGCCAAAAAGAAAAATTGTTTTGGTGAATGTTACACAACTATTTTGTGAAAATAAGTGGAGGCAAAGATGAAAGGATTATACTTCAAAGAAATTGGCAATTGAACAGACAGGCGAAATTCAATCTGTTCACTCTAATGGGAATTGTCTGTATTCGAAGGGATCGTGTGTACTAAAGGTATGTCAATATTGGGAATGGTTGACAAAACTTCTCCACAGGCGATGAAATGCCATGCTGCATTTCCCTGTTAAGACACTATATTCCAAAATCTTGCCCATATTTATAAAATTACTTACTATCCTTAAACTTTACCTATTGCAGTAACCCTAAAAGATAAAACCACACAACATTGTCTGAGTGTTGTGTTGCTTTATTAAGAATGATAAGTATTGGAGTTCTAACAAGAGGTGCGCAAAAAGATAACCAATTACTCAAAGTATTATTCTATGTAACCACATGCCAGCTCTGTGGTAATTCTTGGTCCTGGAACCTCTTTAGAAGTGAATTCAGTCTATTAATTCTCGCAATAGTCTGAGAATCAGATTTGAAACAACCACTGGGTGGGCGGGTAGGGGAGATGAGGGAGAGTGGGAGATAGGATAATGATCACATTGAGGTTCTTTTTTTAAGATAAGAATTCTTACTCTGCGCATTAAACGTTTTGAATAAAAGTCAGCAAATAGTTCTGAAGAATGATATACACTCAAAGCTGTGACATGTCATCTGATCCATGACCTATAATTTTCAAAAGACTGCATGATCTCCTGAATTTCTCTAACGTTTTGTGAATTTTCACTTTGATGGAAATGTTTGTGATTTGCAAATATGGAACTGTTAACGCATAATGTACGGCAAAGTTTCTTGGTTAAAAGCATTTATTCTTAGGTTAGATTACTTACAGTGTGGAAACAGGCCCTTCGGCCCAACAAGTCCACACCGACCCGCCGAAGCGCACCCACCCAGACCCATTCCCCTACATTTACCTCTTTACCTAACACTACAGGCAATTTAGCATGGCCAATTCACCTAACCTGCACATTTTTGGACTGTGGGAGGAAACCCACGCAGACGGAGGGAGAATGTGCAAATTCCACACAGTCAGTCGCCTGAGGCCGGAATTGAATCCAGGTCTCTGGCGCTGTGAGGCAGCAGTGCTAACCACTGTGCCACCGTGCCGCCCCCATACTATAACTGTTTCTCTTTTTCTTTGCTCGCACCCATTCAAACTTGAATCAAATGATCATTCATCTGAATACTTGATTAAAGCATTTCAGCCAAACTTCAATAAACAGAGGCATTTGAAGAAAAGGGAAAGGACGTGTTTGATTTGTGTATAAAAAAACTCATAAATCATAACAAACCATAAAACAATACTCTGATGATATATTATCCATGTTTGTTCACTGGCTTTGATGACAATCATCCCTTTACAATTGCTGTCCACTGTACTGTAGTAGTGATAAATAATAAAAATTAACTTCATCAAGTGGGGCTCAGACACCAAGATGTCATACAGAGCAGATGGTTCGCATAATCTACTTTGATAAATTTCTATTTAAATTGTCTTTTTTTTCAAAATACAAATTGGATCAATATGGTATACTATAACAGTACCACAAGAGACAAAATTAATTTTAAAATCATTAAATAAGGAGAAAAAAAATAAATAATTAATCGTTTCGATTAGAAACCTATAAAGGACAAGAGAATCACAGCCTATCAAAACTGGGCAAATGTGTTCTGTAACAACTCATGTATTCTGGGCTCTTAAACAAATCTATAGAAAGGCTTCCATGCAACATAATTCAAAGCTCACTAACCGAAAGCTCTACATTAAGAGATCTTAAGTGGAGAGCTGTGTCAGTGAAACTTGTCAGAGAATCTATATGAAATTTATAGCAGAGGAGCATGATATTTTTAAGTGGGCTGCAGTTGATCAAAAGATGGACTATTAATATAATACTGCAGGTAAGGTTTTAATATAAGAATAAATTCAATGGTAGCAAAGTGTAGATCGCCTAGTTGTTAAAGAAATTATCATACCCCCGAAGCCTCATAGAGAGAAAATTAATCTATATTCCACCTTATCCTGTTATGGAAAATATAGAATGTAATAAAGAATGGAGATAAATTTAAAGTGGCAAAATCATGCAATGGAAAAAGTGGAAGCATATTTTAAGCATAAATTATGTATAAAACCTTGTATCAAAGTGTATGGTAGTGTAGTTGTTGTTACTCAGCAAGTAAACAGGAGATGCAAGTTCAAATACCTCCACCCCCTGTCCAAGTTTAGCATGTTGAAGTCAGTTTAAAAATACATAGCAGGTTGTCAACAAAAGAAGTCATGCAGTCATTTGATTTCTTTCCAGAAAGGAAACCTGATGACCTTAACTGGTGTGGCCTATATGTGTATCTAGTACATTCAACATCAACACAGTTGACTCTGATGTGATGAAGCAAACCATTCAATGTGATAAAGAACAGCAACTCAAGAAGGAAACCCCGCACTATCTGCTTGGGGCCACTAGAAATGTGCAATAATTCTAGATCTTGGAAATTATATTTTAAAAATTAATTCTAAGATACTAACCTGAACTGGAAAATCCCTTCTTCTAAAAAAATATCTTCAGGCTGTTTTTAAAAAATAATTGGTTTATTGTCGATCTCTAAATGTTGACGCCTTAATGAATATTGACCTCAAAGGTCTTACCTCAAAAACAGCATGAAGCTCGAGCAAAAGCATCACTATGTGGTCCTCCTGATTGTAATACCATGTAATTAATTCCCTGAAGCAGTAAAGTAGCATATGAGTACATATCCACGGCAACTAATTGGCAATCTCAAGGGTAATATTGGCATAGCAGGCTGATAGATAGACAGCTATCTGAGATCATTAAGCTCTGCTGTAGCTGTTAGAGTTAAAGTAGTATACAATTAAGTAGTCAAACTGGTTTGAAGCAGTACAGAGTCCTGGTTTTGTGTGGAGTATTTTTGTGTAACTTTGCGAAGAAATAAAACATAAAAAGCAAAAACCAAACTACTGAGCACTCTGAAAATCATTACAATCTTCTAAGCATTCTTAAAAACCTACTTGCTGTGTACTTCTACAAAGACAGTTGATAGAGATCCTGCATGTATACAAAAACCTCAAAAACCAAGTCAACCTAAAAAATAATTATTTCCTTTCCAGCTCTGTAGTACTAAGCAGCAGTGGATAAACAGCCCACCATTCTCTCAGCATGTTCAAAACCTTGTCCCAGCATCTTACTTATTCTCTGGTACAGCCAGCAAATTTCCTCTTGGTTAATACCAGCTCTACTTTTTGTTTTGATTAGATTAGATTGGATTAGATTACTGACAGTGTGGAAACAGGCCCTTCAGCCCAACAAGTCCACACCGCCTCGCCGAAGCGCAACCCACCCATGCCCCTACATTTACCCCTTACCTGACACTACGGGCAATTTAGCATGGCCAATTCACCTGACCTGCACATCTTTGGACTATGGGAGGAAACCGGAGCACCCGGAGGAAACCCACGCAGACATGGGGAGAACGTGCAAACTCCACACAGTCAGTCGCCTGAGGCGGGAATTGAACCCGGGTCTCTGGCGCTGCGAGGCAGCAGTGATAACCACTGTGCCACCGTGCCACCCATGGTGGAAAAGTCAAATAAAGGAAGCTTTCACTTGCCTGCGGCAAGAAGTATATAGAAGGATAGAAACTAGGAGAAGAAGTAGGCCATTCAGTTAGCCATTCAATACCACGGCTGACACTATACTCATTGCCATATTCCCACTTTCTCTCCACTTCCCCTGATCCCGTTGATATTTAAAAATTAATCAATGTGTTTCTTGAATATATTCAGCACTCTGGTCTTTCCACCCTGCTGTGGTAGTGAGTTCCACAAGTTTGCCAGCCTCTAAGTGAAGCAATGACAGGCCATGACATGTTAAATTATATCTGCCTTCACACTCTTACAATGGCAACATATGGTAGACATGAACAATGTTCATGGAAGGGGAAAACATTTCTCGAGATAATTAGGGTAATGATTACTTTGGAGTGGGTGTATGATTCTACTGTTACAAACTTCCTCAACAGAATCAAGAGAAGTTCCAAGGAACTTTGAATGACCAATGGGTTTATTCGGTATAGCAATAATAAATCATAATATTTTCATCAGCAGATTTTAGTGCTTTGGTTGTAGGATTATTCTCATTGGTCCTTGACCAGCTTTCTCAATTGAATTGTTCCTTTAGGGCCGGCTGTAGCTATTAGGAGATACTGAGAACTGCAGATACTGGGGAGTCAGAGTCGATAAAGTGTGGTGCTGGAAAAAGCACAGCTGTCCTGCTGAAGAGTCCTGCCAGAAACATCGACTCTCCCTGCTCCTCGGATGCTGCCTGACCTGTTACACTACACTTTATCGGCCGTATCTGTAGTCTACATTGTTGATTAGAGTTTGATCAGTGCCAAAAGTATGCCTGCTTTTAGAGAAATTAATTTCTGTTTAAAAGTGAAGTTGTTTGATTCTGATTTATAATAATTCTATTTATTGAAATAAAGGGTGTCTTGTGAAATTTGTTTTAAAGGTGTATTTGTTATGTGAGAGGAGCTTATGAAGATGTTAAAAATGTTATTGTGTAATCCCAGAAGGATTGCTTTGTGCACATTGTTTCACAGAATTTGTTAGACAAACTAATTATAGTTCCTTAGTTACAGTTGTTGAGGGGAATTTTAAAAAAGCTTGTAAATAATATTCCAAAACAGAGGAATTTTCTCTGCAGACTAGTTTTGTCCTGCAATCATGATTGTGTGCATTGTTCCAGGCAGTAAAACCCATTTCATGTTCCATCCTGTTTGAATTCCAGTGGCTTAGGCAGATCACAGCAGCTGCAGGAAAATTCCAGCTCTTACAGAAGTTGCCAGATTGAAACCATGACTGCAAGTTGCCCATTTTACTGAGAACACTAAGAATTATAATCCCCCGTTAGTGAACAATACAAGCTACAATTTACAAGTAAGGGAACATTATTTTTTCCACAAACCCAAATCAACATTTCTCTTTCCTCATTTCCCACACATAAATGGGATTTAATTATTTGCAGTTTACAAGGAAAGAACTAAAAGTTGCAAAGCAGGACTTTGTATTGTATTCAATCTCAGAAAGAAGCAAAACCTTGTCAGTTTCTCTACTTTCAATAAGGTTAATCTTAATTTACATTATACCTGTACTTTATCGTTCTTTACAAATAGCACCATGTATGACTTTCATTTGCTGTTTTTTTTAGATGAGATTCCCTACAGTGTGGAAACAGGCCCTTCGGCCCAACAAGTCCACACCGACTCTCCGAAGAGCAACCCACCCCCCTCTGACTAATGCACCTAACACTATGGGCAATTTAAGATGGCCAATTCACCTGACCTACACATCGTTGGACCGTGGGAGGAAACCGGAACATCAGGAGGAAACCAACACAACACGGGGAGAATATGCAAACTCCACACAGACAGTCACCCAAGGCTGGAATTGAACCTGGGACCCTGGTGCTGTGAGGCAGCAGTACTAACCACTGAGCCACAGGGTGGAGGCCTTTTTGATTGCCTTTAATCCTAATGTGCTTGCCCGTTTTCATAACTTAAAGAAAATAACTTTTTGGATTTGACTGATATACTTACTGATGCGTTGATGAATTGATCTTTGGATGCAGAATTACACTTCAGAACGCCAGTAGCTTTGACTCTGTGGCATCGGTGCTACTCATGCACACTTTCAATGTGGCCCACAAGCATCACCTTCATAAGGATGTTAGGATAAATGTTATTTTCAAACACGGAAGCATACTAAAGGAACAGTTCAGAAGGTCAGACAGCAGAAATGCTGAATTGCTACTTCCAACCTTATTGCTCCCTTCCATGCGTTAACCTTACAAAGTACAATTACAGTGAGACAAAACATCGTTCAGGAGACAATTTAAAGGGTTTGCCAATAATGTGCATATTAGTTTCTGATTGCTTTCTGCTGAATCTGAGTTTGTGCAAGTGTTGGCTGTTGTTAGAGTTGGTTAGAGTTGGTGAAGTTGAGTTGTGATGCATGTGGGAAAACCTTCATTTTGACTATGAAGGTCAGAGCATCATTCGCTCCCAGTCATGTTGTTATTGCAGTCCTTCTTAGTCTGTAGCATGAGAGAGAGGAAAGAATAGAATGACCATGTTCTACAAAATATGGAATGAACTGTTGGGAATATAGAATGGACTGGTGGGCAGGTACCTTCTCCTTTCTGACAATGACAAAAGAATAAGTAGTCATCCACACAGATTGCAAATGACATCTGATTCCGAGACAACTATGTCAGACATCTTTCTTCCCAAAGGTAATCTCACAATAAGCTTCCAAAGGAAATAGTCAGAGGCCTCTCCTTAAAATCTTCAAGATCCATGCTTAGATTATTCCCATTTCAAACCTTTCAATATCAGGACTACCAAGCAGAACATATCTGCTGAGCTTATGGCACCCATACAAATATTGGCAGAACACAGACATCAGTTTTTGCTGCCAACACAACAATAGGAAAAGAAACAGACTGGGGAGCAATGGGGAAAAGGCAGGAGCAAAATTTTCATTCCAGATAGTCAGGTGTTGAAATGTTAGGTCGGGAACCAAGTCTTATACACTTTTATATTTGTGTGCAGAGGTTCATACCACAAGAATCCAACTCCTAAGACAAAGAAAATAGTTTCAGTCTGTATCTTTGTATAAATTTTCAAATGACTTCCCAGATAATTAAGCAGAGTAAATGCACACAGACAATCGTTGGCTGTACATGTGTGGTTTTACAGTTGCTGCATTTCACTTCTTACATTATGCTGATCATTATCCACTTTCCTGGTAGCATTCGTTTTCAGCCATTTTGTGTCAGGTCCCTGTCTCCTCAATCCTTTTGGCATCATATGAAACCAGTGGTGACAAAGGTTATTTGCTGTACACATGGTTCAAGACTCACTCTGCAACCCAACCGTACATAGCCATTATTAATATAATGAAAACCGTGCTTCCACAAGGAACATTATCAAGTAAACTGAAGTGGTGAAGTACTTGATCATTCTGGAGCTCTTCAGAACTCACAGGATCAGGCTTCCTGATTCATGGTGTCCAACATGAAGACATCTCTTAATGTCAGAGATTCATGAGCATGAGGGGAAGAAGAAAATAAATGAGAAAACCAGTATATCCAAATCCTTCTGGGCCACTGGTGAGCACCTCATTTATCTCCAGTTCCATGTATATGAACACAGATTGCCATTTTGAGATAGTTTTCAACTTCCCCTCACTCTATTATGGACAGTCACATTGTTCTCCAAATCACAGTCCTTAAATAAAGCACAAAACAATCATTTAATACTAATTCTGTCCATAAAAACTTCCAATATCCAAACAAAATTCAACTGACTACGCTTGTGCATTACTGAGGTGTCCTACTTATACATTGCCTTTGCTCGCCTGGAGCACCTACCTAGCACTACCCAGTAACTGTGGCCTGGCTGCTGGAAGGTAGCTGACTTTCACTGGCAGAGACTGCAGATGACCATGCAGGATGCCCACAAACACCTTGAGATCTAATAGATCTGGCTACCCTTAATGGAACCGCTCTTCAATTCTTCCATTCCTGGCTGCACTCAGTCCCATGTTGCTGATTGTTTTGATCTCATTGTGGAGAGGGCAGGCTGGAGAACCTAATCGAAAGCCTGCTTTTGAGCTTGATCAAGGTGGCAATCCACAGATGGTAGAGTCAGCCAGACCTTTTGCTTCTCATCTGCAGTTAAGATCAGTTAAGGCACACAATATCCATTGTGGACTCAAATCCTCACACATCTGGTGGGCATTGAAAGGACTGGAGTGCTCATTATCGTCATGGAAAGAAATTTAAATTTGATTTGTTAAGTTTCCTCTTCATGGTGTTTTAGTTCGTGTCTATTAATGGGGCAAGGAAAGGTTAGAGGATCCAGCTTCAGACTGCACCTCCTTGTCATGGGCAGCAGCCAATGGTAACAACCATCAGACCCTCTACATGGAGCTCTCTAAGCATTGCACCCAATTCCTTCAGGCAACACTATTCACATTGACACTTGTGGTATCTGCTCTTAATCCCTTCTATATGTTTATCTGAGGGCCTCCTGGTCCACTGATGACAAAGGACCCCTCAACTCCTGCCCAAGGGCCTAAAGCAGTGTACTACAAACTCTCAGAACTTGCTCTCTGTCATGCTGCTATGCTGTTGGGTAGAATTCTTCCTCATCCACTTCCAATATCTACAGCAGCCACATTGTCCTTCCTTCAGTAAGGTGCAACCTGCCAGTTAAGAAGCACTATCAATTTCTTTAGGTTACTATCGTTTGAAGAAAACACCCCTAGATCAGTGCTTGAAGCATTAATGGTTGCTGTGAGACTCCACCACCTTCTTCTCATTCCCATAGCTATTCTCCCTATCCCTACCACCACGCTTTCAGTTTTCACCACAGTGTCCCAACTAATTTCAACCGTTGAAATGGCAAAAACTTTGGGAAGTGCTGTCATAGTGCCTTCTTTCCTGTTTGTATAGCAAACTTTACAACAATGTACAAATATGAGACATTTGTTTAGAAAAATCAACATAATTAAGTTAATTATGAGAAACTGAAAATAAATTCCAAAACAAATACGCAAGTGGTTAAAAGTCGAATGCAGAATCTGGAAATGTCACAGATGCATGGAGAATGTCTACAGTGGTGGTCAAGTCAGGTCTTAACATTTCTGTAAAGACTCTAGAAGCCCATTATCACTGAGATATTTTGTATTATGTGGCCATGTAACTCGCAGTGAAACCTAAAAACGGATCTTTAAATACATTTTCAAAAACAGCTTAGTCAAGCTAACCATTATACATTTGAATTCTCACTTTTAAGCTTCGCATGAGGCCTGTAGACCATGAAATTGCCAATTATACCATGGAACATCCCATTAAAGGCTTAAGTAGTTTGTCCAGAAGTTTTACATTGGACCAACAATCACATAGACTGCTCATAAAAAATTACTAGCTGGAAGTACTTGGACACCAGCCTATTTAATCATTTCTATTGAAACTCAATCTACACTGAAACAACACCCAAACACTTTTTTTATTACTGCACATAAAACGATTAACCAAGGAAGATTATTTATAAGGCGTGAAAGATTAGTTGCTTAATATGTGCTGCTGTTTATTTGTAAAGTTAAGAGCTAACTTGCAAATAATTAGTCTGCATTGGGGCACATTGATAACATGAGCTCAGGCAACAACATATTGAAATAGGATTATGAATTTAGATTTCTATCTGGATAAAGCATCTTCTGTGATGTGATTAAGTGAGAAGTATCTATGCATATTGAAATTATATTCCTGGAACCACAGACATCATAAATTTACTATATTCTGCTGACAACTGTTCTTCCATTTCATTATTCATCGTCTATTTCCATTCAGTTTTATATTTTAGAACATCTATCAAACTTATATAATTTTTTTGGCCTATTCCTCTGTATACCATAGATATAGTCACCTGGTAATCCTTTTGTTTACTATTGTGATAGTGAAATTCTCCATTCTAGCTGATCTCTTACTTCAATATGACAGCTATATGACAAAGCTATATGACCCAAGTAAAGTGTTCCTACTTCTTCTACTTCATCTTGAATTGTATCTAAGAGCTGAGTGAATGGATAAATGTGCTGATACCCAGTGCAGGACTCAAGAGATTGTTTTTGCATTTTGTCTGTCCCCATAATAGATGCAGTTACTGAAATGTTCAGTACCTAGGACTCAGCAGGACAAGAAACAAAAAGGGCAACTTTGTCTTGAGTTGACTGATCAAATACCAGGTAGTAAACAAAGATCTTGACCAAGATGGCTCAAGGTGTAGATGGCCGTAGTAATACAAAATCTAACACGTGTGAGTGAACATTTCCAGACTTTATTAAACATCTCTATTTACAAAGTGTGATAAAGTTGTATGGCCATGCCAAATCACAATGATGTATGAGCTCATGCTTACAGTGAAGGTTGCTACCACTAGCATCTTTAAGTGCCTGAAACAAGACCTTTTTGACTTAGTGTGTCAGTGGAAAACCACTTCCTGATCTAATTAGATGAATTTCTTACAGTTAACAAGTTATTACAGGTTACAGTGATATGAAAAACATCATTATGGAAACTTTGAAAAGGATAAGATGTCAATGGGCCAAGGGTAGCAGATGGAGTTTAATTTAGATAAATATGAGATGCTGCATTTTGAAAAGGCAAATCAGGGCAGGACTTATACACTTAATGGTAAGGTCCTGGGGAGTGTTGCTGAACAAAGAGACCTTGGAGTGCAAGTTCATAGTTCCTTGAAAGTAGAGTCGCAGATAACTAGAACAGTAAGAGGGCATTTGGTATGTTCACCCTTATTGGTCAGAACATTGATTATAGGAGTTGTGAGATCATGTCGTGGTTATACAGTCCATTGGTTAGGCCACTATTGGATAACTGAATGCAATTCTGGTCTCCCTGCTATTGGAAGGATGTTATGAAACTTGAAGGGTTCAGAAAATATTTACAAGGATGTTGCCAGGGTTGGAGGGTTTGAGCAACAGGGAGAGGCTGAATAGACTGGGGGTATTTTCTCTGGCGCATCATAGACTGAGGGGTAACCTTATAGAGGTTTATAAAATCATGAGGGGCATGGATATGGTAAATAGACAAGGTATTTTCCCAATGCCGGGATGTCCAAAACTATAGGCCATTGGTTTAAGTGAGAGTGGAAGATATAAAAGGGAACTAAGAGGCAACTTTTTCACGCAGAGGGTGGTGTGTGTATGGAATGAGCTGCCAGAGGAAATGATGGAGGCTAGTACAATTGCAGCATTTAAATTTGCGTCTGGATGGGTATATGAATAGGAAGGGTTTAGATGGATATGGGCCAAATGCTGACAAATGGGACAGACATCTGGTCAGCATGGATGAGTTGGACCAAAGGGTATGTTTCCATGCTGTATATCTCTCTGACTCTATTTTAGATCTCACTCCTTTAACATTCTAAGCTTTTCTATCCACAAGTTGACATGACAACATCATTGTGGGTGGTGCTTATGGGACTCCTCAGTATGTACAATTTCTAATCAATATCAAGCTTTTTTTTAGTATTATATATTTCTGCATATAATTATATTTACCACAAACCCACTTACCCCAAGTCTCTGGCTTTACACTTTCAGGCTGTCCAGAAGTTTCACTATTCTTCCAGAACATGTTATCTTCAGACTTTGAAGGTCAGGTTGAATAGAATTTCTGTTGATTGTCTTCCTGGTGGCCTTGGTCCTTTTCAGTTTGAGAATAGTTAATCTCTTATATTTCCTTTGCAGAAGATATTTTCCCTGCTGAAACAGGCAATTGTTTCTTTGCAGTATCCTGAGCCTCCAAATGACATTTATTACTTTCAGTACTTTGAATCATTGGATATTTAGCACGCCTTCTTGGTGGTGTCTTCCTTAGAGTTTTGTATGTACTGCATTTTAATCTGTTTCTGCAAAGTTTTATTCTCAATCTGTTTTTATGCTTGTGTTGACATATGTACTGTTTCACTTTAACATACTGATCTGTTTGGGATCTCTGATTCACCTTCAATGCTTGCATTATTGGTGAACCAATGTGTTCACTTGCTCAGTTCTGTTATTTGAGGATTACTTAAGGCTTGGCATGATCTCTGTTACGGTTACTGAGGATACCATGTGGGAATAAGGGAGGCAGCTATTTTACTTGAACCTATCTCTTCCAAGTCACCTCTGCATTCATCATCAGATTTGAATCTACTATAAGTATTTGCTTATCTAGCTATGTTACATCAGTTATCGAATGACCTTTCGGCTCAAGTAGTCTACACTGCTCATTGGTTGTCTCATTTCTTAATTTTCCTCACAGAGTTTGCTGGCTCTTGCAGGCTGAGCATTTTTCAATGTTGATGGCACTGGATGCCAATTTACACCAATCCAGTATAGTCACACGTTTCCAAGTCCTTGATGGCATGAAACAAATTTATTATCCCAACAAAAACAATCTCAATTGTTTCAATCTTTTGCATTAGTTCTGCCATGAGGCAAGGCAGCTTTATGAAATCTTCTACCAAAATGTCTTTTGATTGATCCTTCCTTGATCTGCATATGAAGAAGATTGAGGTCAAGTTATGCCTTCCTATTCAAGAGGAGAAGTCTTGGTCAGGAAGTATAGATAGGTTTCCTACTAATTTGCACTCCTATGTCAGAGAGTGGCTTATAGCATACGTATAATCTCAATTTATATGCTGCCACATTGTTGCACTGTAATCAGCTGTAGATGATATGCTCTTCAGCATAACATGATGTCTACATTTAAACTTGGGAGATGACCCACTAACACAAATATCAACTTGCCAAAATGTAATGACCAGATCACCTATTTCTCCTCGGAAAACCTTAGGTTTTTCTTTTGCTGTCGACTCTCCTGCCTCATTAGAACATTTTTTTCTGTGTAACTTTGTGATCTTTTGCTTTCCTGAAACCATGTCTCGCTTTTGCACATTTTCTGAAAATGTTTTGATAAAGCATTCATTTTTAATGACTGTATACAGTCTATGTTTAGGGTTCCTTTACTCCACAGTGTTGACAAGGACTTTTGGTGTCTGTTGCCAATCTGAATCACTGTAATCATATGTTTCTCACATGTCATTTGTATTTTAGTACCTTAAGAATTAAAAGGATTTTACTGATTGCCTAAGCCAAGATAGACTTTCTACTCTTAGGATTTATCTGTGTCATTTTTGAACTTCACTCACTCTCTGAAACTTATCTAACAAAAAATCACCAACAATTCCGACAACAATTCCGTCATTAACGAATTACAATTGAATTCAACGTAATCTCATTTCTCCATTACTCTGTGCATATTATTAATGAAACCATCTATGAATTCCCAAAATACTGATATTTTCTACTAAATCTTACTCTTTCAAGAAGTTTATTAATTCTCAGATTAAGGTTTGTAAGCTATAGTGCCATCAAATATTCTTCCAATTGTGTAGAGAAGTGAACTTACTTGGTCTGCTTCTGGTTTATTATTTAATTTTTAAGCTATTCTTTATCTCAGAAATTGTTTTCTCCAAATTGTCTACTTCTTGTTCTATTTTGCCTATCTCTGAAATTAAGTCTACAGGACATTTTCATAGTGGTTGGTGTTTACATTCCCCCTTTGAACTCATAAACCACAGGAAAGAGAAGACATCTTGCTGAAATATTACAGACTGAGTTTCTAGCAGTGTTTGATTTGTCATCATTATGACATAGTTCTTTTGCTTTTACTTAGTAGCTATTCTTAGGGTAAATATATTAACCACTTTACTCTACAAATGGCATCTTATGATCCAGGGGTACTCTAGGACGTTTATCCCTTGAGGCATGTACTAAACATGAACTGGTTGTCAGTAAAGTCCCTCAATAATGCCTCAGGTTGGAAGTCTGACCACAGGTTCCTCAGAAGTGTCCTCTCAAGATAATCAATAGGTGATAGTGTCTTTCCATTTCCACCACCCTGCCAGCCACCATCAGCCTTGTGGGAGATCAAACCAAGGAAGGTACACATCAGCCTCTGGATAGGACACACTCATCATGTCTGGGCCTTCGAGACACAAATCTCTCCCCCCTCAACCCCACCCCAGGTCATTAAACCAGAATTCTAAGCTCAATAGGATCCGCTGTTGGACAGGCTCTTTCTGCTGAAAATGTGCCCCAACTACAGATGTTGGGACCTCACAGAGATATATAGGATGGAAATAAAGAAGATGACCTCTGAGGCTAGCACAGTTCACTGTCAATAACATTCTCACATTTTTAAATACCTTCACTTTTCTTCATCATTTATGTGAGTCAATGTCTGTCTAGCCACAACTGCAATACTGAAGGTACAGAGAATTGTCATCTCAAGCATCTCATTATGTCTAGTTATGAGATCGAAGGTAGGAACTGAGCATTTTGTGCACCATATGCAGGTTCAGGAGTAGGACCTTTGGTCCCTCAAGCCTGACCCACTATTCAATACAATCATGGCTGATCTGACACTGGCCTCAGGGAAGTCAGGAATGCGGTGAACATTGAAGTAGGTGAATAATGAGTGAGCAGGGAATGAGCGAGAATTCTTGAGATACATCCTGATCCAATTCTGCACACAAAGCATCATCCATTGCAGTAGCATTACAAAGTATTGGCAGTGAGTTCCTAGGTACAACAATGAAACCCAGAACCATTCTGTCAGTGGATTGAAGATGTGCCATGATGATTTGTTGGCATATGTTGTATGTCAATCACTACCAACTTGTGACTGGGGAGGTTTGTTACCACATCCTCATTTCTTGACTGGGACTAAGGGCAAAAGTGACTTACTGTGGTAAAGGAAAACCATTAGTGACAAGAGGCTCTTGCCTCAAACAATATGCATTTTATTGCATGATGGCAATCAGGTACAAGTAATATTCATAACTTAAATATTGTTACTAAATTATTAGGTTAAATATTAAACTTCGAATATAGGTCTTTACCTTACAAGGACTTCAGTCTTTTCCCTCCCATGTGCTTTATGATGTCATCAAGTTGAGTGGAGCTTAATGCAATCCCCAACAACAACTCTTTCAGAACTATTACCCTCTAGAACAGCCCACTGTCTTCAATTTCACTGTACTTTCTAATGTTGTGAGGGGGTTCTTCAAAGTCTATCAATACTTTTACGTGGGCATATTTTGTGTCAGAAAAGATTCTTCTCAGTCTGGAAAATGAATTCTTCCATCTGGCTATGGGTAACATTGTTTTATGGGTTTTGAATATTATGCTCCATTGGTACCAAGTGAGCCTTCATTGTTTTATTGCTTCACGTACTTCCAACTGACTGTATTTTGGAACTTGGATTCCAGGGCACAAAGATTACACACTATTGAATCTTTACTGCTCAGAAAAAAAAACTTTTCTTTTATTGAATTCTGATCAGTATTTCACCTGTCCTGAAAATGATTTATTTTAAGATTGAGTATCCTAAATGTACCAGTAGTCCATTTCCTGTACCACTCATGGAACAAAAAAAATCACCTATGAGTATCTATATCAATTCAAGTTTTTGCTATTCTCCAGCAGCCTATCCAAATAACAAGTATTCATTTACAGGTCCCAAAATTTAAAAAGAAAAACCAAATAAGAGCAAATAAGGCTGGAGAATGCCAGAGCCTATTTTACTATAATATAAGATTATGGCTGGATCTTTACATTGACTCCACTTTCTTGCTGTATTCCCATATCCCTTGATTTCTTTGGTGTCCAAGAATCTATTGATCAGTCTGGAACATATGCATTGACTGAGCTTCCAAATCATGAAACTTTTGAAAAATCATAACACTGATTGAAGAAATGATTGCACAACTCAGTCCTAACTGGCTGAACTATTAACTCAAGTCAAGGAGTTCAAGGCTGCCCATCTAAAGTATCGAGTTTGCGAGTACCTTGTCCATTCTTCTAATAATTTTATATACTTTACTGAGATAACCTCCAAAGAATATCAAGTCATTGGTATGGATGAGTGTCCACAACTGACAGCCACACATCTTCTCTTCCAACAGCAACAATACCTTGACCGGTTTTCCCCTTCATAAACTAGGGACATAACACTCCTACCACTGCACCAGATAACATCCCTTGCTTGAGCAAGTACTGGAGAAGGGTTAATTCACTGATCAATCAGAAAAACCTGAACTAATTCTTGCTTAAATTGTAAGCAATTTATGGCTCTGCTCTGTAAGGCTTGGGGTTTATGGATGCCTCAATAACAGCCAACAAACAGTTTAATTACTGTGAAAACTGAACCTTACATTATTATTTATTGTAAACCTGATGTGTGTGGTGTACCTGTAATGTTTCTATAACAGACACAAAATGCGCAAGCAGTTCAAAATGATTATGTCAACAGGAATAGAAATGAATTATTAATTAATTATTTACTCAACTGTGTCTGATAAGCGCAATCATAAGAAATCTTGCCTCTGTAATTGGTCATTATAGATTGGTCATAGTTATCTCTGTGATGCAGAAGTAATCACAAGTGGCCTTAAAAGTGTTACATGCAAGTTACAATTCACAAAGACAATCAAAGCTCTCTTGTGTATGAAACTGATTTTTTTTTCCTCACCATGAACTGTATGTATTAGACAACATTCTCTTATATGCAGTTGTGCTTTTCTTGGGTGATGTTGGGGTAGTAGGGAGTGTGGGACAGGGGGCAGGTGTAGAATCAAAGTTTTAATGAGCCAACTGCACTTACGATCTCCTAGTTGCACTGCATGGCTTGGACTGCATACCTTGGAATAAGGTACCCGACGTCCCAGGTCTATATAAAGACATTGAATAGCCTTCCATGTTGAATTCCTTCATTTCTCGCTGTATGGAGGACAATGCTAAACTGGTATTTGTATGTGATAAAAATGCTGGCTGCTCACATTATTAAAAACCTTTTCTAATTCTGATAGTCTCCAACACCGGTTCTTTGGAATTATGATTAAGGGATAAAGCCACATTAGGGGTCATTGTCACTGCAGCCGCAATGAATGAAGGTGCAAAGATACTGAAGAGAAACACAGGCACCAGTAAGTCCAAGGCCCACAGCACCCATGACTGCTCAACAGCTTCCACCTGAAGGATTCCCAGTTAAGGGTCCCCTCCAGATACAGAGGAGGAACTGGAGGAGCAGCCATTATTGTCCTCAATGCCATTTTTTCCAGATGAGGAAGGTGAATTGCTACCACATACTGAGAGCATACCAAGGGCTGAGTGGGAAAGAAAGGCAGTTGCAGACATAGAGAGATGGGTTGACTAGGGTCCTTAGGAGGACTTGGAGCCTGTTGGATTTATGGGAAGAGACACCAAGAAAGGGATTTGGACATTCAAGGACTCACCGACACATTTGAGTGGAGGTTGCAAACCACTGGCCAAGGGGACGCTGACTGTTACCTTCCATTGCACTGGAAATCAAAAATGTGCAAAAGGGATAAAAAAATGACTGTTCCTACATTTGGAAAGGCTGGGGTAAGTAACCTGACCTGTTAGGGTGGGAAATACAGTATCCACCAAACATAGGGCTTTCAAAGGGAAGAAAATTGCATATCGACACGCGCACTGTACAGAATACAGATCTGTGAGGTCTCTAGTACATTGTCATGCTAATGCATTTCCGTCTTCTATGTGTTGCAAGTCCCTGCCATAGACATTACCTACAACTCATTGACAGCTAGAGCACTGTACACAGAGGCTGAGGAAGAATAGGAATATCGCATGAGGAGGATCAAAGGTATCAGCATGATACAAGCCACGTGTATGCAATATTCCTCTTGCTTCCAGATGATTTGCTAGGTTCCAGCACAGGCCTCCATTAATGGAAGTAGTATGTGGGCATGAAATGATGCCTAATACTGTCATCAAGCTTACAAAGAGAGGTTAACAGACATACAGTAAAAGCACTGATATGTATAAAAAGGCACAGAAAGATTTACAATTCATTGTTGCCTGTGGAGTGCACACGGTCGTGTCTTGGCTGGGGCTGAGCAGGTGCTTGGTTTCTGGCAGTCCTTCGAGTGTCACTGGCAGGAGTTATTTCCTCCTGGGCCAGCTGTCATTGTGAGATGCTCAATGAATAGTTTGCCCAAAACCTCTCAGCTTAACATTTCCTCCAGGCTGACAGTATTTGGCCTGTTTGGGGGATGCAGAATGCCTTGCCAATCCTTCCTCACTATTCTCACCCTCAGAGGTCAAGGAGGTGGCTTCTGGGGGAGTCGGACAATTCTCCACAAAGGTGGTGGAGATTGTGGCCAGTCATAATAAGTGGTGTGCAATGAATGAGACTCACGGCCAGGATAATATGAGAGTTGCAGTTGGAATGAAAAGTGGTACTTATTTGGTTCACAGGATATGGATGTTTCAGCATTCCATTGGGAGTAGCCCCAACTTTCTTCGGTGAGGCCCACAGAGGGTGAGGAGCATAATGTCAGGCAGCCCTCCCACTATGTAACCACACCCTGCCATGTTATAGGCTATATCTTTCCCTGATGAAATGGAGGAATTAAGTAAGGTGAAAGTGGCCGGCATGGCTCTTAGTGCTAATGTACGTGGTGGAAAGCTGATGAGGTGCTGTGAGGGAGTGAGGAGGCAGTGCAAAAGCCATGTGGGGTTAGCAGTGTGGGGGGTTGGGGTGGGTGAAAGCTAGTGAGGGACAATGTTGAAGGCTATTGTGAGAGTGGCAGAGCAAGAGCATAATAGAGTGAGTGTGAGCTGGCAGAGAGTTAATTGCGATGCCATCCTGGCATTGTGGAGAATGTGGTTGGCCTTCTTAGAGCACTGCTGGCTTAACCTCAGCACTGAAGAGGCAGTACGGTCGTAATCTATGACCAGGCTGCACTGCCTGTCTTCTGAGACTCACCTTCCCACTCCACCAAGGACATGCAATCCTGGGCCTCCTCCACCACCAAATCCTAGCCACCCGACAACTGGAGGAAGAACATCTCATCTTCCGCCTTGGGACCCTCCAAACATACGGCATCAACATTGATTTCACCAGTTTCCTCATCTCCCCTCCTCCACTTCATCCCAGATCCATCCTCCAACTCGGCACCGCCCTCTTAACCTGTCTTACCTGTCCATCTTCCTTCCCACCTATCTGCTCCATCCTCCGCTCTGACCCATTACCACCACTTCCCATCTGCATCTACCTATTGCCTTCCCAGCTACCATCGCCCAGCCCCACTCCCACCCTCCATTTACCTCTCAGCCACCTTCTCCTCCCTCCTCCACATTCCTGATGGTTTATGCCCGAAATGTCAATTCTCCTGCCCCTTGGATGCTGTTTGACCTGCTGTGTTTTTCCAGCACCACACCTTTTGACTGAGAAGTAGACAGCCTTTGGCTAGAAGCATGAGGGTCCCTGCTGGAGAATTGCAGTACCATCTTCTCTTTCTCCAACACAGGAGCTTCGCAATGCCACTACTCATCCAGGTGCATAGCAACCTTCTGAAGAGGATATCAGTCTTTTGGTAGTTGTCCAGTGACTGCTTCTGGATTTGGTCCTTGATAAAATGATTTCAGAATAGGACATGAGGAATGTCATAGGGCCAGGTTAGGTAGTCATTGAGGTGAGTTTAATAAGAGACTGCAAAGTAACTTGTTATGTCTTGCAGCTAAAACCATTTTTAAGAAATCATCTCGCAAATCAGACATAGCCAAAATAATGGAAGATTGCAAGATATAACGGGACAACAATTTCTTCTCATTAGACCACCAAATGGTCTTCCTCTACCATACAGGACTAATCAGGTGCTGTCAACCCCTACCAAGAAAGGGGATGGTGTTAGTTAATCTACCAGATGGGTCTTACACCATGATGATCCTTATGAGAATTGAATAATTTTCTTATTTAAGCAATTCTAATGAGGAGCCATTGTAAAGTGAACAGAGTCTGGATCAATGCCTGGGGCCTGGGCTCTTTAAATAATCATTCTAATGAGAAAGGCTATTACCTTCTGCAATGATATTCCATCACACATATCTCCAATGAAATCACAGTTATTTATTTGAGAATGGAAGAAATGAAGAAACTATAAAAATGCTAGAAATATATCTGACTTACAAATGCAGTGAGGAGACTTTTTGTTTTGCTCGTCAGCACAGGCTGACTGACAAAATTAATAAGAATACAATGTGCATTACACCTCAAGGACATTCTGCACCTTCTCCACAAGTTTTCACATCGTCTTCTGCAAAGATAACACTCGAGGTAATAAATGTAGTCTTTAAATTATTTTCTTTCACATAATTTGTACTGGTCAAGTTTTCTATGTATTTTTAGGTGTTTGCTGTGATTCAGTGGAATCATTCTTGCCTCTGCATCAGACAGTTGTAGGTTCAAGACTCACACCACAAACAAGAATAAATAATCTGTGCTGACACTTGAGCATAATACTTAGAGAATGCTGGCTTTTGAATGAAACTTTAAGGCATGGTGGGTTGACTTCTCAGACTGAGGTAAAAGATCACTTGTCACATTTAGTAACAATGCAGGAGTGATGTCCTGGCCATCATTAATCCTTTAATCAATAAGAGAATGAAAAGATTGCCTGTTATTATCTCATTATTGTCTGTCAAAGCAAAATGTGAGCAAATTGATGCAAAATTATCATATAATTTAAGAATCAAACTGGAAGCCCTGAATTTCCTCCATTGGATTGACTAAGTCACTCTGGTCAGAGTGTGATACAACTCATTAAAAGCCTATAGTTTTTGGTTTTGTTTCCAAGGTCTGGATTGAGAGTATTCAAACCCATTTTACACTGAATCAAAGATACTGGTTCTGATGTCATATCACTCAAGACATGCTAATGAAGTGAAAGGGCAGTGAGCTGGTTTTAAACAGTGCATTAAATTGCTATATAAAAAAAACAAAAGAAGATAATGGAATCACTATCACCTGTTTTACTGCTGACATTCTTTTTCATAAATACACTGCTAGATGGGAAAATGGTTTTCAACCTATAAGGTTATTTCTGAGGAGATTGACTGATTGTAATTGGGGGGGCACAATACTGAAGATGCAGGTATCTTAAGCAAACACTAATTTCAACTTCCCTGTCTCCATTTAGAGGTCAGTTGAATTACCTTTCAGATAAAATTTACAAGGTGTGTGGAAGAACTCACATGTCTATCATGAAAAGTGTACAAGCAAGCCAGAGAAAAGATCAATCCCAACATAAAGATAGTACAGAATATGTTGATCTCACTTTAGTAACTGCAGTACACAATAGAAAGTAATTATATTTCCATAAGTGTGGAAAGCACAATGATGCCTGTACACTTATGTTAATTTCACTTACATATCATATGATGGACAGAAGAGATAGGAAGTTAGACTTATCTGGTGATAGATTTAAGTTGGAGATTGCAACGTGACGAGTTATAGAATGTGGTTAATGGAATACAGTAAAACAAATCTACTCAGGTGCGTGTTTAGATTACACTGTCTCCGAAATTATAACAACCTGAAATCTTCTCAAACTTGATTTCTGAACATTCCATATTTCCATGGTTAGTCAAAGGACAACTTTCAGCATATTCGATCCAATGCCTTGCAGTTAGTACAACCAAGATTATGGGCCATAGTGAATAAACTATACTGGTAAACTGGAAAAGGAAGCATTATTTTAATTATTTCTTTATTGTTATTCATTTTCTTTTCCACATTCTATTCATTAATATGATGTGTAAACTGTCTGGATATTCTGTTCCTCAGGTAGATCTGGCTGCAATACAGCTTGCAACACCTCACCCAGCACCTGGTAGCAGGGTAGCAACTCTTACATACTCAGTTCTTTTTATTTAATTCTGTAATTATTTCATAGTTTTGTTACTGTGAATGTAAAAACTTCTAATTCAGCCTCACAACTCTTCTCATTTTCACAACAAGGCTGAAGGGACAATATTGACATATACGACAATTCAAAGTTGGAGCAAGTAAAGTGAATGCAGCCTAGATGGGTCGAATCCAAACTGTTGAAATATTCTTCTTGCTCCATATATCTCCCCCATAAATTTCTCCATCATAAACCACTTCCTAATTTCTTGTTTACTGGCCGAGATTCTCCGCTTGTTACAGTTAAATGTGAAGATTATCATGGGTTTGGGTTGTGCAGTTCCCAGTTTAACACTCCCACCCTGCACGGGAGTACTAGGATTATCGAGTCTACAATAAACATGTATTTCAATGTATGAAGCATTTATTCTGCAAAATACTGAAAGCTGTCATAAATTTACAAAATAATTACGCTTCAAAAATGCTTCAAGAGGTAATTTTTTAACTGAATTTATACAATTAAAAGCAATGCCTGACGAAATGACTATGACTCTATAAGTTATTTTTTAACTTCTTCCTTGATTTTTATTCCAGTAGCTGCTATCTTAAAGCTTTGAAAATCCACAATTTTTCAGTTGCACTGATTTGACACTGTATTTCATGTGATGTTTGTTTAATGACTCCCAAAATCTACACACAAGGGCACTTACTGCAGAGGTAGATGTAACATTAATATGGCAAGCCAGCCAATACACTGAAGGAACAGTTACAATCAGTTTATAGAATCATAGAGTTATACAGCACGGAAACTGACACTTCAGTTCAACTCATTCGTACTAATTGGGTTTCCCAAACTAAACTATTCCCATTCTTTTCTGTTTGGCTCATATCCCGCCAAATCTTCATGTACCTGTCCAAATGTCATTTAAATGTTGTAACTGTACCTAGATCTATCATTTCCTCTTACAGTTACTAATGAATGAAGCTGAGTAAATTGCTATGGTTCAACTTGTTTAAGGTACACAATGTTATCGTTTTCATCTGGTGATATAGGGATTAGATTTTTAAGAAGGATGGTTATTAATCAAGTGGATAACTTGGTGGTGGGTTTCTTTATATATAAAAATAAGCTGACTTCTTCCCAAGTGAGATGTTGGTTTATGGATAGGGCATGGATCCGCAAATGAAAAGTGGAAACTGATGTGTACTATACTACAAATATACAATATGACTTCTGTAAACATCTGAAAGTATTTTGCCTAATTCAACATATGGATGTAGGTGTATGAAATATTGAACCTTCTGGAATTATTAATGAACTGAGCCATTTTCTGACCTTATGGAGAAAAGAACGTTGAAGAAAGAGATGAAGACGTAGGAAACTATTCTGAGGTACTGAAGCTGAAATTATTGACCTCCAAAACCACAATTATCTTTATGTGCTCACTATGAGTCCAACTACTTATGCTGTATACATGTTTCCCCATGACCGCAATTTTACAAGGGCCCCTTATCATTCATCGGTCAAATGTTATTTTGATATCAAGGGCAGCCTGCGTCCATGTTTAGATCAAGGTTATAATGAGGTCAATATCAGAGCAATTGTATGGAAATCCAAACTGAACTCGATGCTGAGTGCATGCTGCTGAATAGTACTATCACTGATACCTTCTACAACCTTGCTGATTGAGAATAGTAGCAATTAGCCAGATTGCATTCTTCCTGTTATTTTGTGAGTAGGATGCATCAAAGCAATTATTTAAATTTTTGGGTAGATTTTGGTTGTGTACCTGTACTGGCACAGTTTGGATTGAGATACTATTTGGAACACAAATCTTCAATATTACTGCTGGAGTGTTATAGGATCCATGGTCTTTGGAGTAACCAGAGTTTACAATCATTATTTGATAGCATATAGAGCAAATCAAATTAACTGAAGGCCAGCACACGTGATGCTGGGAACCTGAGGAAGAGGCAGAGATGGATCGATGCTGGGAACCTGAGGAAGAGGCAGAGATGGATCATCCATTCCAGTTTCTGCCTGCAGGCTGTTGCAAATGCTTTCATTTTGTCTTATATTGAGGTGCTGAGACTCCACTCATTAAAGATGGATATCTGTGCTATCTTCCCATTCAGTTAATTAGTTAATGTGTGACTGACCCTTCAGAACCATTTATCTCTTCCTGTACAAATTCTATTTCTGGTTTTCTGACAGCTACATCAATTATTTCTACTGCATTATGTTTTCTTTTACAAGTATAGCCATTCTACTTTTCCTTGTTCTGTCTTCCCAATTTTTCTAACTTGTACACATGCCTCAATGTTTAAATCTCTGTAGTCAAGTATTAATAATACTGACTAATTCTCAGTTTTCATCATGTTTCCAATTTTCATAATCACCTCCAGTTCTCTTGGACATTGTGTGCATTGCTGTACAAACAGTTTTACTTATTTTAATGGCTGCTCTTCTGATCTTTTAAAACTCCCTGTTCTATAACTCTATTTGTTCTCTGGCCATTCATAGTCTCCAGTTTAGCCTATGCTATACTCTCCTTTCTTGTGACGTTTGTATTTGGGCTTGTTTGTTTCTCATAAATACCACTTCTGTCTTAATAGTTCAATATTTAAAGTCTTTTAGCATTTAATTTGTCCTTTCTGCTGTGACTCAATGCCAGTCCAGTTCAAGTGGCTGTCCCATGTATATGATGTCTTCCTGTCACTGCATTGGTGCCAGTGTGCCACAAAACAAACTCCTCTTGCCCACCCCAGCCCACCAGCTACATGATAATGATAAGCTGTCTGCCTCTCTCCCAATTTTCCATGGTTCAGGCAATTATTCAAAGATTGTTATCCCTGTTGGAACCACAAAGTCATTGATGGACTCTGTGCAGTTGATGTATGCATAAATAATAAAATTGATTTGATAAATACAATGCTGCAATATTAAGTGAAACACTTGGCAAGAAAAAACCTCTTCATAACTTTGATATTTCAAAGTGAAGACCATGCACCTGAGAAGACTGTTTAGCATTGTTAAGTAGGTTAACTTTATAATGTTGGTCAATTCTTCTGAATTAAAATTCAATCAGACTGTTGATGTAGCACCCTGAAATCCAACTCTCAATAACTAACCTCCTTTTATAGGTCAGTTGATATTTCTAGCAGGCTTTATTTTTTATACCTTTTAAATCACACCTGGTTACATGCAACTTTACTCACAAAGGCATGTAATAGAGCTACAACCTACAAATTTTCCCCGTGAGATATCATTTTATGTGTGATTTCTGACATAAACATTGCTGATACATATACCTAACTAGAATTGGTCTTGGTCTGCAATATTATATTAATGTACCAGGCATCTATTGTTAGCAGTTCAGTTGAAAGGTCGTTGGTTTGAAATGCTAACCATGCTTCTATCCACAGATGTTGCCTCTCCTGCTGAGTCTTTCCAACTTCGTTTGTGTTTTTTCAGCTATCTATTATTTTCTTGTTAGTATATAAGTCTTTATAAGTGAATAATTGGAACCTGCCGAGTGTGTCAATTATGAAGTAATTTACTCCGAATTATTAATATATGAAACAAAGTATTTTCATGTAGTTTACTCATTAATGCTCGAATATAATTGAAACGACAAAGGTGACTGAGTAAATAATTTGATTGATGACTTTTAATCTGAAATCTGTGGGAAGAGAAGGCATAGTATTTGGAATGTGAGGATAATCATATAATGTCAAATAATCATGTTTGCAATCGTTATGAGTAGCATATGGTTTCAAAATGGCACCTAAAGAGACATTCTCTGGCATCTGAAGTCAAGAGAATTGATTAGATTCTTATTGAGTCAGACCTACTTATGCAAGTGAATATCCCAAACTTCAGGGGTATTATTGTCATTGAAAAGTGTAGTGCTGGAAATGCACAGCAGGTCAAGCAGCATCCAAGGAGCAGGAGAATCAATGTTTTGGGCAGAAGCCCTTCATCAGGAATCTGTCCGAAGTATTGATTCTCCTGCTCCTTGGATACTGCCTGACCTGCTGTGCTTTTCCAGCATCACACTTTTCGACAGTGATCTCCAGCATCTGCAGTCCTCACTTTTTCCTTGTGATGTATTATTGTTTGGTACAGATAGGTTTCTACCTATATTTCCACACTGGCAACTTTCTGATCATAATTCTGCTACTTTAAGCACTTCTAAGCAGAGATCAGGTTCCTACCCACAAGGTTGTGCAGAGATATTGAAGAATAGTCATCAGAGCATTTTTGTGGGACACACAAATGCGACTAGCAATAACTTCAATTGTGGAGCCACAGTAAAAATTATCCAACCCATCTTCTCTGCTGGTTAATTCGCAGGAGCTAAAGGAATTTCAGCAATGAAAATAACAAACAATCTAAAAATAAATATTGAGGTAAGTGTGGATGAATTGATTATATTGTTTCCACTATTTCTACTGTACTCAGCTTACTAATACAATTTGTAACTCCTGTTTCTCATATTACTAATGTTATTTCTTCAGTTTCCAAATCCATGGCAACTTAACAGTATAATGCTTTATCAGATGTCTAAACATATCCTATTTAAATGTGCAGAAGCCTTAGGGGTTGTATGAATATAAATATAAATGCTATGAACTAATCAGTCCAATCACTTCCTTGGTAAATTAAGTCTTACAAACAAGTAATTCCGTCCCAGGACCAGACTGCTAAAGTAATTCTTTTATTTTGTAGTTTTGATCAGGTTGTTCAATCTCGCCATGAACAGACATCCGTGACTTTGTCAAATGTGGAGCTGAAGAAGCAGTGGAACATTCTAGAGCATCATTTTACTTATGATCCTTTCACTTCTGCTGCCTAAACAGGGTGCTACATGTCAGTGTCTGCTTTGCAGCAGTGTTTATGCAATTTTATCTTTATGGCTGATCTTAAATGGCAGGTGATGATGCATTAGCATTTTCTTTTCCTTGTCTGTACTTGCCTCGAGCAACCAATCTCATTCCCATTAATGCATAATCATTTGCTTAACACACCTGGAGTCTTACAACATCTTCAAGATGGAAAACTATAAGAAGTTTATGTATCACAAAGGGTGTTAGTCCTGATGTGTTCCGTACCTTAACTGTTAGCTTATTCTTGCAGCTTGGAAAGAGCTTTATTTGCTTTTAATAGATAACAAGAAGTTTAAATTCGCCACTTTATTTTCTACCTGTTGCACAGGTTAAGTTACACAAAGCCAAACTAAAATGTGACTAATCACAAATGACTGAAGGCTGAAGGAGCCAGCAGCTTAAGCACAAACCTGATTTTCTGACACACCCTGAGAAGGCGGAAGGTGGTTCAGACAGACTTGAGTTTATGCACTATCCATTGGATTTGTCTCAATCTTTTCTAAAAGACCTCAAGGTCGAATTTTGCAAAGGTAGAATTGTAAGTAGCTTGAAATAACTCCAGAGGCTGATATCCCGTCACCCTTTATTTACACGTAGAAAGTCCTTGACACTAGTCCAGTTTCCTCAGAGCCAACCCTCAGAATGAAAAAAACCTCTAACACTCCTGTTCATTCCAGATCCCCCCACGCCACTACCACTTGACAACAGCAGTGCTTATTTATTTTCCCCTGCATCCATGTCATGTGTGTGCAGGTGTCAGAAACAGTTCTGCTGGGTTTTTTTTTAAAATAGAGTTGGAGGGGGAAATAATGCACTCCACTCCCTGCGGCGCCCACCTCTCCCTGAACAACTCCAGGGTGTTGGTCGACACCGCGTGCTCCTTCTCCAAGGACACCCAGGCCCTAACGTAACCGCGGAAGAGGGGCAGGCAGTCGGCCCTAACGACCCCCTCCACGGCCCGCTGCCTGGACCTGTTTATGGCCAGTTTGGCCAGGCCCAGGAGCAGACCCACGAGGTGGTCTTCGGACCTGCCCTCCCTCCTCTGTACCGGGTGCCCGAAGATCAGGAGCGCGGGACTGAAGTGCAACCAAAAGCAGAGGAGGAGGTTTTTCAGAAAATCAAGAAGGAGTGCAAACGCCCACACCCAATGTACACATGGTCCACGGACTCCACAGCACCACAGAACAAGCAGTTGGGCTGGGAGTCCGTGAACCACTGCAACCTGCAGTGGCAGGTGACCGCTGCATGCAGCGCCCTCCACCCCAGATCCCCGAGAGAAAGGGGGAGGACTCCTGCGTAGAGAGCCCTCCACTGGGGATCCCCACTGCCCGGTTGCAAATGGGCACGCCAAGGCGTGTCCGGACGGTGGATGAGGGAGAAGAGGTGGACGGTGTGCAGCAGCAGTCTATACAGGGCCCGTCTTTTTACATCCTTGAAAGGGACAAAATGAAAATTCCAGAGGCGGCTCAGGTTGTGAAGCACAGGCTCCCGCGGGAAGTACGGGACCTTGGGGCCAATGTGAAATTCTGTCCGGGCTGGGGTGAGCGCGGACGGGATCCCACCACACAACTGAGCGTCCAACTGGTGCACTACGTCGGGTCCGAGCACCTCCATTTTAAGGCATCGGATGGCGGTGGCCACGTACCGAACGTCTACCGCTGCCCTGCTCGCTATGTCCTGTGGCAGCGTCCAGCCCAGGCTCCCAGCACCGAGCACGTCCCCGACCCTGGTCGCCCTCGCCGCCACAGCCCTCCCCTCAGACAGCCACCCGAACCCGTGAGTACGGAGGTGCGGATTCCTGAGCAACGGCTCCCTGACGACAGCCACTACTCCTGCCGGAGGGTAGGCGCGACGCGATTCGACCGTGTTCCAGACAGTGATCAGGTCCTGGTAAAAGACAGACAGCGTCTTGAGGGCGACCTCCAAACTGTCAGTCGATGAACAGGAGCTGCGTGTCGTAGTTGAGGTTACGCACCTGGCAGAAAAGATACGTCGCCAGGGCGCACCACCTAGGAGGAGGCTCAACGTAAAGGTATCGCTGCAAGCTCTGAAGGCGGAATGTCGCGACCTGGGTGTGGACGCACACCAGCAACTGACCACCCTCCTCCATAGGGAGACTCAGGACCTGCACAGCGACCCAGTGCATCTTTTTGTCCCAGAAGAAGTCGACCAACGTTCTCTGGATGTCAGTGACAAAACCAGGAGGAGGGACCAAAGTGATCAGCCGGTACCACAGCATGGCGGCCACCAGCTGGTTTATGACCAGCACTCTACTCCTGTAAGATAGCACTCGGAGTAGTCCTGTCCAGCAGCCTAGGCGAGCTGAGACTTTGGCCTCCAGCTCCTGCCAGTTGGCCGGCCAGGATTCCTCAGCCGAGCTGAGGTAGACCCCCAGGTAGAGGAGATGGCTGGTACTCCAGCTGAACCCCCGTAACTCATCCGGCAGAGAGTCCACCCGCCACGGACCGACCAGTAGTCTGGAACATTTGGCCCAGTTGATCCTGGCGGAAGATGCTGCCGAGTACACGGCCTGGCACTCGCGCATCCTCCCCAGGTCAGCCGGGTTGGTGAAAGTGATGAGCACGTCGTCGGCGTAGGCCGAGAGGACCACCCCCGTGCCCGCGCAACGCAGAACCAGCCCCGACAACTTCCTCCGCAAGAGGCGCAGGAAAGGCTCCATGCATAGGGAATACCGCTGGCCGGACAGGGGGCAGCCTTGACGCACTCCTCTCCTGAAGCGAAGGGGCACAGTCAGGGACCCGTTAACTTTAACCAGACACTCTGCGGCGGCGTACAAAAGTTGGATCCGGGCGACGAACTGCGTCCTGAACCAGAGTGCCCACAGAGTCCTGAGCAGGTACTCGTGATCGACCCTGTCGAACGCCTTCTCCTGGTCGAGAGACAGGAAGACGCTCGGCAGACCAGCCCGTCGACAGAAATGGATCAGGTCCCAGACCAGGTGGACATTGTCGTGTATCCTCTGGCCCGGGACTGTGTAGGACTGGTCCAGGTGAATCATGTGGGCCAGCACGGAAGCCAGGCGAGAAGACAACACCCTGGCGAAGATTTTGTAATCCGTGCTGAGGAGAGAGACCGGACGCCAATTTTTCAAAGAACGAAAGTCCCCCTTCTTTGGCAGCAGGACGATGACCGCCCTGCGCCAAGAAAGGGGCAGCTCTCCGGCATTTAGACACTCCCCCAGGACCTATGCGTAGTCACTCCCCAGGACGTCCCAGAACGCCCTGAAGAACTCCACAGTCAGCCCTTCCAGCCCCGGGGACTTGTCCCTCGAGAGGTGGTCGAGGGCACCGGTCAGCTCCTCTAAGGTGACGGGAGTGTCGAGCCTTCCGGCGTCCTCCGGGCCGAGCTGCGGCGGGTCCTCCCACAGAACTCTGCGAGCATCCTCGCTGGACGGATCCGGCGAGAACAGAGCTGTGTAATAGTTTCGGACGTGGGCCCAGATACCCTCCGGATCCGAGGCGAGGGACCAGTCATTGGCCAGCAACACGAGGAGCTGCTGACGGGTGCCACACCTTTTTTCCAGCGAGTAGAAGGGGGAGCCGCGTTCCAGGTCCTGGAGGAGCTGGATCCGCGACCTCACGTACATGCCCCGAGCCCCGACGAGCTGCAGGTCCCGGACCGCAGCCTTCTTCTCTTCGTACGCCCCGCGCAGGGCCGGGTCCACGTCAGGCTGACCGAGGCGTGACTCCAGGTCGAGCATCTCCCTCTCCAACTCCCCGATCCTGGATTTCTGCCTCTTCGTCGACCCCCTCACGTACCCCTGACAGAAGACGCGGACGTGAGCCTTGCCCATGTCCCACCAAAGCTTCAGGGAGGGGAAGCTTCCCCGCTTCCTTCTCCAGCCGGCCCAGAAACGACGAAACGAGTCCCAGAACCGCTCGCCCTCCAGCAGCAGTCGTTAAAGTGCCAGTACCCGGAGCCGAGCCTGGCGCCGCACGGAAGGAGTTCCGCCCACACCAGGTGATGGTCCGTGCACGACACCTGCCGCGTGGAGGCCTTCGGAAAACAGAGGTCTTACGCCCACGAAACGTACAGGCGGTCGATTCTGGACGCCCCGACCCCAGGCCTCACGAAGGTGAAGACGATGGAGTCGGGATGGAGATTCTGCCAGATGTCCACCAGGTCGAAGGACTTGACCAAGCCCCCCAACCTCCTCCCTGACGCCCAACCCGTGCGGGCACCGCCGTGGTCCCTGCCCTCGAGGACGCAGTTAAAATCTCCCCCGAGGATAACGCACTGGTTCTCGTCGATGGAGGCGAGGTGAGCAGACACTTCTCCGAAGAAGCTCGCTTGCCTCGGCCCGGCCAGGTGAAGCAAACGGCCTGGCACGGGCTCCCTGACCCCCAAGATCTCGGGCTGAAAATGCGGGGCCAACGAGATAGCCACCCCGCCAGATCTGTGGGTGAGGCGACTCATGTAGACCCCCCCTCGCCATTCCAGGAGCCAGGTGGCTTCGTCTCCCGGGGTAGTGAGGGTTTCGTGCAGGAAGCACACCACATACCTCCCATCCTGGAGGACCGAGAGGGTCTGGAATCTGCGCTGTGACTCCCTGCTGCCGTCGATGTTGAGGCTGGCTATAATCGTCTCCATGTCGGAAGCGTTGTGCAACCACCACCAGTACAGTTAAAAACCGATATATACATTTACTGGGAGGACAGGGGACGGGCACAGAAGCCCCTCACCAGGAGTGCCCCCATGAAGTTCCTCACTCATTTTCGCTCGTTCACGTCAAGCCCAGGTGCCTGGTGGGCAGCGTGGGCCGACCAGTAAACTTTCCAATGAGCTCCAGCGGTCGAGCGCCAGTTGGGCTCTATCCCGGCGACTCAGAGTTTCCTCGATAAATTCCCGGAGTTCCTCAAGGGGGATGAGGGGGATATCGGTGGGGGGCACCTGGTCTCGAAAATGTCACTACAGACAGAGTCCGCGTCGTCCCCGGTGTCCGCCACCGATCCCGAACCCTCCTCCGGGAGATCGCCCTCGATCACCGACCCCTCCCCCACCGAGGAGATGGGGGCTGGTCCGACGTCGCCAACTGGCCTCAAACCCCCGGCGACCCCACCCCCAGGGTCACCAGCAGTACCTTCCTCGGCGCACCCCTTCACGGAACACCCAGAGTTCGGCTCATCAGGCAGCAGAGGCTCGGGGCCCCGCTCTTCTCCCAACACCGGGACGCCCGGCTCCTCGGGGAAAAGGTCCTCCCCCAGGGCCAAGGCCCCTGGACAAACAGTCTAGGAGGGAGGAGTGAGGATAACACCTTCCTCCCCTCCACCGCTTGACGACCCAGCAGAGGGTCCTCCATTGTCGCCCGCACCATAGCCCTTGTGGTTATTAAAGTCCTCCCCAGGGGCCGGAGGAGTTGAGGCAGCAGGAGGCCCTACTGTAGCCCTGGGGGTCTGGGTAGGTCGGGCCGCGGTGCGGGACAGTCGAGAGGCACCATTGGCTCGTCCCCTGGAGAGATGCAGCACCACCGGCACGCTACTGGAATATGTCTCCCCTCCAAGGGCCAGCACCTCTTCCCCAGAGAGACAGGGGGGAATTTATGGGTCTTCCCCTCCCCACACAACTGGTCATGGGGCCCGAGGTCCCTCCCCCCAACCTTTCCCGGAATACGATTGGCTGGGGGAAGACAGGGGGCGTGGCCAGGGTGGGGAGGGTCAGCCGTGTCACTTCCTGCCCCGCCCCGGTTTATCAGGTGACGGCGGGCAGGGCAGGGGCCCAGTTCCTTCTCCGGGGACCAGAGACACTGTCGCTGCAGGAGGTAGGGCAGGGGTGGTTCCCCCAAGGTTAGTGCCAGGGTGTGGCTGGGCTGGGCTGGGCGGGACTCGGGGGCCCCCGGGCCAGGTGTTGCAGTGCCAGGGGCAGGCATTGAAGCCCCAGGACCGGGGCGGGGTGGGGCAGGTCGTGGGCTAGGTGTCGGGGAAGGGGATAGGGTGGTCGCCCCGTGGGCGGGCCTGACGCGTCGCGTATTCTTGTGCGCCTTCTGGTCGGCCGGACGCTCACCCCCCTCCCTGCCAGAGGCTGAAGCATTGGAAGTATCCGGTGTCAGGGCCTGTGGTGTTGACTTCGGGGGTGGGTGAGTGTATGCGGCGGCACCACCATCAGCCATTGGCGGTGGGGCAGTTTTTTCTAATGTGTCCCACCTCGCGGCACAGGTGGCACCGCATGCCGTCCGCTGTCCAGAAGGCACGGTAGGCCGCGCCCTCATGGAGGAGGGTGAAATAGCCCTCGGTGACCTCCTCCCGGGCCAGGCAAATGAACACCTGGCATCGGAAAGAGTATATGTGTCGGAGGGCGGGGTCCTTGAGACCGAGCAGGAGCGGTTGGACACCCGACCGGATCTCCCCTAAGGTGTTGAAGTGGGGAAGAAGGAGCTCACTGGAAATGAAGGGCGGGATGTTGGAGATCATGACCCTCTGGGCCGTAACCTCCAGAGGGTCGATGGGCAAATGTGTCCCGGCCACAGTGAGCCCCCTCTCCACGGCCAGGTGGACCGCCGGCTCGGTCTTAAGGAAAAACACGGCCTTCCCGTACATCCGGGCCGCAGTGGGCCGACCACACTAGCCCTGGCCTTACTGCAGGCCTCGATGGTCATATTGGGGTGGGAATAGGCCTTTACCCCCAGGCGTTTAGTTAAGTGCCTGAAGGGGGTCGTGGTTGTGGCCGGGTTTGGAGCAGCTGAGCCTAAGGCAGCGGCTACCCCGGCATAGGTGCGGCTGGGCCCCGCGACCTTCGGGCTCGCCATATTCCGTTGCTGGATGTTGGTAGGCCCCAGACAGCAGCGGTGGAGGTGGCCCTCTGGCAGCAGCAATGGCGGAAGTCCTGGGGATGTGCCCAAGGCGAGTCACCCGAGGAGAGTCCTAGGCAGCGACGGTGGAGACCGGCCTCAGGCAACAGCAGCGGTGGAGGCAGGCCTAAGGCGAGTCCCAGGTAGGCCCTTGGTCGCAGCGGTGGGGGGCAGACCTGTTGGGGAGGGTCCCCAAGGCAAGTCCCAGGCAGCCCCAAAATTGAGTCCCAGGCAGCGGTAGTGGTGGAGGTTGTGGGGAGGTGCCCAAGGAGAGTCCCAGGCAGCGGTGGTGGAGGCAGGCCTCAGGCAACAGCAGCAGTGGAGGCAGGCCTCTGGCAAGTCCTACGCAGGTCCTTGGTCGCAGCAGTGGGGGGCAGACCTGTTGGGGAGGGTCCCCAAGGCAAGTTCTAGGCAGCAGCAGTGGAGGTGGACCTCTAACCACAGCGACAGTGGTGGAGATCCTGGGAGTGGCCCCAAGGCAAGTCCCAGGCAGCAGCAGTGAAGGAAGGCCCCAAGCAGCAATAGCTGAGACAGGTCTGGGCGGGGTCCCATATACCAGCAGTGGGAGTGGGCCCCAGGTCAGCAGCAACACTCCCTTGACCTGGGTGAGGCCCAGGCTGCAGCTCCAAAAGTAGGCCCCAGACTCAAAAGCTCTCACCTCCTTCTGCTTCTGCCTCCTCCTCTTCTTCTTTCTTCCTTCTTCCTCCTTCAGCTCTCTCAACGTGGGGTAGCTGGTCCAGGGACAGTCCCGTTCAAGGAGGAGAGTCCTTGCACATGCGCACTCACACTGATCCAACTCTCAAAAGGGCAAGTGGCCAGTGACAAGCAGTGCCCTTCACATCTCCTGTTTTTTTTTCTTTTTGCACTCCTGTTTACTTTTTTTTTGCCTTGTGGGCGGCACGGTGGCACAGTGGTTAGCACTGCTACCTCACAGCGCGAGAGACCCGGGTTCAATTCCGGCCTCAGGCGACTGACTGTGTGGAGTTTGCACGTTCTCCCCGTGTCTGTGTGGGTTTCCTCCCACAGTCCAAAGATGTGCAGGTCAGGTGAATTGGCCATGCTAAATTGCCCGTAGTGTTAGGTAAGGGGTAAATGTAGGGGTATGGGTGGGTTACGCTTCGGCGGGTCGGTGTGGACTTGTTGGGCCGAAGGGCCTGTTTCCACACTGTAATGTAATCTGTAATGTAATCTAATCTAATCAAAGGCACTCCCATTTATTTTTTAAAATTTTTTTAAATTTGACCCTCACTCTACCGCCTAACTGCGGTAGTGCATATTTTATCCCCAGCACCCATGGTGTGTGTGTGTGCAGGTGTGAGACACAAAGTGCACGAATCTTTATTCAATTTCCACCACCAGGAAGATAGGCCCGAATGGCCAGTGACAAGCAGTGCACTTCACATCTCCTGTTTTTTTTCTTTTTGCACTCCTGTTTACATTATTTTATTAAACAAATTACAAAAACAGTTTACAACAAACAGTTACATTTACAGCTGCATACAAGAGACAGCAGTTTTACAAGGGAGAGGAGCAGCAAAGCCAGGCCCCAAACCCTACCATTCAGTTTACAAGGACATGAGGACAAACCTCAAATCCCAGTTTCACAAAGATATAAAGAGACAACAGCA
>NC_057735.1:20867413-20899661 GCF_004010195.1 Chiloscyllium plagiosum
CGACCCCCTCCGCGGCCCGCTGCCTGGACCTGTTGATGGCCAGTTTGGCCAGGCCCAGGAGCAGAACCACGAGGAGATCTTCAGACCTGCCCTCCTTCCTCCGTACCGGGTGCCCAAAGATCAGGAGCGTGGGACTGAAGTGCAGCCAGAAACAGAGGAGAAGGTTTTTCAGAAAATCAAAAAGGGAGTGCAAACGCCCACACCCAATATACACGTGGTCCACGGACTCCACAGCGCCACTCCTGTTTACATCTGTCAACCAGGTCTCCCTGATTGGACTAGCTTAACAGCCCCAGTCAGGAAACTCTTGTTCTATGAGGTCCACCTGGCTGACCTCATTACAATCAGTGTATTGCTGCTTATAAAAATAAACAGGAGTGTCATTTCTTCTGTTTTCTCAGGGAGCTGGATCAGTGGTGAAGGACTCTCCATTTTGTGTAAAGGAGGAGACTGACTTCTGAACTGCCTGGACCACACAGTCAGGATGTTCTTACTGCTGTTGTAGTTCCTACTGAGGAGGAGAGTTTTCTTTGTTCTCACCCCCTTTTTTCAGGTTGATTTTTTTGCTTTTTCATTTTCTTTATTGTGATTTTTTTTTCTGGGTTTCTTTCTGTTAATTTGAGCTGTATTCAGCTGCACAGGCAGCTATCACCACCACTGGACAAAATATAGCTGCTTATATTTCTTAAAGGCTTCAATCCTGCTTTCTCCTGCATTTTTTGAAGATCCTGGAAATTCATTCTCAAAGATCAGCACATCAAGTCTTGGGATTTGTGAGGGCTCAGTTCAAATTTTGTCAAATGTAGGCCAATAAATCATGAAGTGAACCCTCGGGCCTCATCTATCTTGCTCTCACAACACAGACTTAAAATACTGACAGTCATTATCTGTGACTGAAAAATTCAGTGTGACCAATAAGCACTTTGTCAATCACATCTAACTTCATCTGAAAATGACAATGTGTTGGAAGTCAATCTTTCACATGCGATGAGAAATGTGCAGCATTAATGCTTCGCTGACAAATTGAGATGAAATGGCATGTTTCATTGATACCACTGTTATTTTACCTGATGACAGTGATATCTGTTAGGTAAAACCACACTATCAAGCATTTGTTAATGGGAGATCTTAGAGATTTGACTTGCTATTGAACATGGACAGGTCTTAATTAGGCATCTCGCAAACCAGGCATTGGGATTCCAGGGTGCAATTACTCTGCACCCGTTCAATGTAATACAGGCAGTGCACCAACTTAGTGCAGCTGCTCATTTGATTGATCACTGCCTGCACCAAGCATTAACTGATGCTTTTCATTGGCTGTATGCATCAGTAAAGATGCAAAATAACCAGTCAATGCCAGATGGCACTGGACTGAGACTGAAACCTTTAAAGAGGAATTGCACAATGTTTGGAACAGTGATATGTCATGTTGGAAGTGAATCTGGCCTGGGGAAAAATTGAACAATGGCACAGTATGGATATAATTGGGCATGAAGGTCTGGTGGTGCTGGAGGCTTTTGTGAAGGACAAGGAATGTAGGTGCTGTTCTGTATTTTCATGGGATCAGAATGTGCTCCAGGTACACATTCAAAAAGCTTTAGGAGCAGCTATTTATTCTGAACAATGCCAAGAATCAAAGCTGAGGGGCCTGGTTATAGACCCTCAAGAATTTCAAAGAACAATTGAAATCAGTGAAAGCATCTTCAGATGTTGTATCCAATGAGCTCTAATACTAGCCTCAGACACTAGGCAAATTGCCAAACGTTGGACTATTCATTTACCAATAATTACCAATAAACCTAATATTGATACCTTTCGTCTTATCATCGCAAATTCAGATCCACTGCAAGCTTCACACTCAGACCTCAAAACTTGCAATGACTTCTTTATTGTAATGGGATGTGGGCCATTGTTGGCAAGGAAAGTATTTATTGTCCATCCCTAGCTACCATTGAGAAGGTGGTGGTGAGCTGTGTTCTTGAGCCACTGCAGTCCATTTGGTGCAGGTACACCCACAATATCATTAGAGAACTCCAGGACCTTGACCCAGCAACACCAAAGGAACAAAAATACATTTCTAAGTCAGGATGGTATGTGGATTGGATGGAAGTCATCATAGGTTTGGAATGTTTTGGCTAAAGAGTTTTGGTGACATTCTGCAGGTCAATGTTTTAGATATTATAAACTGCTGGTATCAAGCATCAATGGTGGACAGGTGAATTTTTGTGGATGTGATGCCAATCAAGCAGACTGCTTTGGCTTGAATAGTGTCAAGCATCATGAGTGTTTTTAGAGGTGGACTTGTCCAGGCATATTTGGAATATTCTATATACCTTGTTTGTGCCTTGTAGATAGTGGGCAGGCTTTGGGGAGTCAGAAGATATGTTGCTTGCAGCCGAATTCTTAGTTTCTGACTTATTGCAGTAGCCGCAGTATTTCTACAACCTGTCCAATTCAGACTCTGGTCAGTATGCCCATCAGGGTGTTCGTAGTGAGAGATTCAGTGATGATAATGCCAATAATGTCAAGAGGCAATGGTTAGATTCTGTCTTACTGGAGATGGTTATTGCCTGGCACTTATGTGGCATGAATGTTATTTGTCATGTGTCCCTGGATATTGTCCAGCTCTCGCTGCAATTGGACATGAATTTCTTCAGTACCTGAGACATTGCAAAGGGAGCTGAATATTGTGCAATCATCAGCAAACATTCTCACTTCTATTCTTATGATAGATGGAAGATCCTTGATGAAGCAGCTAAAGATGGTTAGGCTAAGAGACTGAGAGACTCATGCCAAGATGTCCTGTGGCTGAGATTACTAACCTGTAATAATCACATCCACCTTCCTTGACGTCAAGTATGACTCTAACCAGTGAAGAATTGTCCCCATGCTTCTTATTGATTCCAGTTTTGCTCAGGAAAATGCAGCCTTGATATCAAGGGCAGTTCTTCTCGCCTCACCTCTGGAATTCAGCTCTGTTATCCATGTTTGAACTAAGGTTATAATGAAGTCAGGAACTGAGTGGACTTGCTAGAATCTAAACTGAGCATTAGTGAGTGGGTTATTTCAAAGCAAGTGCTTTTTGCTATTGCTGAGTATACGATGGGATACAAACTGGCCTCTTGTTATGTCCTCCTTTTGTTTACAGGACATATGTGGACAATTTTCCATATCGTTAGATTGATGTCAGTCTTGTAATTGCACTGGATCGACTTGACCTCAAGGTTTTAGTACTAATGTCAGAATATTGTCAGGGCCTAAAACCTTTGCAGTAATCCAACCATTTCTTGAGATCACATGGACTGAATCAAACTGGTCTGGCATTTATGATGCCCACGATGATGGGAAATTTGAGAAAAAAGGTCATTGACCTCTGTAATGGAACAATGAAAATGGAATCTTATTGTAAATATCTACAGCTCCCGCCAAGAGGAAACCAGAAGCATTAAGGATCATTGTCACTGTCACCTTCACATCCACTGCTAATGCAATCCAAGTTGAAACTTTATTGCTGGAACAGCACAGCAGGTCAGGCAGCATCCAGGGAACAGGAGATTCGACGTTTCGGGCACAGGCCCTTCTTCAGGAATTCCTGAAGAAGGGCCTGTGCCCGAAACGTCGAATCTCCTGTTCCCTGGATGCTGCCTGACCTGCTGTGCTGTTCCAGCAATAAAGTTTCAACTTTGATCTCCAGCATCTGCAGACCTCACTTTCTCCTCTAATGCAATCCAAGTCCTGCTCTGAAGATGTGGCTGTAGCAGGTGTCAGATTTCAATGAAGATATCCTTACTGAAGCATAGACTTCTCAAATATCATTCACTGCTAAGGTCGAGAAATGGAAATCACTACATGTATACCAAAGGTAGGTATAAACTTGTGTTGAGATCCCTTATCCCTTCTTTTCCTCCCTCTAGTAACAGCTTGACCTTTGTTTATTTTCCACAGCACGTTTTCTTCCAAGGGAATACATGGGGGACAATTTCCATGTCTCGGATCAAGATTAATCGCAAAGTTTTGAGGTCAGTATTGGTTGCACAGCACATTCCAAGACCATTTCCTCCAGTCTTTGCCAATTCAAAAAATATTGAAATCACCAATTATAGTGCCACAGCAAGAAAATTAGCTAAACAGTTCGAAGTTAAGAATTCCTTTAAATAGTGCTAATTTCTAATCCATCTGTGTTTAGTTGTGTGAGGTTAGGAGAGATTATCTGGGATGCCAATCACCAACATGTCACCATTGGCATCAAATCAATGTTGCTCCAGAATTCATGCCATGATGTACCTCCTCTGCGTACTTCCAGCCACTCATGGTGCCCAAATAACAGATACAAACAAACTTGATTTCTTGCACCGATCATGCAAAAATTCCAAAGGGAACAAGATCAGACAGAATCCTTTCAATATTTACAAAAAAAAGTTCTGTTTTCATGCAATAGCAAAAAAGCAGAAAATAGATATTATTACTTCAAATTTATGATAACATAAAAACAAGATTCTGACAAGTATAGATCATTAGCTTCATACTTAGAACATGAAAAGTATTGAACTCATACAAAACATTGATGTAAAAGTGCTTCAAAATTAAGAAAATGGGATATATTTTCCAATTTTCAAAGTGCAGATATACTCCATTCCTCTGTTCCATTCCTCTGTTCTATCTCAGACAGGTTTTAACCTGCACAATTGTAGTTGAGCTTCACCAATTGTAAAACACATATCAAAAAGTCAAAGCTAAAAAAAAGTGTATGAAAGGCAGGCCAGACCTAACATAATGTTAATGCATTATAATTCTTGGAAGATATAGTGAAATTGTTGTGTAATTATATGGTGGCGCATGTTACATATCAAAAGATCTCAGAGGACCGGGATGAATTTTCTTACAATATTTCATGGTTAAAGTGAAAGCTTTTGTGATAAATAATAAAGTGGTAATGTGGCCAATTAATTGACTAAATAAGATGAAGAAATGTGTAGAGATCAATAGTCATGGTTTTAATTGGACAACGTTGACCAATACGTATTTCACCGCTTAGATCTGGGGATTCGTCTATGCGCAGTATACATTCATAAATAATATTCAAAACTTGCAGATGATACAAAGCTGTTAGAGGCAGATATTTAGGGAACAGGAATAAAACTCAATTTATTGACACTTTGTAACTGTTAGTTAGGCTTGGATTTTCACCAAACCAGAATGACTCAAGAGCCTTTTGAAAATGATGACTGAGTTATAATTTTAGGATTCCTGGTCACTTTCCTGGGGTTCCCAATTTTCAGATATGCTTTTGAAGGATACAGGCTAATGTGGGACATTAACATCCAGCATACCCAGCTTGACTGGCACTATTGTGAGGATAAGCATGTCATAGTCTTCCAAGGTTTGCATGGAGTTAATCAACTTTTAAAGGACTCATGATTAATGACAGCTTAGAACTGTCATGAGCCAATATCTGCTTGGGGGAACCTCACATTAACCCTTTCAGAACCACGACCCTAGAAAACAATCTCATATTAATAGAGGTTAAATGATGTCAGCATTTATTTCAGGAAGCACCTAGAAATGCATATGAAGTATCAGAGATTCCCATCAAGCAACTAAATTAATATCATGTGCTACATTTGACACCATTCAGGATTGGAATTTCAAACTTCAGGCAATCTTTTTGGATCTGGAAAATGAGTGAAATGCTTATCAATTTCTTGTCCTAGTTGTCCATTCTTTTAGCTGTCAACAGCTTATGCTCACTACCTCAAATTGTGACACTTAATAACTTCATGTTTCTCAAATTGTAAAGATCTGATAACAATTTCAGAAAAGTTGATTTTTTTAAAACATATTTTGTCTTCATCACAGTAATTTACCCAGGTATTGATGGTTAGAATTTAAATAAAGAAACAACTCATCCCAGGCATTTCTCCATAATGGGCACTAACTAGTTTTATGTAATTATGGAGAGAATTTGTATTTAATTCACTTTCTTTCCTGCTGTAAAGACAGCATTAAGCATGTAGAGGCCTGGCTTTTTAATTACTTATATTGGACAAGGTAAAAGAATGGATGTGAACTGAGTGTTCAGCCCAGGCCCAGGTATTTAAATGACACATTTCCTCTGTTTCAAAAGAAATGCATGCCTGAACAGAAAGACAGAAGAGGTGTGTGAGCTTTTGAATTCCAAGGCAACTATTGGGTGAACTGGGTGAAAGTAAGCACATATTATTGTGCCAGCATCCTCCAGGCATACCTGCAGCCCAGGTAGATCAAATCATCAAACCTTGGGACAGCATGTGTATTCATGTTTGCCTGAATCTGTTACAACATGATAAGGGCTGAGTCCTCCCTCAAAGCATAGCTCAACACAGACATTGTGTCGGCAGCATAATGATAGATAAGGCATTCCTCAAACAGCAAGTTAAGACAGATTTATAGCCATGTTGAAAACCGTATCATTGATGCTGATATTGTCGCTGAGAAGTAATGAATGTTCTTTGCCCTCAAACATCTTAAATTCACATAAAATGCAAGTAAAATGACTCTTCAATGTTTCATGAAATTAAAGCAAGGGCTCATAAAGATGAAATCTCTGGAAATCATGTTCCACATCACCCACTAAAAAGGGAAGACTTGCCAAATATAATGCTTAACACAACATGAAGTTGTCCCAAACTGCACACTATACTTCTGAAAGCTGTTGTTTTTGCAATGCAGAAAGCACAGTGGCCAACTTGCACACAGCAAGCTCTCACAAACATGAAATTAAAATGGAAAGTAACTTTTAGTTGTGTTAATTGAGGGATAATAATTGGTTAGGATGCCACGGAGACATCTTTTGCGATCCACAAAATAACGGCATGAGGACTTTCGCATTGAACTGAGAAAGGAGCAGCTTCATTTTAATGTCACATCTAAAGGCAACATCTCCAATATAGTAACATTTCATGAATATTGTATTGGAATGTCACTCCTGACTCTTATCAATCAAATCTCTGGATTGAGAGTTGAACCTTTTGACTCGGAAGCATGAGTGTTCCCAACTAAGCCACAGATGATATTATAGAATGATTGCAAATAAATCACATTTTCAACTCAAACTGCTACTTGCTATTACATGCTCAGCAGGCATTTCCCTTCAGAAGCTTTTCAGAATATTATACCTTTGATCTCCAATGAACTTGTATTCTATATCAGTCTTGAAGTATAGAAATTAACTGTTGATTCTAGGTTCTGAGGATAGGCACTTTGTAGAAAACAGAAAACACATTAAAGCTGCAGTAATTCTACAGTGTTTTATCTGAGACAAGAATCAGCAGGCTGTCATACCCAATCTGATCACTTTTATAGTACTGCAGACTGTCCCTATGCTCAAATGATAGTGAAGTGTGGCATCAATTGAGTCTGTAAATTGTTCTTCAATGGATGTGCATAGCTCTTAGACATCCAAGGTTTCTCTTAGATTACTGACAGCGTGAAAACAGGCCCTTCGGCCCAACAAGTCCACACCGACCCACCAAAGCGCAACCCACCCAGACCCATTCCCCTACATTTACCCCTGCACCTAACACTACGGGCAATTTAGCATGGCCAATTCACCTGACCTGCACATTTTTGGACTGTGGGAGGAAACCGGAGCACCCGGAGGAAACCCACGCAGACACGGGGAGAATGTGCAAACTCCACACAGTCAGTTACCCGAGGTGGGAATTGAACCCAGGCGCTCTGGAGCTGTGAGGCAGCAGTGCTAGCCACTGTGCCGCCGTGCCACCCAGAAATCTCAGAAATTCATTCCAATGGTACAAATGTATAGCTTTAAGTATCAGGATCGTTCGAACCTTATTGTAAAAGCCTTTCTTGACTCTAGGAGCCTCCAGGTCATGATGAAGTACAAAAACAAGTTAGACAGATCTCTATCAACAGTGTGGGTACTGAAGAGCAAGGCATGCAACACCACTCACAATGAGGAATTTACAATATCTTACATGCGACAAGTTGACTTGAAAGATTTGCATTAGGAATTCCATTGTTGGAAATGAAGCTGGAAGATTAATGATGAAGAAACTGAAAGAACTGTAGACGCTGGAAATTAGAGACAAAAACGAAATCAGAAATTGCAGGAAAATCTCAGCAGATCTGGCAGCATCTGTGGAGAGAAATCAGAGTTAATGTTTCAAGTCTAGTGACCCTTCAGAGCTGATGGTGGCTGGGAAAAGATTGGTATGTATACAGAAGATGGGTGGGGAGAGGGCGAGAGTAAACAACAGGTGGAGATAGCACCCAAAAGAAGAGCCCAAACATATTGGACAGACAAAGGAGTGGTTAAAGGTCAGTCTGGGTGAATGAAAAGCTGCTAATGGGGACTATAAGTAGCTGGCAATGGGTTGTGTGTGGTAGCAGATTAATGAACAAGTTAATCACCTCGTAGCCCTGGATGGTCAATACCTGTGGGCATTAATACAGCCTGGCACTGTTTTATCGTAAGGACCAGAAAATGACATGGGATGCTTTGTGCCTTCATTCCTCCACCCAATTAAGTATAAGAGGGAAACCTTCACCAGCGTGTGGTAAATGCTGCCACTGCCAACAGAAGTTGATATAACACACAAAATGAACACAAATTTGTTGAAATGAAGCTGATTCCACTACTTTCATTCCATTGTATTTCATATGCACTCATTTCTGTGGTTTCGCTAAAATCAAACTTCCGTTAACAAAATTGTATCTAATAAAACATTAAAAACATTTCTATTTTACCCAATATTACTGTGTGATATAGAAAGAGAGCAAACTGAAGGCATACTTTTCCTTGAATAGTTGTGCACCAACCCAAAATAGATTGGTTTAGGGCAGCTGACCATTTCTCAGCTGGTGTTTACATTCACAATTTGTCAAACTTTTAAAACATCAAAATACATTTATATAGATTGTTAATCACATTCACATCTCTTCATAACTTGATGTACAAAATCATATTTCAATCATGTATAGTGTAGTTATATTGATTTGTAAATACCAGAATTTCTACAATATTTAATTATTATTTGCAGACACATTTTCACATTTCTAACATTCAATGTATGTATCTATATGGAAAATAAATGAAAACCAGGACAAACAGTTTATATAAAGAAAAGGTTGTGATTTGTTTTACTACTGATAACTGAACTAATTAAGGAGAGTTTTTCACAACAGGATTAAAAGACAACTGGGCAGAAGAAATTTAGTATGTGAAGAGACTATTATTAAGTGAGTTGTTACCTTAGTAACTAAGATAAATTGGGAAAGTGCCAGAAGAGGTATATCCTAATTTAGTGGATTTGGCATCAAGGTGAAATTGGAAAATATCAAGACATCACTCAAACCTATGGGAGATGGTTCAAGTTCTCAGCAATAGCTAATATGTCAAGAAAGCATTTCTAACAATCTCTTTAAAAACGATCATGATGCACCAGTAACTTAGAGTCTGGACTAATACTGCAGAGACATGAGTTCAAAGTCTGCCATGGCTCTTGAGGAAATTTAAATTCAATTAATTAATATGTCTGGAATAAAATGCTAGTGTCATCAATAATAATTGCAAAACTACTAGATTGTTACAAACAAAAATCTAGTTAACTAATGTCCTTTGGGAAACAAATTTGTCTTATGTGGTCTGCCCTACATGAGACTGGTTTATGTGAATTCAAACCCACAACAATGTGGTTGACCACCCTCTGAAATTGCCGAATAAGTCACTTCATAGTCCCAAAGTGCTACCAAGAAATAGAAAATAAATGAAACGGCTAGACCAATCAGCATTCTTTCATCTGCTGGAAATGATAAAGCAACACCGTTGACCAATTGTCTCTGCAAAGACCTTCTCACAAACATCAAGTAATTTTGAGCACAACTTGCTGATTTCTCTCAAAGCCAGTTCTTTTCTGGATTCTCAACCCAATAAAATGAACATTTCACCTTTATTCAGAAGATGTGTCCATAGGAAATATGTATTTTGACAATTTCCATGATCTACTATATGAAGTAAATTCTAACAATCCTCAGTAAGAAGAGACATACCCTCTGAAGTTTGACTTTTTTGCTGAAGAAGCAAGTCATGAACTGCAATGATGGGAGTGGAAAATTAGTCACATTATTACTGCAAGTCTCAATGCACCTGTACATTTTTTTTTGTCTAAACAAGACTGTACCCATCCTATTGGCACCCATTCTATGATTCTATTTGAGCAGATCCCTGACAGAAATGTATTACTCACTGGCAATGCATCACATTTTTGCCAAAAGTTTCATACTGTAATATTGTGACCATGTTACAATTACGGGTTCTTGCATTTTCTGTAAGGAATATTTGAAGTGAGAAGTGGCATGTCTACTTATTGTAACTTTTTTCATTCATTCTTGGGATGTGCACATCACTGCTATTTACAATACTCACAGTCTTTAGTTTTATTTTCAGTGTACACAAAGTGCCAAAAAGAAGTACTGCCAGTTTACACTAACCCTCTGAAGAGCATCCCATCCAGACCCAGTGCCTAATTGTATCCTGTAACCCCACATTTCCCATGGCTAATTCACCTAGCCTACACATCCTTAGGCATTACAACCAATTTTGCTTGGCCAATCCACCAAACCTGCACATTTTTGGGATGTGGAAGGAACACTTGTAGGAAAGACACGCAGACACAGGGACAAAATGCAAACTCCACACACACAGTTGCCCAAGGGCGGAATCAAGCCCTACCCCCTGTTGCTATGAGGCAGTAGCGCTAACCACTGAGCCATCTTGCCACCCATAAGTATTTCATTTACTCAGATAAGGAACTTGTCAGTGCCCTGGCATTTATTACCACTGTGCCACCTTTGCATTGAAATTTCCCCAATTCTGCAGGGTATCAATTTACATATTAAAACATTTAATGATTCATTCTGAGACGAGAGAGAATTTACATTCAAAAAGCATTTTTCATGTCTCCATAACGCCTCAAACTACTTTACAGCCAATAAATTATTTGTGAAATATGACTTTTGTTGTGTTGGCAAACGTGAAAGTCAATGTGTATACAGGAAAGCTCCACAGACAGCAGTGCAATAAACAACCAGTTAATCTGTTCTGATGCTGCTAGGTCATGGTTAAGAATTGAAGGAAGCCCCCTACTATTTTTCAGTAATACAATTGGATGGTGTATCCAGTTAACAGATAAACAGGGTTCATGAATTGTCTGAAGGACATTACCTTAAGACAATACAGCAAAGTACTTCAAAATGTCAGCCTAAATTATGTGTTCAGGTCTTGGTTTCTGAGATGAGACTGTAATCATTGAGTTTAGTTAAGTGGCCTATAAAATATCTGGCATTCAAGACAATGTACATCATTTCTTACACAACCATACCAAGGATTTATGTCTTTATAATCATCAATATCTTGATTTTAAAAAGATAACTTCGTGTGCATGTTTTCACATAAATTACATGTGAGTATGCTAAGGATGTTACAAATTGTGGTGTGACAAAGTTGCAAGTAGATTTTTAAAATAATTATTGAGAAACAGATGTCTATTACAACCGTGACCAGACAGATAATGAATAAAGAAGGTAATTAGATTTAATTTCTTCAGTGTTTTTGGTAAATTGGTTGATGCCTTTTTGAAAATTTCTGTTTGCAGTTGTTATCTTCCTTAATGCAGAGAAGGTTTTAGAACCAGAGATAAACTGGGGAGGAATGATGTTTAACTTAAAGTGTGAGGATCATCTAAAATAGTTTGCAGCGCTTTAAATATGTTTTCACCTTGTAGACATGATGATCATTTTTCACTTGATATGATCATCCACCTAATACAATTTGGGCAGGCTGGTATAATGACATTTAATGACTCACATTTCAAACTAATCAACGTTGCAAGTTTCAGGTTGAAGAATGACAAACCATCTAATAAATATCACACAGTTTTCTTGTTATCAGGATAATTGTATGTAAATGAAAAAAAACTTTAAAGACATTTTTTTTTACAGTTCAAATTATGCTAAATGAACAAAAGCATTCTAATTATCAAGATTGATTGGAACAGAGCACATCATCCACCATATCCAAAGTATCACCAACTTGGCAATGATTAAGGACAAATAACCTAGACTGCTCAACCCCTAACTGCTCCTTTATTACCTCCCAATGTCAAATTCATTTTTCTTTTGATTAGCATATGGCTAGCTTTTGTTGCTCATTCCTATTGTCCCTTGAGAAGGTGATGGTGAGTGGCTTCTTTAACCATTGCAGTTTATGCAGAGCACATTCATTGCTGTTAGGAAGGGAATTCCAAGATTTTGACCCAAGAACATTGAAGGAATGACAATATACTTCAAAGTCAGGGTAATGTGTGGCTGAGAAGATAACTATAGACTGTGGTGTTCCAATGCATTTGTTGCCTTGTCCTTTGAGGCAGTTGATGTTGTGAGGAGCATTGGTGAATTATGGCTGTGCATTGCATACATTGTACACATTCCTGCCACTGTGCATTGCTGGTGAAGTGAGTGAACATTGAAAGTTTTAGAGGGGGTCCTAATCTCCTGGATGATGTCAGTTTTCTTGAGTACTTTCCACACTTATTCCCAGCATATGAAGAGCATTCCATCACACTCCTGACTTGTGCCTTGTAGGTGGTGGACTAAATTTGACGTGTCAGGAAGCATTTAACTCATTACAGAATTCCCAGTCTCTGACTTGCTCTTGGAGCCACAGTATTTATTTGATTGGTGTTGATGGTTAGCCCCATGATTTTGAAAGTGAAGGATTCATCAATGGTAATACCATTGAATACCAAGGAATAATTTTTGGATTCTTTCTTGTTGGAGATGTTCAGTACTTGGCACTTGTATGGCGGGAATGTTGCTTGGCACTAACCTGCCCAGGTCCAGGTCTTACTGCATGAGCACAGGGATTGCTTCAGCATAGGAAGAATGTGCTGAACATTGTGTCTCTGGCACTGACATCTTTCAAACATTTGCTGGGTGTAGCTGGTGCTTACATAAGGAATTTTTTGTGAAAGAGGTAAAAGCATGTGCAGATTAAGAATGTGATAGCAATGGTATTAATAGAAGGGCAGAGGCACACAGCATAATGAGAATTACTGGGTAAGTTAGCTATTGAGGTCTCCCTGTCCCACATCAGAGGTGATGTTCCTCTCTGACCAATTGTAGAATTTTGGAAACTACTGAGGGTTCTTGGCAGGCTCAACTTGCCACTTCCTCTGAACAAACTCCATCTTACCATGGTCAAATTGCAGAGCAAAGTACAATCCACAAGCAGCAGCTGCATGCATCCTTATACTATGGACATTGGCACACTTCTTTCAGGAAGCCAATGCCAACATTGTGTTATCATCCAATGCACCAAACTTAGCTAGTAGAGTTCATCAGTAACCAGCAGTGTAGACTTGCATTGGATACATGTACCCAACAGGAACCCAGTAATCAGGGCATATGAAGCTGCCTACCAAGTTTTGAAGAAGGGCTTATGCCCGAAACGTCGATTCTCCTGTTCCTTGGATGCTGCCTGACCTGCTGCTCTTTTCCAGCAACACATTTTCAGCTACCAAGTTTTCTCCCTTGCTCTCTCAGCACACATTTTACTGGTGCCTACGGATATGTCCAAATTATCCATGCCTTGCCTTCCCTGCCATTTATTGTGTGGCAGTTGGCACAGTACACAACCAGGTAGCTGTCTGTGCTGTACAGTAGTCCTGAGTCAAGAGTGACTTCAGTTAGTCATATGTCAGTGTGTGACATCACTTGTGCATTTGTACCAGGTGTGGACTGGTGGTGTGACTTCCACTGTCAGTCCTTAAGAAAGAGGGCTCTTGTCTTTTCATCCATACCATCCCATCCGGACATTCTGGCCCCTCTCCTAGAAGTGTGGTGTCATCTGCTCATTCTCTGAGATCACTCCTGACTTCTCCCATGACTGAGTTTGCAGATACCAGTGCTCCTGCAGACACAAAGGTGTTGGTCTTTGGGCAGATACAGTGGTGAGCTGCTGTGGGTACGGCAGGTGGTAAGATGAAGCAGAAATCAGACATAATGCTCGCCATAAAGACAGGAACACTAATTATCACAGTAATTTTGTCATAATTTGATGAGAGAATACACTTGGCCCTCTGGTGAAAATTATTCCACCAAGTTTGGCATAACTCACATTTAGCTGAACAAAATGTAGGATTTGGCTAATGAGACCATAACATGTAGGATCAGAATTTGGTCATTGAGTCTGCCATTCGATCATGGTCGATAAGTTTCTCAACCCTGTTCTCCTGGTCATTCCCTTGTAACCCTTGATCCCCTTACTAATCAAGAACCTATCTCTGTCTTAAATAGACTCAATGACTTAGCCTCCACACCGCTCTGATCTAATGAGTTTCACAGATTCATCACCTTCTGACTGAAGAAATTCTATCTCAACTCTAAAGAATTAACCCTTCACTCTCAGGCTATACTCTCAGTTCTTAGTCTCTCATAATAGTGGAAAGATGTTCTCCATGTCCAATCTATGCATGTCCAGGCCTCTCAGTATTTTGTAAGTTTCAATTAGATCGCACTCATCCTTCTAAGCTCCATCAAACATAGACCCAAAGTCCTCAACCACTCCCCATCTCACAAGCCCTTCATCCTCAGAATCATTCTTCTAAACCTCCTCTGGATTTCCTTCAACACTAGCACATTCATCTTTACTTACATGGCCCCTAACTGTCACTGAACCTACATGTTAATCCTAAGAGAATCTTGAACTGGTACTCCCAAGTCCATTTGATAAAACTGTGCTGGCACACCCCTATTTTATGATGCACTCTGCAATCTCATCCTTAAGAATGGACTCTAAAATCTTACCAATGACTGACATCACGCTAACCGGTCTATAGTCTCCTGTTTTCTGTATCCATCCCTTCTTAAACAGGGGTGTTACATTAATCCTTTTCCAGTCACCTGGGACTGTCCTGACTCAAGTGATTTCTGAAAGATCACCACCAATGTCTCTGCATTCTCCTCCGCTATCTGTTGCTTCAGCCCTCAACTTTTAATAGAGCACTCATGTGACACAAACAGAGAGCCACATTATCAAATACTTCTGCATGCACAAGATAAAGTAAATCCTGGACTTTCCTCAGCTGAAAATAAAGGGCATCAATATCTGAAAGCTACTAAGTATTGCTATGCAATTTATTGCTTATCAAGTGCATATACATTTTCAAGGACAAATTTCCATTCACTTTCAGAACAGGCTGCAGTTTGTAACAACATTTTCCCAGAGCTGTTTTCATGCACACTTTTAACTAGAGAGTTGGGAGGGCTAGAAGTTATATATAGACTGCAAATGATCATAGATTCCTGGTATTGACCAATACTGAAGTCACATGCTTGGATTAAATTCAATAAACAGCCAGAAGAGTAAGAATAATGAGGATCTGTGCTGCATGGGCACAGTCACTTACTGATGAAGTCCAAAGTTTAATTAACAACAAATATGAAGAATGGAAGTCTGAGTTGTTACTGTGGAGTTGGAGAAATATCATCAGAAATCTCTCATTAAAAAGTGTTTAATGAGAAATATTTTAAAACCCTTATTTTATTGGTAATTATGTCTCCTTTGTTCTATAAACACATCCAAACTTCATGCACATTCTTGCTGACTTTATGGATTTCAGCTAACTATCCTTCTGAAAATGACCCACAATTAAGATGATGATGATTCTGACGTTTAAGCAAATTAAGAGTAAGGGTTTCTTTTCATTTATGTAGTGAGGTCCCAACCAGGGTGTGTAACGTATTCACAGAATCACACACCTGGTCATGCAAAATGCTTATTTTTTATTTCATCACATAAAACTGAGTATCTGTCAGGAAATCCTTTGACGTGACTTATTAATTTCTTCATGCTGTGTCATAACCTACACTAAGTCAAAAAATGCATTCTATAATAAAAAACACATATATAGATTTGAAAAAAAAACTGTTTTTTGTGCTTCAGTGGCAATGTAAACTCCCACCAACAAGTGATTCTTCTGTTAGGTATTTCATCCCTAAGGGCATTTGAAGGGAAGGGCAAATACACATAAACCCTTTAAAATAAACCTGTAAGACTTTTTAATTTCCTGTATTCTATATTCTTATGGCCTAGTTATTTATGATTGTGGCACTTAACATCAATTTTCAGGACAGTGTTATTAAAACCATTCAAGATCATTTTACTTAGTCCTTGAAAACTGCCAGGGAGAAAGAAACCTTGTTTTGTATTGAAACGCCAAAGTGAATAGGTACTGTTCTAACATGCAAAAACTGTACAATCTTCAGCTATATTCTAATTTATTCTTAAAACAGGCCTATACAAGAGATTGGGAGTTGCGATTTCGTGAACCACATCCTTGAGGTGGACATACTTCTATAACAAAGCTGCAAATTCATAAAAAAAGTAGAGGAATTTGTATCCATTTGAAACATTTAAACAGGTAAGAAACCATAAAAGCTGTTTCGGCACATCAAGTTTATCTTTTACTTATTCAAATCTTTACATTAGTGCTTAAATAACACTGTATTAAATATTAAATTGTCACTAACTTATTTGAAAAGTAATAATGATGCTATTTACAAATGGTTGCACTTTTGTAAAGGTTACAAAGTTATACTCCTAAAATAACAGAATTATATTGCATGCAAAACGCAAAATGGGGTAGAAGACAGAATGGTCTGTAACAGAATTGATGTAAGCCAGAGGTTTGCTATTCCAGATACATTTCAAATGACATTGGGCTAAAATTCATTTAGAATAATATAATTGCTCTGTATGTGCAAAATCCACTCATATTCTCCTCACCTAAAAAAATAATTTCTACAGCTTCTAATTACTGTGCAATTCCATTCAAAGTCATATTCCATTTTGAAGCCATATTTTTGGAATGAGATATCAGCAACATTTTATACTTAAACTACATCATAATCTTGCTGCTCGTTACTTCCAAGTTGCTTTGTTTCTTTCCATTTCCAAAGACAAGTGATACATTAATTTTACTACATGCCCAGTAAAAGCAACAATGCAGTAAAGCAAATGTGGTGGTCTCTCACAATCTCAGGAAGAAAGGGGATCCATGTACAGAGATACTCTTAAAAGTATCTCTAGAAACAACATCCCTTCCAGACCACACCTCACTACCAGGACAACAGAAACATTAGTTTAGGATGCAAAGGCCACAATTCTTGCAATTTGCCTATTGGGCAGTTCAGGCAGTCTGTAGGTCAGGCATAAAGTTTCAAGTCCTAACTTTAAAACGTTCATACATGGCCAAAAGTAGTTGTTTTCCTATTGTTCTAATTGTACGGAATCTGACTTACCATAGCTCTAGATAAGCATAGCACACATGTTGTAAAATCCTTCTTGAAGTTGTTCTTCAGTACGAAAACAGAAGACAGAAAGCTACTTTCTGTACTGGTAGCCCTATGACAAACAATAGTGTTAAACACATTCAGACAACACTGGAGAAACTCAACAGATCTGGCTGTACCTTGGAGAGAGAAACAGAGCCAACATTTTGAGTCCAGTTTGACTTTTCTTCAGAAAATTCTGAAGAAGAGTCATACTGATTTGAAACGTTGAATTTGTTTCCTTCTCCACAGATGCTGCCAGACCTGTTGAGTTTCTCCAGTACTCTATGTGCTTATTTCAGGTTCCCATCACCACATGCATTTGCTTTTATTTTAACAATAGTTTAATCTTTAAACTAGATTTGCATGACCATTCTGCAGAAGCAACAAATTTCACACCAATATTTAAAGATTTTGTTACCTGAATTCCTGCTTTTCTTGAACAAGTAACAAAAGATTGCAGAGCAACTAATTTGTACATGGGGCATCTCATCAATGAGCAGAATTCATACAAAATACAGGATCAGGAAGACATAAGTGCAACATGGAAGTGAGCCGTTTAATAAGTCATGGGCTCTGATGTTTTTGTCTGTATTGCAAATTGTTTTGTTTAACAGATCCTGGTGTTCTGAGGATTTGTCCACAAATGAGGCAACAGCATGAACAGCTCACATAATAAAAACTTAAGAACAGAAAAATCAGCAAATAAGAAGGCAAGTTTCACTACAACTCAACTGCTTATGTCAGGGTGTCAAGGGTTGGATGGTAAATCTGGTCCACTGGCTGTAAGTTGTATATCTTTCTATTGAAATATTTTAATGGAACACCACAGGCTTAAAATGCTCTAGCATTCATTTGTGCAGAAGAGACTAGGAAAGCTGTTTCAATGCTTACAGCTACATTTTTTTTTACACCTCACCACTGCTTTGGAAAGGAAAGTAATGCAATTTTTTTACACACATTTCATTATTTAAAGAAATGTTCAACAAGTATCATAGGAAAGATTCTGTAAGTGCATATTTTTTGGTCAAGTCTCCCTGGGCGAGGCCAGGTGTCAGTTTCTGAAGGCAAAGACTTCCCCTAAAGCAGAACATCCTTTACAAGTCAAAGTGGGGGTGGGGCGGAGTAGAGAAAAGAATTGCTGTTTATTGGACTGTTGTCTCAGACAGTCTGACAGCACATATGTTGAGACAGGTAGATAAGGGTTGGATTTCAGTATGAAATCTCAAATGGTTGTTCCTCATCTCAAGCTACCTCGATAAGTCTCTCTTTAGTTTCTTTTGTTTGATTTTACACTTGCTTTACTTTTCTTTTAGCTACACAATGTACATTTCTTTCCTCTTTTGTTTGTCTTGCTCAAACTATCTTTTAACTTTTTGTTTTTTTTGAAAATGTTTTTCATTTTCTATTTCTCTCCTTTCTTTCAACCCTTTGAAAACGTTTCTATTGCTCCCTTGTGTCAAACTTGCTCTCCCTTGTGAATTATCACTTTATACAGTCTTACAAACTTCTCAGCAACATTAAACATTTTACTGGAAAAATGGCAAACTGCTTGTTCCTGGGTTGGTGACCAACATGTGAGGAGATTTGGTGAGTGACATAAGTTTTATAACAATTTACTGGTAACAGGAATTTGACAGAGTTAGAAGCATAATGTTCAGCAAATGGCTCTCTCCAAGAAATAGAAATATGAACTTTTAAGACAAAGTAACTATTCAGTACTACTTCTTAACTCCTTATCAGACATTTTACTTTCCTGCTGCTTTAGGCCTAATTACATTAGGTGTTGTTCTCTGAGTAAGAAGATAAATATATATATATATTCCAATGAATATCCCCATGCTATTCCTGAACTTGCTGCTTGAAGGTATGGAACATGTCATGGGTTGACTTAACCATCAGTTTCTTTCTCTCGCCAAGTTGAACAATTTGATTTCACTTGCATTCTCTTGGGTGGCTTATTTCAGTTCAGAATGACTTCACCATGTGAAGGATTCACCAAATAGAATCTGTTTCTTGGCAATGCCTGCATGCCGGATGTCATGTAGCTACTTACTGTGGCGTTGTCCTCAAAAAGCATTCCAAGCTCTTGTAAAATGTCCTTCTTTAACTGTTTGGGAAGGCAAAACAACTATATTTTCAAAAACTTTTGCAAAAAGTACTTAAACATTTTTCTTTCCTGTCTCAGGTTATTTTTAAGTGAGAGATTTAATTATGTTGTTTGAGGTACACTGTAACCTTATCCTTTGCTTTAAAAGGAATGGTTTCAGATTTCAATAAAAAGGACTTTGAAGAAAGACAGGATTTTTTTAAAAAGGATTATCTTTGTAGAATTTCATTCAAATATAAACAAGGATTTTTTAAAAGAAAAAGTTTGATGTTCCAAGCTGCAGAAATACCTCCAGCATTCAAGAATCTGTCTAAAATCAAGTAAATGTTTATATTTCAGAAGAATGTCAGGGGAAGAATTACCAAACAAATGATTTTATGGCCAGGCTATAAATCAAATTGAAATGTTTAAAATGCTTCTGTCTATTAATAGCTTTGGAATCAAGTCAAAGTTTTGAAAGGCCTTTATAAATTATTGATGAACCTACACTTTTCATAGGCTAGAATATTCTTGGCATTCCTTTAGTATTTAACCATGTATAAAACTTAAACTTGGTTGGGAAGAGATGTCCAAATATAACTCTTTCAGAAACTTCAGACAGATATGGAGAGCGCCTCTAGCCCCTGATCTTTTACAACAAAATTGTATTTGATCAGACTGATTCCGATTGAGAGGTAAAACCCAAGACATAAAAAGAGAAGCTAATTTGTCTCATACTTCAGACATCAGATGATGGTACAAGAAATCTTTGCAGAATATCTGTCTCCAAAACTGAAATCATTTTAACTTTTTACTCGGAGCACCAGCAATGAAAAGGTTAATGTGCTTAACATTTTCAAATTGTTGTAGGACTGCAAAAGCAATGCAGTCAATAAAGAGTGAATGTGGTTAGGAGTGAACAATGGCTATTTGTTTTTTAGAGCCTGTAGCAGCCTGCAAAAGGGAGGTATGTAAGACAAGTCTGAAATGGCCCGAAAAATTTGCAGTTGTCAGGTGTACTCAGAGAGAGGTGTGGACCTCTTCAGTCTAAATCTGCTTTCAGAGCATTTTTATCCCAAAGATCTGACAGTTGATTTTTCCCAAAGGGAGGAAACTGTCTTTTCAATTGATTTGTGTAGGTGCTTATATGCAAGAGGTACTTATGCAAGTTTAACACATTAACCATTTCAGTACTGGATTCTTTTAGCTACACATGACTAATAAAAATTTCTAATGCTAAAATGATGATTACTTAACAAAACTAAACATTGCGAAACAAGAACAACATTCAATTGATATATTTTCTTAAAAGTGTAATTTTTGCATTTTCTAATTCAATTAATTCAATTCTTTCAATTTGTAGCAAATTATGTGTTTATTGTCCAGATAGCCAGGTAGTGAGGAAACAAACACAAATCAATCTGTCATCGGCCTGTACAAACAGAGATCACATTAGAAACATACACCTCCTCACCAAACAACAAAATCTTTGGTCTGTTTTATTTTATCAAACACAATTGTGAATCCCCAGGTAATGCCCACTACTGCAAACAATTTTAACAAAATCCATATAAAATTAATATTACTTATGTTCTTACAGTTCACAATTGACTCACTTATATTCTTGTTTCTTTACAAATAATACTTCTATGTTCTACAATATTTAAAAGTGTCCATAGTACATTACATCTTAAACTATATTCAAAGCATTTCAAAGACATGAACACTCCATTAAGTGATCATGCTGAACTATGAACAATCACACAGTTGAGACTATCCAATTAATCTTCTGTTCAGTTTCTGACCATATTTAAGATTTTCTTTCAATTCTTCTGGCCCCTAATTAGCAGTTTGACTTTAATTACCTTTGTGTATTGTGCACAATTGTATTGTAAACAATTTGAAAATTAGCATCAAACTCATAACATCATGGGATGTACTGAAATGTTTTAATGTGATCTTAAACCAGTGAATTCTTCAATTTTTTTTTTCTTTTTCTCTATTTTAGAAAGATGTGCCAAGAATTGGAACAAGCAACAGTGATTGTGCTATAAGTGCCAGTCTCTGGTACCTGAGATTGGAATGTGTACAATCATATAATCTGTAACTTGAGGTATTCCACGTAAAGACCTGCATCATATTCAAAGACTGAATAGCTATGTGTATGACTAGAGTCTGACAACTAAAGGCATGGCATTACTTTTAAAAACTAAATAAGACTATTATTGGCTTATGAAGATATTTATTAATAATGTGATGGAACCTCTTCACTAGTCTATTATGCACAATATTAACTTATCCATTTTGCTGAAAAAAAAGCACTGAAGTTCACTGTTATTTAACTGGGATAGTTTAGCCCATTTGAAACCATTTATTCATCTGATACACTGGTAAGAAACACAGAAACTTAAGTAACAATACAACTGGAAAACTTATCTCAATGTTTTCTCTTCCAATTACTTCCTATCAGACATTTGTGAGAGCTCATCAATTTCAAAAAATGTTTTGATTCCATTAGTTAGAGAAAGGGTTTTGGTTTTGTTCTGCTCTATAGTCAGATCAGGAACACAGATGAAATTTGTGAAGAAATCTAATAGTTCTAATGGTGTCACCTTCTTTCTCAGAAAAGGATATATTATGAAACTCATAAGATCATAAGGCATTGGAGCATAATTAGGTGATTCGGCCAACAAGTCTGCTCTGCCATTCGATCATGGCTGATATGTTTCTCAACCCCATTCTCTTGCCTTCTCTCCATTGCTCTTAATCCCCTGAGTAATCAAGGCACTATCTATCTCTGTCTTAAATACATTTAATGACTTGGCTTCCACAGCCTTATGCAACAACGAGTTCCATAGATTAACCAGCCTCTGGCTAAAGAAATTCCTGCTCATCTCAGTTCTAAATGGTCATCCCTTCATTCTAAGGCTGTACCCTCAGTTCTTAGTCTCTCATATTAGTGGAAACATCTTAACCGTGTCCATTCTAGCCAGGCCTCTCAGTATTTTGTATGTTTCAATGAGATCTGCACACATCCTTCTAATCTCCATCAAATACAAACCCAAAGTCCTCCACCACTCCTCATCAGACAAGCCTTTCATCTTCAGGATAATTCTTGTAAGTCTCCTTTGGACCTCCTTCAACACTAGAACATCCATCCTCAGATATGGGCCCAAAACCTCTCACAATATTTCAAATGCGGTTGAACCAGAACCATATAAAGCCTCAGCAGTACAGCCATGTTCTTGTATTCTAGCCCTTTTGCAATGAATCTGACCATTGCATTTGCCTTCCTAACTGCCAACTGAATCTGCATGACTTCTAATCTCTTGCAATCTTCTTTTATATTACTGGCTAGCTTACTCTCATAATTCATCTTCTCTCCCTTTATTTTGTTTTTAGTTGGCCTCTGCTGGTTTTTAAAGTCATCCCAACTCACTGGCTTCCCACTAATCTTCACCACAATGAAGATTGTGAAGCCACAGAATGGCTAAAAGGATGAAAACTGAGAAGAAAGTATATACTTAACATTTGAGTTGTGTACAGATGTAAAATAGTTTTGGATCATACCAAGCAAAACAAGTTCACGCAAGACAATATGCTTACAAAGCAGCATCAACTAATGGAACAAGGAGTAGCACATTATCATGTTTTAGAATTATGTTTGGCATAATGAATAGAATGAGATAATCTGTCTTAAATTTCAAAATACTTTAAAATAATGGCACTTTTACCCATACACAATAAATGTGCAACACTCTGTGTTAAAAATGACTGTCAATGCAAATATTTATCAGTTCGGACTTTAAGATACAATGCACAAATAGATTTTCATGTGTAAATCCAAGTCAATTTAATTGGAAGCAAAACAGGATAACATGCTGAAAACGCCCAATAGGTTTGGACACTCATAAGCATGAGTGCACAGGATAAGATAATTAACCCTTCCTAAAATATGTGAAATATACATTTGAAAACACAGCTAACATTTTATTAACATTCCATATTTTAATATGTATAAATATAATGCATGCATATGCGGCTCCTGAGAATATGACTAAGTTATACTAGTGAAAGAAGTTAACTGATGGTGTAAGACTGGATGCCATCCAGCACTTCCTAGTGATGTATTGATGAAATCCATGCATTCTGCTGTCCTTCATTCCACCGGAGTCTGTTCCATAACCAATCAGATTTCAGTGGAGTGAAGTGCAAGAGACATGGAACACAATCTTCCAATCAACATTGACAAAGAATGAAGGCTAAACTGAACAATCCACTCCAAGAAAAGGACAAAAACCTGTCAACCAGCCTTGTGAAGCTCAAAAAAGTAATCAATCACTACAAATCTGCACATAAAAAAAGGCAATAAAGTAACTCAGTGTTGACTTATGAACTAGTTATAACTAGAAATCTCTTACAATATTATGTTTACTCAGGGTTTAGTCTGGGAAGGTGAGAAATAAAATAACATTCTAAGACTTGTCTTGTTAGAGTCCCTAAACTTGTTGCAACAAACACAATTCTGGGAATTTTTATCTTCTGCATATTTAGCAAAAACACATGCTAACTAAACAGAGCTGAAACAACAATAGAAATTGCTAGAGAAACGCAGCAGGTCTAGCATCCATGGAAAGAAAGCGGAGTTAATATTTTGAGGCCAGTTATCTTTCTTTAGAATTCAAACCAAACAAAGCTGTCAGGAGATTTAGCAGAACCTTGAGGGACAACATTTTTACACAGGGGGTGGTACGCATATGGAATGAGCTGCCAGCAGAAGTGGTTGAGGTGGGTACATTAACAACATTTTAAAGACATTTGGACAAATACATGGATAGGAAATGATTACAAGGATATGGGCCAAGTGCAGGGAAATGGGGTTAGAGTGGACAGACATTTTGGTCGGCTTGGGCCAAATGGCCTGTCTCTGTACTGTAAGATTAATGATTCTAAATGTTGTAGACAGATTTTTGGTTTATATTTTTAGAAAAGGGTTATTACCTTTTCATTCTCAAGACTCTTCAAAGAAATAATGGCTTACTTGTTTAAGTGGAATCATTGTCATGTAGACAAATACACAGCAACGCTTTCTCAATAGCAGTAAGGGGAATGGATGATTTGCTTCTTTTGGTTATGCTCATTGCATATAAAATTGCTCAGAGAAATTCACTGCCCTTCAAATATTTCAATTGGATCTTTAATACCCATCAGAACTGGCAAATTAGATATCAATTCTAAAATCTCGGTCACAATTTAGTACCTCTGACAATGCACATTAAAGCCTCAACTTAGTTTGGATCCTGAAGTGAATGCTGAAACTTCAGTTTTTCAAATCAAAAACACAGTGCTACTGCTGAACCTAACTCTGTCATTATACAGGTCCATTATCAAGGAACTTAGAGGTGAGAATTTTCATTTTGAAATGAAAAAAACAGGTTGAAGTTCCAGGACTTCTTGGCACTCTAATGTTCTACTCCTCATTGCGATGAACTTAACAATTTCCATCCTATTGTTCCAAATATAGGCTCTATGATAAAGAATGCTTCCAAATAAGGGCATCACCACCAGCACTGGCAGTACTACTATTCCCCTTTGCAAAAGCAGACTAAATTTCAGCTAATCATGAAGCAGAGTTAATTAATTGTCACATAGGAATCATCAGAGTGGAATCCATTCCTTTTTGCTGAAGTCGTTCTGTTCAAAGCAGGCTAAGTGGAATGTGGAAATGTTACTTTGTTATATAGTATTTTATATTTTTAATTAAACTTACAAATGCAATCTTTTGTGCAAATTTGTCACCTCATAGAGATGATTTACAACAACATTCTTCAATATGCAGAACTGCATAAGATGAAATACTCAGATTAATTGAATGCAATTAATTCTATAAATAATTAGGATTCCCCGAGTTACAGATCATCACATAAAAATGATCCATGGTGATACATAAGTTTTGAACCATTATAAGATGATACATGCAATACATGTATCAAAATAATTTATAATTTTAAGCTTTTTATACACTGATTATTGCCTTCTGAAAAGAACCAGGCTATTTTTAATCTGGGAGACAGTCTAGATTATTGATTTTTATACAAAACTTGACAAGTGCAACCATCAGCTGTGTCCTCAGCCCACCAAAGTTCAGAACAGGCCAAGCATTCAGCCATAATTGTTATCACTTCTACTTCTGCACATTGGGGCATGTCAAAGAAACCAATGAAGGCTGGAATAGGCTGTCACTGTCTGTGTTCAATGAACTAACGCAGAGGAAAGCGATAATGCAATATATCTTGGCTTCACTAGTCCCATCTTTGTTTCAGCTATCTGTATTCAAACATCAATAAGGAGATGGCTATTTTTACCACAGATTCACCAACAATCTGTCTAGTGACTGCCATCTTTACTAATGGTTCATCCCTGATAATTTTGCCTAAGTTCCCAGTATGCACGTCTGAATCTTGATTTAACACTAAGGGAACATTTCACTGCCAATTTAAACCCTGACCTTAGTTGTCATTTGAAGGCACGCACTTCTGGGGTTGCTGAATAGTAATCAGGAACAGAAAGCCCATTAGCTTATTTCCTCCTCCTGAACATTGAGGCAGATTGCAGCACTTTATTTGCAGTTTCAACCAATACCAATTCACTCAGCACATCAACCATCATTGATCAACATGACACATTTTGGGGATCAAAGTATCGCTGCATGGCTTCAAACCATACTAGCAAAGTCCAGTATTATCCAGAATTAAAGAAAGACACTGTCTCTTGTAATTTATGGACAGGCATAGGCCATTTAACCCTTTAAACATATTCCTCCATTCAGTTACATTTCGGCTGATCTGTCCAACAACTGTGCTTAAATTGCTTAGTTCAATATCCCTCAATATCTTTAACTGAAAAAAATGTATCAACTTGTGTTTTGACATTTTTCATTGACCTTGCCTCTGAACGTTTGGGGTGGGAATTCCAAATTTCCATACATTTTTCATACTTCCTGACATCACTTCTGAATAGCCTGGCTCTAATTTTGAGGTTCCTCCCTTGTTATGGGATCCCTAAGCAAAACAAATAGTTTCTATCTATCCCTTCATTTCTTTTAAGCTTAACTACCTCAATCATTTCATCCTTTAACATCCCATTCAATCTTCCTCCACCACACTTCCAGGCAGTGCACGCCAGATTCAAATCACTTGTCATGTGAAAGATTTCTTCTCATATTTCATCTGTGCCTTTTCATTCTCAATCCTTTTACCAATGGAAATGTTTTCTTTCCTGTTTAACTCTCATGATTTTGCAATTCTCAATCAACTGTCCTCTTGGCCACCTACTCTCTAAGGCAAAAAGTCCTAACCTCTCCAATCAATTTTCATTACTGAAGATTCTCATTCTTAGGATCATTCTTGTACACTTCTTTTGCACCCTACCCAATGTGTTTACATCCTTCCTATAGTGTGATGTCCAGAACTGCACATAATATTCCAGATGTGATTTTACAAATGTTTTATATAAGTGCAGCATAACCTCACTGCTCTTGTACTCCAATGTCTCTATTAATAAAGTCCACCCACTGTATGTTTTATTTACTGCTCTCTCCACCTCTCCTTCACTGATCTATGCATCCAGTTATCTCTGCTCCTGCAACCCCTTGGAATTGTTTTATGTTGGTTTCCCATGCTTGTCCTGCCAAACTGTATCATCCCACATTTCTCCACATTGAACTTTAGCTTACATCTATCTATCCACTGCATCAATTGCACATCCGTTTAGAATTCTCACTTCCTTCAATATCTTTAGATGAATCACATCCGGTCTTTGTGTCTTGTCAACTTTAAATACTTTAAATGTTAGACTTTTATAGGGATGGTTTTCTCCTCTGTCATCATGTTATAGGTTGCAGCGACCTCCCCAGTAAAGGCAGATACAAACAATTAATTTAGTAACTCAGCCATACCCTTTGCCTCCATGTTTAAATTCCCTTTACGGTCTCTAATTGACACTCTGTTCCTTTTACCACCATCTTTACTCTTTATGTGCCAATAAAGGTCTTTGGGATTTCCTTTTATGTTAGTTGCCAATCTTTTCTCATATTCTGTCCTTGCTTCTTATTTATTGTTCCACTTTCCTTCCAAATATGTTGTGTTTAGCTTGGTTTTCAATTGTATTTTCTACCTGACCCCTATTACAAGCAATTTTTTTTAATCTTACTTTCTATCTCCTTTAAAATCTAAGAAGCTCTGGATATATTTGCCTTACCTTCCCCTTATGAGGGAATAAACCTTTATTGTGCCCAAATCCTTTTGTTTCAGTCAATCTGGCCCAGCTCCATTCTTGCCACATTGAAGTCTGCCCTCCCTCAGTTGGTTATTCTTATACTGGGTTTCCCATTGTCCTTTCCAATCATCATCCTAAACCTTACAATACAGTGATCACTGTCTCGTAAATGTTTCCGACTGGCACTTGATTTAGTTCAACTACCTCACTTCCAGGAACCAGGTCCAACAGTGAAGCAATCTCCTTCTCAACCTCTTCCCCTGCCTGAGGCAATAAACGTTAGGGTTAAACCACCACCTAATGAGAGAGCAGCCTTATGGACTGATATGGCTACAGTGACAACTTTCATTGTTGAAAATTTCCCTGAACTCAGTCTGGAAACAGTTGCCATTTTCAATCCTTTACACTATCACTCTCCCAGTTACTTTGTATAGTTAATAACCTCTATTGTAACTGAAACAAATCAATTCCTCTACATCATTCCCATTAGTCAGTGGTCCATAGTCAACACTGAGAAATGTGGTAACATCCGTTTTGTTCCTTAGCTCAAGCCAAATTGATTCTATCCTCGAACTGTCTGGGATATTCCCTTTTTACAGCACTACAATACTTTAGTTGGGCAATAACACCACCCCCTTCCTTTTTTTCTTAACTTTTCTGAACATCTCACAGCGCCAGAGACCCGGGTTCAATTCCCGCCCCAGGCGACTGACTGTGTGGAGTTTGCACGTTCTCCCCGTGTCTGCGTGGGTTTCCTCCGGGTGCTCCGGTTTCCTCCCACAGTCACAAAGATGTACTGGTCAATACTAAATTGCCCGTAGTGTTAGGTTAGGTGTATGGGTGGGTTGCGCTTCGGCGGGTCGGTGTGGACTTGTTGGGCCGAAGGGCCTGTTTCCACACTGTAATCTAATCTAATCTAATCTTGTACCAAGGTATAGTTAACACACAATTTTGGCTTTCCCTGAGCAAAGTCTCTTTTATGATCGCAAGATCATATTTCAACATTGAAATCTGTGCCAGTAATTCCCAAGTTTAGTTTACTATCCTCTCTGCATTCATATACATGCACAGAAGCACTGATTTAGACTTCATTTCTTTCTCCTTATTCCAACTCCACCAATTTATGTACAAATTTTCAATGTTTGTCTCTAAGTATGTTTGCACTCTGGTATTCCTCTTTCATCTCTGTTCCCATCTCCTTGCCAAAATCGCTTAAAGTCCTTCCAATGCCATTAGCAAAAAAACACCCTATAAGGAAGTCAGTCCCAGCTTTGTTCAGGAGCAACCAGTCTGGCTTGTACAGGTGATACTTTCCCCAGAGTCAGTCCCAGTGTCCCAGGAGTCTAAAGTCTTTTTGCTTTCACCATACTTCCAGTCACACATTCATCTGTTTTACGCTTCTATTTCTGAACTCACTTGTAAACTGCACATGGGAATAACCTGGAGATTACTGCATTTGATGTTCATCTTGTCAATTCTTAATCAAGCTCTCTGAACTCTCATTAAAGGGCCACATCCCCTGTGATACCTAAATCATTGGTACTAATTAGGGGCATAACTTCTAGCTATTCATATTCCCCCTGAAGAATGTCCTGTAGCATCTCTGTGATATCTTTGATTCTGGCATCTGGGAGGCACAATACCATCTGGAGTGATGTCCACAGCCACAGAGATTCCTGTTTGTTCCCTTAACTAACAACTCTTCTCTCAATATTGCACTCCTTGCTTATTCCTTCCCTCCTGTACAACCAAGCTGTTCATGGTGCCACAAGCATAGCTCTGACAGCACTCTCCTGAAGAAACAGCACATTTCAAGTTCAAAAATAGAAAAAATATTTTGTGAATGAGACCCCAGCAAATGCCTGTGTACCTGTTTGATCCTCTTTGCCTATGTGGAGGTCACCAGTCTCTTCCTGTTCGCATAACCTTATGTTGTGGTGCAATCACATCTTTTAATGTAGCTCTTTTTTGTTGGAATTGCCGCAATGACTCCAGATAGTGCTCAAGCTCTGCAGCCCTGAACTCAAGTTTCTGCGCTAGCAAGACTTGCTCATATGTGGTTGTCTGAGGCACAGATAGGAACCATGCCTTCCCAGGATGCAAATTCAACTTGACCAAACTTTGGTTTTATATCTTAAATTTGCATACCTGTTCATTAACTTTACTTTGGATTACTTGTAGTACTTTATTATATTAGTTCTGACTTTCCCTTATTCCTGGTGTTCCTCAGTTAAATTCAACTATAGCTAATTTTTTCAATAAGTGTTTTTTTTCTAAAATATATAGCAATTGAAAGACAGTCCCTAATAGTTCAATACCAACCAATGAATTTTTCAGTATTGTTATTATTTCCTTTCTTTCCCCTGCTCTTTTGAACTCAGCACAGGCTGTCTCCAAGCAACTGAATGGTGTCACTCTTGAACTGCCAGGCAAGTTCTCTAAATTATTGCAGCAACATTCACTTTCATGTGCAGGGTGTCAGCTGGAACCACGGATGGTAATTGTAAAGACTCCAATGTTATTTCTATCACATTGCTGACCAAGAATGTCACCTAATCTTCCCTTCTGTCTTTGATGTGTTAGTGGGAGATTTGGCAGATATGATATTTAACCCATTTGGCCACTATCTGAATTCAATACCATGGCCATCAAATCCTGCCTGAGACTTGAACCTCGATCTTCTGAATAAGGCAGAAATGCTACCCAACGGACCATTAGAATTCTATGTTATCAATATAGATGTATTATAAATCCAGGATTCAAACAATATGTTTTCCAGTTTAGAAAACTGTTGCAGGAAAAAGCTCTTAGGACCAATTCTTGCAGGCAGCAGTTTCTTTCATTCTGTATGGCCCCTACTGTTTCCCAACTTGCATTTGAACTTGACACCAGGTCCAAGATCAAAATGTGAATTCCTACTTATTGATTGACTTGTCTCTGTCCAATTTTATTCTCAGACAATTAAAACAGCTGATAGTCACAGCACTGCTTTTTGCCTTCACCCGCATTATTTAACCAAATATATATAAGAAAAATACTACCCTTGAGTGATGCTACTATATTTATTATGTGAAAGCTTGTTTCTGTTAAGTGTACAATGAAGATAATTTTCTGTTCAGACTTTGAGACCTAATTCATAGTATGAGAAATGCTAATCATTCAATTATTCACCTGTCAGCAAAAGGCGAGGCAGTAAATATCATACTTGAAGCTCTTTCAACATTCCGAAGTTATCTCATTCATAGATGTTGAAAAGGTTATAGAATGAAATATTCACAGTGCTTGGGAAGGTGCACATTTACATTCACTACTTCTCCTGGACGCATGTTTTCTCTTCAATGGGACTCAGCTAGAACAGTTTTGAATATTGAAATTAATTAAGCAATTGAGTTCAATGCAAATAAGATAAATGTCCCATTTCCATCGCTATTCATATACTTAGGACATACCTGGCTGTCTCTGACCTCACTATATAAGAAAGATGATTGAAGTAGAAAATAGGCCTGAAACTTGTTAATGGGAGCATTTTTATATTGCAATCTAATTAGATATATTCCAGGATTATTTGAGAAGATATGATGCTTTAATGGATGGGATGTAACATTTTACTTTAAATCAATGCCTCCCTCTACTGGTTGTTAAAATATATTAAATGGGACAAATGGTAATATTTGGGATTATGCAAAAATAAAACTGCCTTAACTATATCTCAATTTCTTACAATTTGCATATGTATAAAGAGATTTGACAAACTATTAGAACAGGCACTGTTTAATTTACTTGAAAAGTATGACTTGTTATAGTCATTTAACTTTTCCTTTCAGAGCTCTAGTTTAAAGGTCTATTTATTTTGCTGGCAGTGAAATTTATGAAGAATACAGTGCAGCAGCTGACATTTCGCTGACTCTATGAAGCACTCTGAGTAGAAATATCCAAGTCATAAATAATAAAAAAAAGTAGATTTAGCAAACTGCACCCAAAAAGTCAATGAATAATTAACTAATCCATAATACTGTGAACTCTTTGTGTTTTCAGTCTCAAAGCTGCAGGTGAGGCCAGAAGCTGAGATAGAAACAGAGGGTGACTAAGGCAAACAGAAAGTTTGTGAGAAGATTTGTAGCTCGGGTGCTCGTTGTTGTGGTTCTGTTTGCCGAGCTGGGAATTTGTGTTGCAGACGTTTCGTCCCCTGTCTAGGTGACATCCTCAGTGCTTGGGAGCCTCCTGTGAAGCGCTTCTGTGATCTTTCCTCCGGCATTTGTAGTGGTTTGAATCTGCCGCTTCCGATTGTCAGTTCCAGCTGTCTGCTGCAGTGGTCGGTATATTGGGTCCAGGTCGATGTGCTTATTGATTGAATCTGTGGATGAGTGCCATGCCTCTAGGAATTCCCTGGCTGTTCTCTGTTTGGCTCATCTGTTTGCATCATCTCCACACACATGCAGATGGCAAGCAACATGAATTCGACTGGGACAACACTACCATTATAGGGCAAGC
>NC_057735.1:20900139-20903256 GCF_004010195.1 Chiloscyllium plagiosum
CCCAACACACACAAAAGAAGCTGCATCAATACACTATTCAAAAGGGCCACAACGCACTGCAGTACACCAGAACTGCAAAAAGAGGAAGAAGAACACCTATACAATGTATTCGCCAAAAACGGATACGCGCGCAATTTCATCAACAGATGCCTAAGGGAAAGACAACGGAATGAGGACATGCCACAACCCAAAGAACTAGCCACACTACCATACATCAAGAACATTTCCGAACTGACAGCCAGACTACTGCGACCACTAGGACTCATAACAGCACACAAACCAACAGCCACTCTCTCAGACAACAACTCACCAGAACGAAGGACCCAATACCCAGCATGAGCAAAACCAATGTAGTGTACAAAATCCCATGCAAGGACTGCACAAAACACTACATAGGACAAACAGGAAGACGGCTAACGGTCCGTATCCATGAACACCAACTAAGCACAAAACGACATGACCAGCTATCCTTAGTAGCCATACACGCAGATGACAAGCAACATGAATTCGACTGGGACAACACTACTATTATAGGACAAGCCAAACAGAGAACAGCCAGGGAATTCCTAGAGGCATGGCACTCATCCAAGATTCAATCAATAAGCACATCGACCTGGACGCAATATATTGACCACTGCAGCGGACAGTTGGAACTGACAACCGGAAGCGGCAGATTCAAATCACTACAAATGCCGGAGGAAAGATCACAGAAGCACTTCACAGGAGGGTCCCAAGCACTCAGGATGTCACCTCGATAGGGGACGAAATGTCTGCAACACAAATTCCTAGCTCGGTGAACAGAACCACAGCAAACAGAAAGTCAAGAAAGTAACAACAAAAAAATCAACGAAGTGGAATTTGAAATACCAGAAATGGGTTTCGACACTGAGTAAAGAAAACATGAAGTACAGCAATGAAGTCGGGGCAGTGATACTCCTTTCTGGCACTATGTGGTGGGTGTGTTATGTGTCCATGACAATCCTAGGCCCATCAATGAATAAATCCTCTGGTGGGGTGAAGGGGATTGGGGTGGGGATGTGGGAATGGCGGGGGGGGGGGGTGGATGTGGGGGGGGCATGCTGCCAATCACCTTGTTAAGACCAAACCATCAATCTTTGTGGAGCTTCTCAGCCTATTATAGATCTTAACACTGGTGTCCTGCGCCAGCAATGTCTGCTTTGAGGCCTACACCTTGGGCCAACCCAGCAGAAAGAAGATAAATTATTTTCTTGGTGTCATAGATTTGGTGTTGTCGAGAGGGGGAAGTGGGGTGGGGTGAGACTTGGGGCAAAGTCAGGAGTTGGCTTTCAGAGGTAACTGCCTCATCCATGCTTCCAAATACCCCCAGATTAGAGCCGACCCATTGTCTCAGCATGCTCCTGCCCCACTGAACTCATCTCTACCTATCTCGACACTGTCCTATCCCCCCTAATCCAGGAACTCCCCACATACGTTCGAGACACCACCCACGCCCTCCACCTCCTCCAAGACTTCCGTTTCCCTGGCCCCCAACGCCTCATCTTCACCATGGATATCCAATCTCTCTACACCTCCATCCGCCATGACCAGGGCCTCCAAGCCCTCCGTTCTTTTCTTCTCCAGACATCCCCAACAGTACCCTTCCACCGACACTCTCATTCGTTTGGCCGAACTGGTCCTCACCCTTAACAAATTCTCCTTTGAATCCTCTCACTTCCTCCACACCAAAGGGGTAGCCATGGGCACATGTATGGGCCCCAGCTATGCCTGTCTCTTTGTTGGCTATGTAAAGCAGTTAATCTTCCGTAATTACACCGGTACCACTCCCCACCTCTTCCTCCGCTACATTGATGACTGCATTGGCGCCACCTCGGGCTCCCGCGAGTAGGTTGAGCAATTCAAAAACTTCACCAACAAACTCTCTCAGCGGAGCAGGTAAGGGCTGTTTGGCAGTGGCTGCTTGAAGGCTCGGTTACGTTTGTTTAATGGTTTAAATTTGAAAGATTTTTTTTAAAAAAGCGTGGAGCGGACCCGGAAGCTGGTATAGCGCAAGCTTACCTGGGTAGGTTTTTTTTCCCTATAAAAGCGCGCAGGAGAGGAACCCAAGGCACTACAGAGGTAGTGCCTCCCACCCGCCCTCCTCCTCTAACCTAATAATAAGACCCGTTGTGGTAAGTAGGTAAGTGCTGCATTTTGCTTGTTCTATTCTTTAGACCTAGTTTTTTTTTTAAAAGGTTATCTTTAGAGGGATGGCAGTGAAGGCAGTGCAATGTTCCTCTTGCAACATGTTTGAGGTGAGGGATGCATGGTCGTCCCTGCTGATTACACTTGCAGGAAGTGCACCCATCTCCAGCTCCTCCAAGACCGTGTTAGGGAACTGGAGCTGGAGTTGGATGAACTTAGGATCATTTTGGGAGGCAGAGGGGGTCATAGATCGGAGCTTTAGGGAAGGAGTAACTCCAAAGATTGCAGACAGATGGGTGACGGTGAGGGGGACTAGGAGGAAGCAGCCAGTGCAGGGACCCCCTGCGGCCGTTCCCCTCAAGAACAAGTATACCGTTTTGGATACTTGTGGGGGGGGGGGAACTTACCAGGGGTAAGCAATGGGGTTCATGGCTCTGGCACGGAGCCTGTCCCCGTTGCTCAGAAGGGAAGGGTGGAGAAGAGCAGAGCAATAGTTATTGGGGACTCGATAGTTCGGGGCACAGATAGAAGGTTTTGTGGGAACGAGAGAGACTCACGTCTGGTATGTTGCCTCCCAGGTGCAAGGATACGTGACGTCGCCGATCGTGTTTCCCGGGTCCTTAAGGGGTAGGGGGAGCAGCCCGAAGTCGTGGTCCATATTGGCACCAACGACATAGGTAGGAGGAGTGCCGAGGATGTTAGACAGACTTTCAGGGAGCTAGGTTGGAAGCTCAGAGTTAGAACAAACAGAGTTGTTGTCTCTGGTTTGTTACCCGTGCCACATGATCGAGAGTCGAGGAATAGGGAAAGAGAACACTGAAATGCGTGGCTACAGGGATGGTGCAGAAGGGAGGGATTCCGGTTTTTGGATAACTGGGGTTCTTCCTGGGGACGGTGGGACCTCTATAAACAGGATGGTCTACACCTGAACCTGAGGGGCACCAGTATCCTTGG
>NC_057735.1:20906950-20934116 GCF_004010195.1 Chiloscyllium plagiosum
GTGGACTTCAACAGCTTCCTCATTTCCTCTTCCCCCACCTCATCCTAGTTTCAAACTTCCAGCTTAGCACTGTCCCCATGACTTGTCCGGACTTGTCGTACCTGCCTATCTCCTTTTCCACCTATCCACTCCACTCTGTCCTCCCTGACCTATCACCTGCATCCCCTCCCCCACTCACCCATTGTACTCTATGCTACTTTCTCCCCACTCCCACCCTCCTCTAGCTTATCTCTCCAAGCTTCAGGCTCACTGCCTTTATTCCTGATGAAGGGCTTTTGCCCGAAACGTCGATTTCGCTGCTCCTTGGATGCTGCCTGAACTGCTGTGCTCTTCCAGCACCACTAATCCAGAATCCAAAATCTGACAGTCCAGTTACTCAAGCAGAAAACAACTATCTTTCTTGCCTGTTCAGAGATCAGGTTATAAAGGAAGTAGCAAACTGGAGCCGTTAAATTGCCCAGTAATTGATCATGTGAGTACCTTAATTACTGACATGTTGAAAAAATGCCCAACAGATCTTCTTGCCCAAACCGTAATTGATAAAGTAGGAAGAGGGGGCTGAGTATCTAGCCAGGGCAAACATGCCCAAATATTTCTTCTTCTCCCCACCTCTCTTGCTCCTTCAGAGAGAGGAAAGTTCTGGCCAGAGGTTTTTTGTACTTCGAAGCAAGAACTAGCAATTTGAAAACAAATCAACAATACGTTACATTTCTGCACAACAGCTTACTTTATTTATGCAGTTACTTTAAAGTAGTGAAACATGGCAAGATGCTTCGAGAATTTATGAGAAGGAATCACTCATAATTAACTAGTACAAAGTGATAATTTATTTCAAAACTTCCAATAATGGAAGAGATCTGTGACAACTGATCAGTTTGTCTTCATTTTCACATTGCTTTCGATCTTGCCCATCTGGGCTCCTCTTTCTGCCTGTCCTCTTCACTCTTATTTTAGAGCTCCCTCTTTTACTATTCAAACATTTTTTGGGCCTTCCTGAAATCTATGATGTGTGGCTTCCCACCATAAAGCAGATTAAATCACAAGCTGCCAGACTCAAAAATCTATTTAAATCCAGATCAAGCTAGGTAGCCCTGATTAGCCATTCCTTGTCTTTCATCTACTGGCTGATTGGGATGATGGCACAGATTTTTAAATTTTGATTTCTATCCGGGTCCCAACCCCACCCACATTTTTTTATTATAATAGTTCGGTATAGGACTGTTAGACGTTTAAAACATGATACATAGAAATTCTTGTCTCTTTTAATGAAACAATTGCTCTGAAGGAAATATCACGGTGAAAATCTCCTGAAATTAAATGGATTCCAGATATTCAGGTCAGGTTGGGAAATTAGTTCAGCAAGCAGATTTAATTTTTAAAGTGGATTTCATCTCTTCATCTTTTTTTTATCAGGAGCCAGTTCATAATCCTAGTAACAAGATCTACACCTCTTCCTCTCAGTCACTTATCACAATCATCCACACAGCATTGACGTTGTCTCAGAGTGGCTGTCTTTCATGAATGCCTGATGATTTTTCACATTGCATTCCATTCCCTAAATTCTGTATGAGCCCCATTATGGACCATAATATCATCCTTGCTTCCGAAATAAAAATACTGGTGTGCTTATTGCACACATAAAAGGTTTTGTACATAATTGCTTTTCTGAAAGTACAAATTTCCCTGCTAAGCTGGATGCTGCTGCATAATGGCAGAGGTTTATTTTTGAATTGATTAATATTGATTTACAAATCTGGGAGATTACTTTTAAAGGAATTATCCTTTAACATTTAGTTTCTATGTGGTCTAATAGCAAGTATGCTAAGAATGTATCAAAAACACAAATGAGTTCAGTCATTAATAGAATGAGATTATAACATTGGACGCCTTTAGAACATAGGACCATAAGATATCAGAGCAAAATTACAGTATTCAGCTATTGAGTCTGTTCCACCGTTTGATCATGGCTGATACATTTCTCAACCACATTCACCTGTCTTCTCCCTGTTACTCTTAATCCTCTTACAAATCAAGAACCTATCCATCACGGTCTTAAATGCACTCAATACCTGGGCCTCCACAGTCCTCTGCGGCAATGAGTTCCACAGACTCACCACCCTCCGGCTGAAGAAGTTCCTTCTTATCTCAGTTCTAAAGGATCGCCACTTCACACTGAGGTGCAGGGTCCCAGTTTCTCGTACTAGTGGAAACATCTTCTCCATGTCCATTCTATTCAGGCCTCACAGTATCTTGTAAGTTTCAATCAGACACCCCTCATCTTTCTAAACTCCATCAAGTACAGACCCAGAGTCCTCAACTGTTCCTCATATGACAAGCCCTTCATCCCCAGGATCATTCTCAATCACACGCCACCAGGTTATGGTCCAACAGGTTTATTTGGAAGCACTAGCTTTCAGAGCGCTGCTCCTTCCTCAGATAGCTGATGAAGGAGCAGCGCTCCAAAAACTAGTGCTTCCAAATAAACCCGTTGAACTATAACCTGGTGTTGTGTGATTTTTAACTTTGTCCAGCGCAGTCCAACACCGGCTCCTCCACATCAAGGACCATTCTCGTAAAACTCCTCTGGACCCCCTCAAACACCTGCACATCTGTTTTTTAGATACGGGGCCCAAAACTGCTCACAATATTCCAAATGCGGTCTGACCAGAGCTTCATCAGTCTCAGCAGTATACTGCTGTTCTGATTTACCAGCCCTCTTGAAATGAATGCTAATGTCGCATTTGCCACCCTACTCACCAACTGAAACTTTTGCTTTTAAACCAATTTCAAATTGTATCAAGATTGGAAAGAAAATTATTTCTTAAAATGCAAGAAAGGAGTCACCCAATAACTAAGAAAAATGTGGACCATAATGATCAGAAAAGTCTCAGCTGATTGTATTGAGTTGTTATTTCAGCAATGGTTTCCCTTCTACATTGCTTTCCACTTTAAGATTAGATTAGATCCCACAAAGTGTGAAAACCGTCCCTTTGGCCCAACAAGTCCACACCGACCCTCTGAAGAGCAACCCACCCAGACCCATTCCCCCCTGACTAATGCACCTAACACTACGAGCAATTTAGCATGGCCAATTCACCTAACCTACACATTTTTGGACTGTGGGAGGAAACCGGAGCACCCGGAGGAAACCTATGGAGACACGAGGAGAATGTGCAAACTCCAAACAGACAGTTACCCGAAGCGGGAATTGAATCCGGGTCCCTGGCGCTGTGCGATTGCAGTGCTTTACAGAAACTCTTCCCTTGGAATATTTTTCACTCTACTTAGATTTAGCTTGTAGATCAATTGATCTACACTCCAATGATTGCATGGCCAAAAGTGCCAAATTGTCTCTCAGTTGCACCTCATCCATACAAGTCATATATCTAAGGAAGTTTCCCATAGAAGACCACCTATGTGACAAGACTAGCTATCTCCCATCTGGTACTTCAGAATAAAATCCAAATACTTATGCAAGACTCACTACTTGCACCTCAAAATCATTCAGAATTGCTATTAAAGGTCATTCGCTTTTGGAGTTGGAGACTCTTCCACTCGTATGTGATAATTTTCTAATGCGTTTAGGCCCATCATTAAATCTTAATCTGCACTTTCTCAACTTTGCATGCCTTCCATATGAGTAAGCACCCCATTTCTGCCTTCATTCACCAAATCAGCTAACATCAAGGAACTTGTTCCAAGTGTCCAAATAAAATTTGAATGTAAACCAGTAGGTATCAATTTGTGGCACAAACCAATGCTCTCCACCATCTAATTTCGTTGTTAGAATATTAGATGTTGGTTTATTTTTCCCTTGGACCAATCATATTTCAGCAAGCAGGCGTTAGGACCCAGAAGTATATTAGTCAGATTCCTGTTGCAAAGTTGTTTGATTCTAGATTCCAATGTATATATTTAAATCTAAATTCTGATAGAAATTCTATGTTCACACACAAGATGAGACTTGCAAGAGGACTAGTAATATTGTTATCCTGTATCAGTACATGCTCAGGAGAGGACACAGGTCAGATGAGAATTTACTTTTGTGAAGCTCTGACATGATATCATAAAATAAAATCAACGAGTGACCAATAACTTGCATATGATCCAAATGATAATGATTGACCGTGTCGGTATCTTTCACAAGTGCGAATGCTTAAGGCAAAATGATGTTTCTCATTGTGTGCACAGTGCAGACATTGAATGTGCTGTTTAGTGGAACTGCTAATAAGTTAATGTGTTTGAAATAAACTACACATACCAAAACAGAATGGGCATCTGTACTAAACTGCCCTTAGTTACTGTGGTGTTTTGAAACCATTGGCAACACTCCATCGGAATGCTGTTTTCTGATTTCTTAATCTTGCACATCTCATGCTATTGTTTAAACATTCTGATTGTTTGCTGTAATCAATGGTCAATTGTGATTAAAGAGAAAGGGGGGGCGGGGGAAGGGAGCAAGACATGTAAATAATGGTGTAATCAAATGAAGATCTATAGAAAATACTTCCAGCTGTGACTTTAACAAAGGCAAAAATCAGTTAAAGTCTAGCAAAATACCCTGTTTCAAATAATTGTTTCCCTAAAATTTAGAAATTTGAAACTCCTTACCTTCCTCAATCTTCCCTCATCTCTTTAAGTTTTAAAAAACAAATTTGGAATTGCCTTCAATGAATAACATAATTAACAAATTAATTAATCTTGCTTTTCACTCTGTTGACGATTGCATGCAGTTTTGGATCACATTGTGAGAGGAGTTAGTTAGAGATAGGAAGAGTCAAACACATGCAGAGATGCATGTAACATAGCATAGCATTAGGTGATAGAGTTATTTTAATAATGTAAAAATAAGGTTAGTGTCTCACATGAATGGTATATATTGTAGTATTGCATAACATGCAATAAACAGTACTAGAAAGAAGCACAACCTGAAAACGGTTCTTGACCTTGCCTCCTCCTTGACCATTCTATTTTGAACCCAAACTCTTACACGGGGACATAAAAACCACAGTTTCTCTAGTTTATTAGCATGTTTAAAAAACAATATCACAAAATACCAATGTTAATATTTAAATAGATGTCTTAAAATTGCTTATATGTTGCAGGACAGTCTCAAACAATGCTGAATTCTGTTGTAAATTAAGAAATAACAGCCTTAAATTATAACCTAGAGTATTAACAGTCAACCATTAAACAATTAGTTTTTTAAATTTTCTCTTGGCTGTTTTCCAGAGGCATTTTATATACACAAATTAACGTCAATATTAACATCTATATGTAAATATCTCACAGAATAACTTTAGGGCCAAGAAGGCATATGAAACAGGCTCTCTGTGTTTTAGAAGGAAGAAGAAAATTCCATTGAAATAATTCACAACTCCTCAATATTTAAAAGCTATTGCATGGAAAATGTTTAGCTTGCACCTACCACTATTGTAAATTCCAACTTCAAGACATTTCAGGAACAAGTATTTTTGGTTTTCACTGGAATATCTGTAATATTTAAAATAACAAACCAATATTTGAATAAAAGAACTTTTTTTTTGCTATTTAAATAATAGGGTATTTGAATGAAGAAACCTTTAAAGAATTCCATCTACCCATGAAAAGATATTCATGTTGACCACATATTCTAAACTAATCTAGTCTCATTTGCCAGCATTTGGCCCATATCCTTTTAAACCCTTCCTATTCGTTTACCCATTCTGACGCCTTTTAAATTTTGTATTTGCACCAGTCTTGACCACCACCTCTGGCAGTTCATTCCTTATATGCACCACCCTCTGTGCGAAAACGTTATCCACTGGTCTCTTTTAAATCTTCCCCCGATGCCCTCTAGTATTGGATTCCCCTACTCTGTGGTAAAGACCTTGACTATTCACCTTATCCATACCCTTCATGATTTTATAAACTTCTGTAAGGTCACCTTTCAGCTTCTTATATTCCAGGGAAAATAGCTCCAGCTTATTCAACTCTCCCTATAGCAGATGCCCTCCAACCCCAGCAACATCCTTGTAAATCTTTTCTGAACACTTTCAGATTTCACGCCATCTTTCCTAAAGCAGAAAGACCAGAATTGAATGCTGTATCCCAAAAGTGGTCTAACCAATGTCCTGTACAGGATGCAACATGACTTCCTAACTTCTATGCTCAATGCACTGACCAATTAAGGCAAGCATACCAATTGCTTTTTTCACTGTCCTGTCTACCTCTGACTCTGCTTTCAAGGAACTATGAACCTGCACCCCAAGGTCTCTATGTTCAGCAATACTCCCCAGGACCTTACCATTAAGTATATTAGTCCTGCCCTTAGTTGCCTACCAAAATGCAGTCTAACTAACACCTTAAGATATTCCCATTCACTGCCTGGACAGTAGCTTGACTCTGCAAGAAATAAGACATTCCATGCAAAGACAATCCATACATCAAGTCAAGAATCCCTTAATTGTTTTTGAGTTAGAAGCAAGGAATTTGAGGAGAAATAAAACCCACGGGTGGATGCTCTCTGATGCAGCATGAACAAACAATATGGGAAAATGTGGTAAGACTGGAAGAAAAATAAGCAAATTGTCATGTGTGAAAGTCAAGGGGTAGCAGTCCTTAATGGAGCGAAGAGGCTCCATGTTCAGTCACGGAGTTATGCCACAGTCAGTAAGGGGTTTATCTGATTGTGGTGGTTGGTCATGGTCAGCCAAGCTTCTAGTCTGGAGATCCATACCCTTACAGTTCAAGAATTGGTCAATGGTCAATCCTGCAGGACAAATGCGTTCCAGGGGTTGATTTGCATCGGGGCAGTCAGAGTGCTGCTGAGACTCAGTTCGGGGGATGGGACAGGTCTTCTTCCAATTATAGAAAAATGGAAGTGAACAGAAGAGAAGTTCATGGTGATGCATAAGCAGGAGAGGTGATGAGATGTCCCAGGAAGTGCAAGAATGGTTTATAGTTTAGGAAGACATGGAGTTGAAATGATGCATGCAATATTGAACATTCTGGTCCATGACCTTCAGTGAGATGCATGTATGACGGCTGCATCAGAGTGAGTGATGGCCTTGTGCTCGCAGGGGAGCAGAAAGCTGTTAGCAGTTCACCTGCAGAATGCAGCAGAATATTGAGCTTCATCTTGCACTGTTGGGGGTCCTGCTTCACTGAGGACACAACACTGACACAGCAATTCGTGTTCATGCTGGCTGAGTCTACTGGTCTGGTCTCCTTTGCCAGTCAGCTGGAAAATAGATGGCCATTCTGTCCACAAAGACCTCCAGCTCCCTGCCATTGATGTGGGAAACAAATTTCCCTTTCCTTTGGAGCATGCCCTCAAAGTTGTGCCTCAAGCAATACAGTGTGAAGACCTGTCCTTGGCTTGAAGACTCTGAAGTGGTATATCACTGAACTTCAAATCTGGTGCCAATGCGTGAAATCCAGAAGGCCCCACAGTGTCAAGTGCCTCCACCTCACTAGTCATGTGACTCACCAAAGAAAGGTGCCCAAGAGCTCAGATGCAAATAACTGAAGTAAAGAGTGGTCGATTGCGTGAGAAAAGTCACTCCAGGCATTGTGGATCAAGCACTAAAAACCTTCTTGGTAAAAATACTTCAACACCCGGGGAAAATCCAGCCCCGAGAGTCAAAATAGCTCAAACTGAATGATGCAGTAGGTCAGCATGCTGGTGGGAGCCTGTGTTAAAGGGAGACACATGAGATCTTGTGCAGACTTCAAGCAGGACACAAAAAGTGTCCCTCTGGGAGACAGGAACTACAAGATCTTAAAAAGGTGTTGCTGGAAAAGCACAGCAGTTCAGGCAGCATCAAAGGAGCAGGAGAATCGACGTTTTGGGCATAAGCCCTTCTTCAAGAACACATTTTTAAGCTCTGATCTCCAGCAGCTGCAGTCCTCACTTTCTTCTAGGAACTACAAGATCTCAAGAGCAAATGTACCATAACACAACCTGCTTTGAAGACTGAGGGTTAAAAAACTTAATCCAAGGTAGGCTTATTCCTGAAACATCAACTCTCATGCTCCTCAGATGCAGCCTGGCCTGTTGTGCTTTTCCAGCACTACACATTTTGACTCTGACTCTCCAGCATCTGCAGCTCTCACTTTCTCCAATGTACTATAGCCACGTAATTCTTAGGTATAGAGTCATAGAATCATGCAGCATGGAAACAGAGCCTTTGGTATAACATGCCAGCCAGATTTTCCAAAATAAACTAGTCCCAATTGGTCAAAATCTGTTTAGACCTCTCCTATGTATGAACCTGTCCAAATGTCTTCTAAGTGTTGCAACTGTACCTGCATCTCTCACTTCCACTGATAGCTCCTTCTATATATGTACCACCCTCTGTGGGAAACAATTGCCTCTCAGGTCCCTTTTAAATTTTTCCCCCTCACCTTAAAGCTATACCCTTCAGTTTTGAGTTGCCTTACCTTTACTATTCACTTTATCTACACCTCTCAAGATTTTATTAATCTCTATAAGTTCACCCCACAACATTCTATGCTCTAGGGAAAGAAGTCCCAACTTATCCTGCTGCCCCTTTAACACAAACCCTGTGGGCCCAGTAACATCCTTGTAAATCTTTTCTGCACTTTTTTATTTGAATAATATCCTTCCTATATCAGGGTGACCAGTATTCCAAAAGTGGCCTCACCAACATCCTGTTTGGTTGTGACATGACATTCCATCTCCTATACCCAATGCTCTGATCAATGAAGGCAAGCGTGCCAAATGCCTTCTTCATCACCTGTTTACCTGTGGTGCCAGTGAAGTCATATTATTTTAAGAACAGCATTTATTGGGGTGGGGGGTCAGTCAGATCAGTTAGTTCTGCAGCTGATCTCTGATGCAGAGTAACGCAAACAGAGTGCGTTCAATTCCCTCACCAGCTGAGGTCACCATGAAAGACTTTCCTTCTCAATCTCACCTCGCCTGAGGCATGGTAGCCTTCGGTTCAACTACAAGCAGTCATCTCTGTCTAATGAGAGAACAGCCCAATGATCATGTATGACAACAGTGACTTTATCTTTTGGTATTTAAAGCAATAATATGATGGAAACATGCATAACAAGAAACTAGGACACTCAGCTTGTGCTGCTAAAGCAATACTTTAATTTATTAATAGTACAGATGGTCTAGTAATCTTGAAGCTATTTTAATCCCTATACAGAACTTTGAAATTATTGAAACATTTTTTGTTTTCATTTCTTCATTTCTACTTTATGAACAGTTATCCATTTAGCTCAATTTGGAAATGAAGTTTATCACTTTATATATTACCTGTGACACATGTAGCAAAAGTATTCTTAAACCTGGATATTGGTACTTTCTTACATTAATTAATGGAAATACACAATTCTTTTCTTTTAGCTGCTGATGATATAGGAATTCACCAAATGATTCGAATATCAGAACTGCTCACCTCTGTTGAATGTGACCTTCTTCACAAAAAGCTTACTCACCCTGAGAAAGACATTATGAAGGATATTGACCAAATGTCGGAGGAAAATGACAATTTATTCAAGACCCGGAAACGCAGAGAAATCAGTAGGTAAAATGATCTGTCTGTCCTGATAATCCTGAACATTGTATTTGATGAAGCATTACATAAAAAAAGTTTATCCTGCTGTAATTAAAACCTAAACTGTGAAATAATCAAGATTTGACTAATCTAAGGTTGAACATATTAAGATATATTTTTGGTCAGTGTGGCAGTTATTGGTAAGAGGCCAATAACCTGGGGAGGTAGCAGATGGATGGCATTACCAACTCTCTCTTTGTCCCAGAGAGGCCTAAACCTATCTGAATGGTGCAAAATGGAGCCCTGTTAACAGCTTCCAGTTTATGTCCCACCATTTCAGGAGGTCTAAAATTACTCCTTGAGAATCAAGTTCAACCCTCTGTGATGAAAGAAAACTGTGGTTTAATTAATTATGCTTGCTTAACATACTCTGACAAAATTAATGATGGGACTTTTATTTTTAAATGAATAAAATGCTATTTCTGAAATGTATCCTCAATCATCTTTGAATGTCCAGGCTTTGCTGTATTGACTAGGCCACAGTGATGATGCTAGATTAATCTGAGGTAAGTAGCATATCAAACCAGATTTATAGTCTAGATTCCACCTGGATGCACATCTCAATCTGTAGTATGAGCAATCCTGATTACTGACCATGATGGGATGACATTGTTGTTCAGTGTGCAGCAAGTTTGTTATCATTATCCTCTTCTTATGATAGGGATCTACAGGGTCTGCTAGGTCTATTGTGGTAGAGGAAAATCACATGCTAGCCTAATGTGAAGAAGTTCTTGTCTTGAACAAGATGAAGCTTATTACATATTAGTGACTAAGTACAAGTTATACTGATATGATAGACATTGTTACAAAGACTGGGAACTGGGTAATAGGTCTTACTACTTCGTGATCCTACCAGTTCTGCTGGACATCATGATTGTGGCCGATGTTTAATACATTTCTTAGTATTAACCCTTTAATACCTATACAACTTTATACAGCACCTGCGAGGAGAGATCTGTGTCTACTGTAAGCACAAGCACAAAGCTTCATTTCTGATGTGGGAAGTTTGAAATATTGGAATAGAACCTAAGGGAGTGATTTTGGGTCCCATAATAATAAGGAGACTACAATAGATTTGTAAAGTGGCAGGGAGGTCCTGTGTTTATCCAATGGCTTCACATCACCCTGGTATTATTTTGCATATTTTTCTGAGTTGCACGATAGCTTGCTGGAGGCAGTCTCATGCCATTTCATTTCAAAGCGTTCAGGAACAGGCTGAGTTAGGTTGTCATTGTACATCATTGCACACCCAAAACTGCTCTCTGCAGACAATGAAGTGGCAATATTACCACCACCCAGAAAAAAAACTTCTCTGTAAAGAAAGACTTCTAAAATATGAAGTGCAAACTTTAAGATATAACGCACATTTCGTTTCCTTTCTCTATTATTTCTTATCACTATTTTTTAGCCAATATTGAAGAGTGTACTGAAATTCTGATTGACTGGTTGAGGAACGAAGGTGACAGCATGTATTGGGATCGATTGTCTCGAGCACTGAGACAGGTTGGTCGTGAAGATGTTGATAAAGGTATTCTCCTCCTTATTGTACATGTTTAATTAACGCACAGATTTGTTTACAATAAAATCCCAAATTGCTGGAGAAACTCAGCAGGCCTGGCAGCATCCATGGGAAGAAAACAGAGTTAACATTTCAAGTATGGTGACTCTTCATCAGACGTCATTTGATAATCTGATTTCATAGTGCTGGAAAGTAATTTGGTTCTGTTTGACTCAAAACTAAAACAGATGCCAATTTTGTGATGCATTAGGAAAGTTTCTGAAATGACAGAATCAAGATGAATCAATCAAATTGGTATTTTTTTGCTACATGTTACCCCACTTCTCCTGACTTGGGCATATTCACACAGAAATATGGATTAGGGTCAGAAACCCTATTTCAAAGAAGAAAAACATACTTAAGTTTACAGTGGAGCGTAAGAGGCTGAAGGGTAACCTCATTGAAGATTCTAAAATCATGAGGGGCATAGATAAAGTGAATGACAGAGATCTTTTCTCTAATGTGGGGGAGTTCAAAACTTGGGACATATTTTTAAGATGAGAGGAAAAATATTTAAAAAGGACATGAGAAGTAACTTTTTTTAAATAGATAGTGGTTTTTGTGTGGAATGAACTGCCAATGGTGGATGTGGGTATAACTGCAACGTTTAAAAGACATTTGGATAACTTCATGAATAGAAAGGTTTGGAGGGATATGGACGAAGTGTAGGTAGATGGGACCAGTTTAGTTTGGGAACATGGACTGGTTGGTCTGAAGGGTCTGTGTCCACTCTGTATGACTTTATGAGTCTGACATCATAATTCCTCTGAAAATACTTGAGCAAGAGTCTTTTGTTATGGAAAAGCAGTGATTAATCCTAGAATCCTCGTAGCCAGCAGCAGAGAAGATCATTGTCAAAACCCCTTTTACTGCAATAAATGTACTAATGCCTGTTTAAATGTCAATAACAAAGCTAGATGTTTTGACAGCTACTGTGAAAGGGTAAGTATGTAAGGTGGGTGTAGGGGTCAGTTGGCAGATAGGGTCAGTGGGGAGGTAAGGATTCAGCCAGATAGATGAGGGCACAACATGGCAGGCCAAAGATGGAGTGGATAGAGTGCAAAGTCGATGGTTGTTAAGGTGTCAGCTATGAAAGGGAGTAATGTGCCAGGTGAATGAAGCAGTAAGCTTCAGCTAAGTGCATAAGTGTTCAGTTCATGGGGCTATCAGATCAGGGAATAGGTTTCAGATTGGGTGGAGTGACTCAGATCCAAGGGAGAGGGTAATGTTGTATCACTAGGGTCAGGTCAAATGCATAGTGTGGGTCAGGATCAGAGCACCAGATAGGGTGTAGCTGTCATGTTGATGGAAGGGTGTCAAATTGGAGGGTGTTGCATCAGGCTATCTCAGGCCTGTCCTCAGTGTCTTGAAAGAAGAATCAGCTATTGATACCCGGGTCATGAGCCAGTAACCCTAACATAGGATAACACTTTTATTTTTAAAAAAATGACCTATGAGTTAAAATTTTACTTTGGGATTGAAAAATATTTTTATTTCAATGTGAAATCAACAAAGCACAAAGTAATAAAAAAATTAATGTTAAGATGGAGCTTCAGATTAATAATTACTCAGGAGTTGGTGGCGGATTTTAATCCTCTAATTTTTCCTGGATGACCAAGAAGCTTAAATGAGTCGGTAACCTTTGAAATCTTTGATCTTAAGCAACTTCTTCAGTGGATTCCAGATGCAGAGTATTTGACAGTTAAAGTTTTCCATTTCCAGGGCAATTCTCTTGGAGTCAATTGCTTTAGGATTTCTGCATGTCCTCAATGTACAACCTCAAGCTATGGCAACTCGGAGAATGTGAGGACTGCAGATGCTGGAGATCAGAATCGAGAGCGTGGTGCTGGAAAAGCGCAGCAGGTCAGGCAGCATCCAAGGAGCAGGAAAATCGATGTTTCGGGCACATCAAGAAAGAGCTTCATTCCTGATGAAGGGCTAATGCCCAAACGTCGATTCTCCTGCTTCTCAGATGCTGCCTGGCCTGCTGCGCTTTTTAGCACCATACTCTGGACTATGGCGATGTAATGCCTACCATTGGCCATTGAAGTTTCTGGGCCATTGCCTTCCTCAAAGGGGATGAAACTAATGTTGAGCAAATGAGCAGAAGGATTGAAAATCATCATCTTTTGTAATCAAGTGTTAACTGACTGTATAATCTAAGCTGAAACTACAGCAATATTGAGGGACTGCAATATTTCCAAAAGTGATAGCCTCAAGATTAGTAAAATTAATTTATATACATTAAGGATAAACCAAACTCTACAAAAAATAATGTGCTTGCTATTAACAATGTCTGCCCAACATTTTTTAAAAATCTTCATTTGTCCAGATGTATTATATAAATTATAATTTCACTGATGACTGGGAATATAAATTTTATTTTTTCCCTTGCCCTGTACTAAATTTTAGAATTAATGACATGATCCTCAAGCGTTTCTTTAAAATTCATTTTCATCCTATCAACTAGGTATGAGTTAGTTCCTTTCATAATGTATTGTCACGAGGGGAATAAACAGTTTGAGTTAAATTGTTTCAGACATTTAGCTGGACCAACGATAATCACAATAAACAATTATTTGGTGTAAAAACCGAAAGAACTGTGGATGCTGTAAATCAGAAACAAAAACAGAAATTGCTGGAAAAGCTCGGGAGGTCTGGCAGTATCTGTGGAGAGAAATCAGGGTTAATATTTTGGGTTGAGTGATCCTTCCTCAGAACTCAGTTCTAAGGAAGGGTGACAACATGAAATGTTAACTCTGATTTCTTTCCACAGATGCTGTAAGACCTCTTGGACTTTTCCAGCAATTTCTCTAATTAATTGGTGTATATGTTTTGGAGAAAAAAATAGACTTAAAAAATTAATTTTGGGTTAAGTATGGTGAATTCTAATTATTTGGCATGAACTCTGGAGAGAGAAACAGACATTTCGAGAGTTTATCGCAGTCAGAACATTAGGTCTATTTCTCTTTCAGCAGATGCAGCCAGACCTGCTGATTTTCTCCAGCATTCTCTCTGTCTACTTCAGATTTTCAGCAGCTACTGGCTTTTTATATAAATCCTAAGTAATGTTTTTCTACACATATCCCCAATACGTCTTTTGCTGGGTGGCGTGGGTGGTAGGGCAGGAGTTATTTTCTAAGTAATTCACTCGCAGAATTTTTTAATGTGTCCTTGTCCACTCAGAGGAAGCAGGACAACTTCAAACCTTCCTCTGCGTTGAGCAACTGTTCAAGAGACACATTTGTGGAAATTTGCTTAGGTAATGATTTTCCTCCAGGAAAGCCCCAGTTAGTATTAAGCTGCTTAAAAATGAAACAAAAAGGAAAAAAAAAATGTGTGGGTGAAGAAAAAATATTAAATAAAGCTGATTTTTGAAAAGTTAAACATGGGCATTACATTGCACGTGCATGCGCACGTACTTAAAAAATCATTGGACGTTGGATGCACAGTTGGAATTTGTCATCTGATAGTTGGTGTCAGCAGTCAAGAGTGTGGTGCTGGAAAAACACAGCAGGTCAGACAGCATCCAAGGAACAAGGGAGTTGACGTTTTGGACATAAGCCCTTCATCACTTTCTCTAGTTGGTGTCAGCAGACACACTCCAAAATACAACTTAAGTTTCAGGAGATAAGCATTTGTCATTCATATCACATGCCCAACATTCAGGCTCCTGTTCAATTCAAATTACATGTAAATGAGCCAATACCTGACTAAAAGAAATGCACTAAAATAATTATATTAATGCTCCTAGATTATCCTGGCTAATTCTATTATCCTGATATATATGTGCATTAGCATGATGTAGTAGCTCCAACTTTTAAAACATGGAATTAGATCGCTTCACTGAATACGATAACTTCAGTGATTTGATTCTCCAGGGAGAGCAGGTCAGAGAATTACTGCCACACCATTAGTGCACGCTTTAATGTAATCCTCCATTGGGAGCATGGGATGAATCAATTCATTCTCATATGAATGTATCTCTCTAAATCTGAGTGCAAACACGTATAGCAGAATTTTCTCTGTTTCAGTTAGACAGTTTTGTCAAGTGAGATTCAGGGCAGCCTGTCTGCCTTGGTTCACAGAGTCTTTTCACACAAAACCGTCTTCTGATCTTCACCTCATTAATTTTGCAATCAGCTTCCAAGGCACCTTTCTCAAGGTGCACACGGCCAGAGATGTGGAAACATTTGCCATTACCTTCCAGCAATCATATCACTGGTGCCATTACTGAAGCCTCACTCTGCACCACTTCAGATGCTGCAAGTAAGGAACATCACCTTACACAATGGTGTTTCAGCTGTTACATTTAGTAAATGGCTCAGACGAAAGTTATCTGTCCATAAGCGGAAAGAGAGATTGCGGTGTTTCTGGATGGGGTGGTGCAGAAAAGAGAAGATCACTATAGGAGGCTATTCCACCAGTCCAAGCCAGCCTGGACACAAATTGCACTGCTTATCATAACATGTGACTTGACAGTCTGACAGTCTCCATTTCAAATGAGTCACTTGAAGCTAGTCACATAAATGAGAGCATGCTATTCTTTATAACTGGAATTTCTTCATAATAGTTCCATCAACACTTCCAGGTTCCTGACAACAAAGGAAACAGCTAAAACAGCTAACTTGCGTCTTGGGCCTGGTCCTTCAGGATACGAATGCAGGATCACAATAGGCAGGTTTGTTCATGGCATGCAGTTTTCAAGGGAGGTGCAGCTAGAATCTAAAAATCATGCTAGTAGCATGAAAGTTACCAAGTCTCAGCGGTATATCCTCATCTCTTGCTGCACAGTTGTATGAGACAGATGCTGTGAAGGCTAGTTACATAATTAACAAATTGAAGAGTGGATGTTTGTATAAGAAAACACGGGCCATGGCGGGTTGCCTGCTTTGAGCCTTACCATAACAAACACTTTGCCAAAAATTGGGAAAAATTGCTCTTATGCTTCCTGAACAATATGTTTCACATAATTCCACATTATATATTCATAAAGTGTCATTCCAGGAAAAAAAAACTCTGTGATGGAAAACACTTGCACAGAATTTGAAAACAATGGGATAGTCAAAATCTGCTTCTTCTTGCCAGAACTGCGGAAGAACATGAACCAGGACAAGACTTTGGAAGTGAATAAGAATGTTGAAGAATATGGTAAAATATTAAAGCAGGCCCACTCCTCCCTAATTGTGACTGATGATGAGATTAACATCGGAGACAGAAATCGAGACAAACGTAGTGAATGTAAGTTTAAATTATATTGGTAATACTCATATAAGGAATCATACTTGGGTAGCAGAATAATAGAGCATATAATAAATTAGTTAGTCATTGGTTAAATAAAGACACATGGATGCACATTCTGTTCATCTTACTGAATCCTCACTCTAATTGCAATTACGCAGAGAGTTAATGCCTGCTTCTCACTATTTATTTTCTCCTTTGTTTAGAAAGTTCAGAATCTGATAGCTTGCTGAAATTCAATAATTTGGTTTGGACAATCACCATTCAAGTATACTCAATTTTAAAATGAACCAGCTGTTGTGGAATCTTCTATGCTAAGAGTCATTTGAATTCTGCTGACAGAAAAAAACAAAATTACATTGGCAAAAACTGTAATTTTCTACAAAGAGGGTTTTAGAAATGGATAGGAAATTATGGAAAATAACTGTAATTCTTGACACTCAAGAAAGCAGAGTTGCAAATATAATTTAGGTTCTTAAAGAACATTCTTTTTGAAAAGAAAACCATATGACCTCCATTCTGTGACATAATTATTCAAATAGTTCCCAACAAGAAAATTGGATTCAGTCAGTATTTAAAATTGTTCAACGCTCATCAATGACAAACCAGCTTCCTTACAGTTCACCTGTACCAGTCATTCTTATGTTACAACTCGCTAGTGTTTTCATTTATTTTCACTTACTATTCTTGAGATGAGGTGTGTTTTTATTACTCAATAATCTATTAAAGCTGCACAAATGAGATAACATAAAAATCATTGCTCAATTAAGATAAGTTTAAAACTCAATTGGAAACCAAAACTAACACAGTAGAACTGGTGGGCAAATCTATTTGCACAATAAACCCTTCTCAGCATCTTCCCAAAAGGCTTCAGGTAATGCTGGATTGTGAAAAAAAAGTCTGCATTACATCATAGTTCCTTTCATTGCATCAATATTTTACAAATCATTTTTATCTACAGTGCCATTATATGACAATGTGTAATTTAAGCCAAATATTGAATAGTATTTGCACTGTAAAACAAATTACTTCTGTAATTGACCAACCATCCAACCAGATTACAAGGTTTAAACTAAGCAAAACAATTAATATTTGTTGAAATCATGAGTATCATTAGATTCTGTGTCACAAAGTGCACAGTTGTTAAGTGCATGTACTTACTATGTACATGTACAATTTTCTCAATTTCTTTTGCCTCACTAAATGATAATCTGATGAAATTTTCTTCATTTTCAGTCCTTGAAATTAACTGGGATGAGTTGGAACTGATTGTTGAAATGGAAAAACTTCCACCTTATCCAAGAAAACTCACTGAAGGATTCAGGACAGTTCTTTGGGGGGTGTTTTTTGGGTTTGTTGGTTCCACTTTCTTGGGTGCCATCAGTCTATATTTTATCATGAAAATAACAGAGAAAGACTATATGGAGATAATACGTCGGTCAAATGTGCTGCACCGCATCAAACGCAGAAGAAAACCAGTACGACGCATAGTCTATTCTTCAGACGATGAAAACACTCATGTGGACAAATCACCTAAACACTTCAGACAGTACTTTCTTCCCTTTCGTACAACAAATTATGCACGAGAAAAGATAAAACCAAATAGGTCGACAAACTAAAATAATTTCATACACCATGTAATGCTAAAGAAAATCTGGATATTGTAAATTTTTATCTTGTCTGATCACTTCATTTCACCATACTGAAGAAAGTTTTCCCTTCCACAGAGAAGAATAGAATTCCAATATTTTGGTCTTATGTATTTCTTACCCTGGATACGGGAATAAAAACCAGTAAATTAACGTATATTAAATTGAGTCTTTCTTAAGATGTGACATTAAGTCATAACCTTTGATCTGAAAGACTGTAGGAAAGAATATTATTTAAATGGTTTTATAATTGGAAAGTGTGGGTTCAAGATCTAGCTGCCCTTGTACACACGGCAATGAAAGTGGACAGACAGATGCAGCAAACAATTAGGAAGCAACAAGTATACTGGTCTTCATTGCGAGAAGGCTTGAGTTCAAGAGTTACTACTGTTATACAGGGCCTTGGTGAACCACAGCTGGAACAATTTTGGTCTCCTTACCTAAGAAAAGATATAACTGTCAGAGAGCAATTGTGGAGGAGAATCATTAGGCTGATATCAGGGATGGTAGGATTATCCTATGAGGAGAGATTGGTTTGATTGGGCCTTACTCACTAGAGTTTAGAAGGATCAGAGGGGATATGATTTAAACATATAAAATCCTAACAGGGTCGGACAGGCTAAATACAGGGAGATGGTTTTCCCCGGCTGGAGAATCTAGAACCAAGGAAAACACTCTCAGGATCTAGAGTAAAACATGTATGACTGAGATGAGAAAAAGTTTCTTCACTCAAATGGTAGTGAATTTGTGGAATTCTCTCCCAGAAGGCTGTGGAAACTGTCAATAAAATTGATAATCTTTTAGATTTTAAAGACATAAAAAGGTATGGGGCAAAAGAGGGAACATGATGTTGAGATTGAGGATCAGCCAAGATCATATTGAGTGGTGAAGGACGTTTGAAGGGCTAAATGGCCTACTCCTGCTTCTAGTTTCTATGTTTCTGTGTTACTAAGCTGAGTGGAGACAATTGTTAATCATTAGTCGAGTGTACAGTACACTGGTTACTCATGCAAATCTTTGTTCCACGAAAATTGTAGTCATCAAGATGGTGAATAATTGTAGACTTTAACTCTGTAACAGTAATATAGTTTAAGAATATGGGCTGTGTAAATTATCCATATCTGCTCTGTACTTACTACCCAGATTAGGCTAAAATTGAGGTGTGGAAGATACCGATGTTAGACCATATACCTCAGATTGGAAAATATCAACATTGAAGGTTTCACTGAAGAGGTTTATGGATGACATTGTCCCATTGGATGAAAATCAAGGAAGTTGACATTTTTCCAAAGAAGTGAAAGAGATATTAGAAAGATTAATTTGTGTTAATGAAAAATACTGGAAATTTGAAACCATACCAGTCATTCTGCTGCAGTTAAATGACTAATGACTTAGCATTCTGTGCTGTGTGATCACACATCTACCATTATGTGAGATTTATTTCTATATTTTTACTTCCCACCTGACTGAAAATCATTGAATCTCTTTTTGGTCAGTCGGACATTAAAGGTTTCCCCAACTTAACAACACATAGTAATGGTCATACAGAAGTACTACACATTTATTTTGATACTTCTGGGCCAAGAGAAATTCTGTCGACATAATTAGGTGTTGACTTGACCAATGTACTATGTTTCAAAAGACTCTGCTGAATTTGGGATTCACACCCTGTGTCCTACTGGCATGGGTTGGATCTGCTCATTATATGGGCTGGACTCCACAGCTGGATCTTGCCTGCCATTTTAAAAAGTCTGTGGATTTATGGGGAGGCAATGGCATGGTGGTATTATCACTGGACTCTTAACCCACGTAATGTTCTGGGAACCCGGGTTTGAATCCTGCCACGGCAGGTGATGGAATTTGAATTCAATAAATATCTGGAATCAAGAGTCTGTGATGACCAGAGATCCATTCTTGATTGTTGGAATAAAACCCATCTGGTTCACTAAGGTCTTTAGGGAAGGAAACTGCTGTCCTTACCTGGTCTGGCCTACATGTGACTCCAGACCCTTGGCAATGTGGTTGACTCTTAACTGCCCTCTGGGATGGGTAATAAATGCTGGTTATCCAATGATGCCCTCGTCCCGTGAATAAGTAAAATAAATAACCCAAAACTGTGCAAAAATCCAGTCTGGTTAGTTGAAAAGGACAAAATGTTGAGATTTATAAAGCTTTTTCAATTGGTGACATTGTTGATTAATCCAGGCAACTCTTTATATCAATATTATGATAACAAGGTAACTTAGAATAGACAAATAGAAGAGTGCAATGGAAATTTATTTTGTGATTAAGATAGGCAAGATGTCAATCTATATTGGGTAAACATAAATGATAGGATTGGTCTACGTATGTATGCAGAAATGACCTACATTTACATTATACATAAGATATTTATTATATAATGGTAGCTTATCCACTTGTGACCATTAATTATACGTATTATTCTTACTTGCATAAGATAAAGGAGATTAGCAATCTCTGGAATAGCTAGTAAGAAGTCATAAAATGAAGTAGCACTATGAAGAAAGTCACATTGACAGTGATTGGACACTTAACAGTACCAACAATTGCTGTGAAGGGTGGAAGATTGCTGGAGTGCCAGTGGGAGATCTGTGTTGTGACTTTGCAGCAAGGCCTGTTGAAGCAAAAAAAAAATCAGGTACTAATGAGGCCAATGGCAGGCGTTTCACTAGAATCATGCTGCAGAGTCCAGCTTCACCCTTGCTAACCAGGGCAACTGAGATTGTCATGGCTGCTACCATAATGACAGACTCCCGGGATTTATGATTGTGGAGCAACTCGGGTCAGAGGAAGATAATGAGCAGAGTGGCTTCGCAAGGTGAGCATCGTCAGGATCAGGGTGTTAGGAGGTTGAGTCTCAGCACCTTCCCTCACATTGAGTCCTTTAATCAAGCACTGAACACCTTTGACTCTGTTCCCTGAGAGATGAAAAGCTGACTATATAGTTTTACTGGTGATGTAGTCACGTATTGACAGGCCACCTGTAGCTGAGTTAATATTAGTCTTGACAGAATGGAATCATCGTATCTTCCAGCCCCCGACTTAATTCTGGACTTAGTGGGAAAGCAAATGGTACAGGTATGCCATCATTCCACCTAATTAAATATCCTTCTCACCTCCAAGCAAGTCATGAGAGAAGGCAGAACATTCATCCCTCAGTGTTACCAAATGGCTAATGATCTCACAAGACCAATAAATAGGATTTGTCTGTAAATGAAGAAAAAACTTACTGAAACTAAGGAAAGAAAATGGAATGTTCCCAGCCCCAAATTTAACAGTAGCCTGCCAATACCAGCTAACACTTTCTGCATTGCTATTGAAGCACTCTAACCCATAGACGAATAAAAAACTTCATTTGAATAGCGCCTTTCATAATGTCAAAATCTTCAAAGCATTTGCACTCAATTATTAATCACACAACACCAGATTATAGGCCAACAGGTTTATTTGGAAGCACTAGCTTTTGGAGCGCTGCTCCTTCAACAGGTGGTTGTGGAGTATAAGATTGTAAGACACTGAATTTATAGCAAAAGTTTACAGTGTGATGTAACTGAAATTATATATTGAAAAAAGACCTTAACTGTTTATTAAGTCCCTCATTCATTGAAATGACCATGTTGGTTTCAATTCTTTCATATGTAAATCGCAAAACTTTTTTAGAAGTTACATCCTCAAGTGAACTTTAACAATTGGTGTCATGTTGACCCAGAGGATGTATTGAAGGTGTGAGCTTCCCTGTGTGGGACTGTCTGTGCCACAATGATCAGACTGGTTCTAATCTAAAAATCAGATTTACACAACCACCCGGTGAAGGAGCAACCCTCTGAAAGCTTGTACTTCTAATGAAACCTTTTAGACTATAATCTGGTGTTGAGTGATTTTTAATTTTGTACACCCCAGTCCAAAACCGGCATCTCCAAATCATGATGACCATCGACACCACCAACTGCCGGCTTAAAGTGGAGAGGATCTCCAAGCTGATCACACATATCGACACAGACATCAAGTTTCAACTTTCTACAGAAATGCAAAAATACCGGAAAGATCCCAAAATGATTATGGATCACGAACCTGCTCAAGTCAACCTACAACACAGACCACGTGGAGAGACTTTGTCACTGCACCTTTCACAAACTCCTCAATCATCTTGAGCACCAACTCCACAGCAGGGGCCACAACTTTGAAATTAAGATGGAGTGCACACTCTCAGCCTCTCAGGATACAGCAGCACAGTTACGGGACATAGCCAAAAAAGCAAGGCGACAAAACTGCATCACATACAATCACACCAAGAATGAGAAACTGGAGAAACTTGGCATTATCACCAACAGCAGCCAAGCCCACCCTGGCACCACAGTGGATAATGTTATCACCATGGGGAAGTCAATCGTCAACTTATTAAACCACACCCTTCAATCGGAAGAGATTGAAGTTCTTAGCAGGGGTCGCAATTTCTGCCCCACCACCAAAATGACCCCCATGGTTTTTGCACCAAGACAGAGGAATTCATCAGATGAATGAGACTTCGGGAATTCTTTCAAGATGCCAGCAATGATCCCAATGAGCCCAACGACGAACTGGAGCAGTCATCACAGGGATCCGTAGAGGAGCGAACAAATGGAGAGTCAAATTGGACCCTACCGGAGGGCTGCTGCCCTGGGCTTGATATGTATATTCAAACTGTCAGGAAATGTATAAATGACAGATTCATCAGCTGCACCTACAAGGTAGAGCCGAACATCACCTGATCAATACCATCCATGCTTTCAAAAGGAGGAGCCATCGTCATTCAGAATAGAACAGATTACTGCAAGGAAGTGTACTGACAACTGAACAACCAGGAACATTACAGGCCAAACTGACCAAAGAGCACACCAGCGATCAGGACTTTGGATCCAGTCCTTTAGAGTTCCCTATGTGCCCTCATCCCACATATTTCTCATGTAGGTAACTTCTACTGCCTTCCAAAGATATGCAAAGATACCAGGACGTCCCATCAAGTCAGGCAATGGGACCCTGTGTGAGATGCTCTCGGGCTATGTTGAAGGCATCTTGAAACCCATTGTACAGGGACCCCCAGCTTCTGTCGCAACACTACAGATTTCTTACAGAAACTCAGTACCCACAGACCAGTCGAACCGGGAACATTCCTCGTTACAATGGACGTTTCAGCACTCTACACCAGCAACTCCCACAATGAATGGCATCGCGACAACAGCCTCAGTACTCAACACCAACAACTGCAAATCTCTGAACACTGTCCTAAAACTCATTCATTTCATCCTCGACTGCAACATTTTCACCTTTGATGAACAGTTTTTCATCCAGACATATGGAACAGCCATGGAGACCAAATTTGCACCCAATATGCCAACATTTTCATGCACAAGACTTTGTCTCTATGCAGGAATTCAAACCAACACTATACACCAGGTACATTGACAACATTTTCTTCCACTGGACCCACGGTGAGGAGTGGCTGAAATAGTGATATCAACGAGTTTCATCCCACCATCAAACTCACTATGGACTACTCTCCACTATCTGTTTCATTCTTGGACAATGCATCTCCATCAAGGATGGGTACCTCAGCACCTTACGCTACCGCAAACCCATGGATAACCTCACAATGCTGCACTTCTCCAGCTTCCACCCAAAACATATCAAAACAGCCATCCCCTATGGATAAGCCCTATGCATATACAGGATCTGTTCAGATGAGGAAGAACGTGGCAGGCACCTGGAAGAACTCAAGAGTGCTCTCATAAGAATGGGGTACAATGCTCAACTCATCAACCACTGGTTCCGACGTGCCACAGCAAGGAACTGCAATGTTGTCCTCAGGAGACAGACACGAGCTGCAACCGACAGGGTACCCTTCATGGTCCAGTACTTTCCAGGAGCTGAAAAACTACGCCATGTTCTTCGCAGCCTGCAGCACATTATCAGTGAGGATGGGCACCCCACCAAGACCTTCCCCACACCTCTACTTCTCACCTTTAAACAACCACCAAACCTCAAACAGATCATTGTTCGTAGAAAGCTGCCTGGCTTTCAGGACAATACCATACAACCCTGTCACAGTAGACGCTGCAAGACATGTCAGAGTGTCGACACGGATACCACCATTACGCGTGGGAAAACCTCCCACTATGTACGTGGCAGGTACTCATGTGACTCAGCCAAATTTGTCTATCTCATACGCTGCATGCAAGGATGCCCTGAAGCATGGTACATTGGTGAGACCGAGCAGAGGCTATGGCAATGGATGAATGGAGACTGCATAAATCAACAGACAGGAGTGTTCCCTCCCAACTGGAGAATATTTCAGCAGTCAGAACATTCAACCTCGGACCTTCGGGTGATCATCCTCCGAGGCGGCCTTCAGGATAGGCAACAATGTAAAGTGGCCGAGCAGAGGCTGATAGCCAAGTTCGGTACCCATGAGAATGGCCTCAACTGGGACCTTGGGTTCATGTCACGCTACAGGTGACCCCGCTGCACGAGATACACACACAGATAGATACGTGCGCATATACTCACACGCACACAAACACACTCACACAGACTCTCTCTCATACATTCATACATACTCTCCCACACTCACATATGCACCCTTTCACAGACTTATACCCCTTTACACTCATACACACACTCTCTTACAGACAGCCATAATATCTCCCCAACACACACACACATACAAATAAAAGTTTGTGGGGTGAATCTGTACTTCCAGAATTATGTTTTACTTTGCTCAAAAACTGCATGAATCCATATAAGATTCTGTAAATCCATTTTTTAGATTAGTATCAGTCTGACCATTGTGGCACAGACAGTCTCACACAGGGAAGCTCACACCTTCAATACATTATCTGGGTCAACATGACACCAACTGCTAAAGTTCACTTGAGAATGTAACTTTTCAAAAAGTTTTACAATTTACATATGAAAGAACTGAAACCAACTTGGTCATTCTAACAGATAAGAGACTTAACAAACAGTTCAGGTCTTTTTCAATATATAATTTCAGTTACATCACACTGTAAACTTTTGCTATAAATTCTGTGTCTTACAATTTTATACTGCACAACCACCTAATGAAAAGCAGTGCTCCGAAAGCTAGTCCTTCCAATTAAATCTGTTGGACTATAACTTGGTGTTGTGTGATTTTTTAACTTTGTACACCCCAGTCCAACACCTGCATCTCCAAATCATGACACTCAAATCTGTACTCCGAAGATGTAGTCACTGTTATAATGCTACAGTTTATGTTACCATTGTTTTATTCAGAATTATGGAGCAAAGGCAGAAGAAAGGCTTTGAGCCATGATGCTCATTCAGAGAGCTGGTACAGACGTAAAGGGCCAAGTGGCCTCCTTCTGCATTGTAATAATTCAATGATCTGTAATGTCTGAAATGCCTTTCTCATGTTTCCTGTGACATATTCCAATCCACTGAAATATTGAATCTTATATTGTTGTTTGTTCCATCAACCATTATTATCAACTCGACCCTAATAAGGTACAATTGCAGGGTTGGAAACAACTAAAACTAAGAATACCTCCAGTTGGAAGAGACAGCATATAATTTTAGAAAACAGCAGAGCCCAGGAAAGAAAGTGCAGACATTTCCACATGAATTCATCATTAAGAGGAGGCATTGTCAATCACTGGAACTCTCGCCAGGCTGTACAGTATGGAGCTATAAAAGACATCACGCCTTCACTGATAATGATAATGCCAATTTTTCCTTATGTGATGTATCTATGCATTCTTCAATTTCTGTTCTATCTACCAGTTTCCTTATAACAGAGCCACTGAATAATTTATTGAAATAAGAATGCTGGTCACGCAGATACAAGTTAGCTCGAGTGCTGTTTCCTTCAAAGTCTTCAAGCAGAAAACAGAAAAGATGGATGATGATGGTAAAATGATTGTCGTCTCTTCTACCTCTGGCAACACTGGCACTGACTCATCCATCCATTTACTAATGTGCTTTAGTCTTAGGAGAGCCCGAAAGGACTAGTGTAATCTTTTCATTTTAAACACCAGGCACCTTTTAGATATTTCCGATTTGCAGCAAATTGCAAATTAGTTTGCAGATACTGGCAACAGATCTGAAATGTCTCAAATTTACATAAGGCCTTTACAAAATGTACTCATCAAGGGGTTTTTGATCTATGTAGACTCACCAAAACCTCAATTCAGACCCCAAAGGGTGAAATGACAAAGGCCTGATCGACTTCACTCTGATTCACATTTAACATTAATATCATTGTAATATTATTTTTAGTCTGGCTATGATGACATTTTGACCTGCAGCATAAACTAAAATTATTCCTACTAAAGGAAGCAAAAGGGCCCTTGGCAGAATCATCGATTCCATTAAATTCACTAAAGCTTGAACAACTAGTCTCTCTGTTAGTATTTACAGAAATAATTATTTGTTGATAATGTACTATTTATACTGGGAAACTATTATAGCCATAATGGAAGGTGACCATCTCCCAGACAAGTGGATATGGAAAGAAATGGCTGAAGCGAACGGCGGATGCTGGGCGGAAGTGAAGTCGGAGTGCAAAGCTGGTCGGGAAGGTAAGTGATTGTTATTGTGTGGCAGCAGGCAGGTCTTAAGGATGGTGTGTTGCCTTCCTGGTGCCAGGGTTAAAGACATCACAGCCAGAGTGCAGGAAATCCTCAAGGACGAAGGTGAAGAGCCAGAGGTGGTGGTACATGTCGGCACAAATGATGTCAGGAAGAAGAGGAGGAACATACTACAGCGGGACTTCGGCGAACTAGGAAAAAGGCTGAAAAGCAGGACATCCAAGGTGGTTATCTCCGGTTTGCTACCGGTTCCTAGGACTGGTGAGGCCAGAAACAGGGAGATAATGGACTTGAACGTGTGGCTGGGGAACTGATGCAGGAAGCAAGGATTTAAATCCTTGGATCACTGGGTATGTTTTGTGGTAAGCATAAATTATACAAGAGAGACGGTTTGCACCTTAATAGGTTGGGGACCAGCATTCTGGCAGGCAGGTTTCCTACTGCAACACAGCTACGTTTAAACTAAGTAGCGGAGGCGGGGGGGGGGAGGGGACAAACTGGATGTTTAAGAAGGAAATT
>NC_057735.1:20934166-20934465 GCF_004010195.1 Chiloscyllium plagiosum
AAAAAGGGATCATGCTGTAAGGTTGAGTGAAATAGGAGTTGATGGGAAGGGTGAGGGCAGTAACAAATTAAAAATACTATATATGAATGCACGAAGCATTAGAAATAAGATGGATGAGCTTGAGGCTCTTTTGGAAATTGGCAGATACGATATTGTGGGGATAACTGAGACGTGGCTTCAAGTGGACAGGACCTGGGAAATGAATATTCAAGGCTACACGTGCTATCGTAAGGACAGACTGACGGGCAGAGGGGGTGGGGTGGCCATGTTGGTAAGGGATGATATTCAGTCCCTTGCGC
>NC_057735.1:20937790-20939245 GCF_004010195.1 Chiloscyllium plagiosum
GACGTCACGTACCCTTGCACCTGGGAGGCAACATACCAATCGTGAGTCTCTCTCGTTCCCACAAAACCGCCTATCTGTGCTCCTAACTATCGAGTCCCCAATTACTACTGCTCTGCTCTTCTTCACCCTTCCCTTCTGTGTAACGGGGACAGGCTCCGTGCCAGAGACCTGAGCCCCGTTACTTACCCCTGGTAAGTCATCCCCCCCACAAGTATCCAAAACGGTATACTTGTTCTTGAGGGGAACGGCCGCAGGGGGTCCCTGCACTGGCTGCTTCCTCCCAGTCCCCCTCACTGTCACCAATCTGTCTGCAATCTTTGGAGTTACTACTTCCCTAAAGCTCCGATCTATGACCCCCTCTGCCTCCCGAATGATCCTAAGTTCATCCAACTCCAGCTCCAGTTCCCTAACACGGTCTTGGAGGAGCTGGAGATGGGTGCACTTCCTGCAAGTGTAATCAACAGGGACGAAAGTTCATCCAACTCCAGCTCCAGTTCCCTAACACGGTGTTGGAGGAGCTGGAGATGGGTGCACTCCCTGCAAGTGTAATCCACAGGGACGACCATGGCATCCCTCACCTCAAACATGTTGCAAGAGGAACATTGCACTGCCTTCACTGCCATCCCTCTAAAAGTAACCTTTTAAAAAAAAACTTGGTTTAAAGAATAGAACAAGCAAAATGCAGCACTTACCTACTTACCACAACGGGTTTTATTATTAGGTTAGAGGAGGAGGGCGGGTGGGAGGCACTACCTCTGTAGTGCCTCGGGTTCCTCTCCTGCGCGCTTTTATAGGGAAAAAAAACCTACCCAGCTTCCGGGTCAGCTCCACGCTTTTTTAAAAAATAAACTTTCAAATTTAAACCGTTAAACAAACGTCACCGAGCCTTCAAGCAGCCACTGCCAAACAGCCCTTAGCTGCTCCTCTTGGGAGTTATCTACAGGCCCCCAAACAGTAGTCTGGATGTCAGATGTAAGTTGAATCAGGAGCTGAAATTGGCCTGTCGCAAAGATGTTGCTACAGTTGTTATCGGGGATTTCAACATGCAGGTAGACTGGGAGAATCAGGATGGTATTGGACCTCAAGAAAGAGACTTTGTGGAGTGCCTCCGAGATGGAATCTTAGAACAGCTGTTGCTGGAGACTATCAGGCAGAAGGCTATTCTGGATCTCGTATTGTGCAACGAACCAGAATTGATCAGGGACCTCGAAGTGAAGGAGCCTTTGGAAAGTAGTGACCATAATTCAATAAGCTTCAATCTGCAATTTGAGAGGAAGAGGGTACAATCGGAAGTGACAATATTTCAGTTGAATAAAGGGAACTATGGAGCTATGAGGGAGGAACTGGCCAAAGTTCAATGGTGCAATACCTTAGCAGGGATGACAGTGGAGGAACAATGGGGGATATCTCTGGGCATAACGCAGGATATGCAGGATCAGTTCATTCCAAAAAGGA
>NC_057735.1:20940079-20979820 GCF_004010195.1 Chiloscyllium plagiosum
ATATTAATGGTATAGAAGATGGTATTAGTAATAACATTAGCAGATTTGCTGATGGTACTAAACTGGTTGGCAGGGTGAAATGTGAGGAGGATGTTAGGAGATTACAGGGTGACCTGGACAGGTTAGGTGAGTGGTCAGATGCATGGCAGATGCAGTTTAATGTGGATAAATGTATGGTTATCCACTTTGGTGGCAAGAACAGGAAGGCAGATTACTACCTAAAAGGAATCAATTTAGGTAAAGGGGCAGTACTAAAGAGATCTGGGTGTTCTTGTACACCAGTCAATGAAGGTAAGCATGCAGGTGCAGCAGGTAGTGAAGAAGGCTAATAGCATGCTGGCCTTCATAACATGAGGCATTGTGTATAGAAGCAAAGAGGTTCTTCTGCAGCTGTACAGGGCCCTGGTGAGACCACACCTGGAGTATTGTGTGCAGTGCTGGTCTCCAAATTTGAGGAAAGACATTCTGGCTATTGAGGGAGTGCAGCGTAGGTTCACGAGGTCAATTCCTGGAATGGCAGGACTACCTTACACTGAAAGACTGGAGGAACTGGGCTTGTATACCCTTGAGTTGAGAAGACTGAGAGGAGATCTGATTGAGACATATAAGATTATTAAAGGATTGGACACTCTGGAGGCAGGAAACATGTTTACGCTAATGGATGGGTAACTTCTTGAGAAATTATTTACCTGCTTATTAGACCTCCCACATTTTCCTAATGTACACAGCCTCAGTAATCCTGCCCCCAATTTGGAAATATGTGCCTTGGTTGTTCTATTCAGAATTGATTTGAAACAGTATTCAATACTTTATAAATGCCATAATTGGTTTCCCATCATGTGCAACAGGGTTTCCCGCTCAGCTCAAGCCTGCCCAGGAAGACCAGGGTGATGCTAATCCAATCAGGCGTTTGGAGAATTTAATCCCCCAGTGGACCCAAACCTGCAACAAAATGCCCAAATAGCCTGTAAGGGGATAAGTAGGTGAGAAAGTGTCAAATGAATATTATGTGGAGAAATAAGAAGTTATTCACTTTGGGTAGGAAGAATTGATAAATAGAATAGTTGTTTAAATGGTGAGCAATTATTAAATGTTGTTGTTCACATTGATTTGGGTGATCTTTTCTGCAAATAATTAACATGCAGTGGCACCAAGCAATTCTGAAAATGATATGTTTGCCTTTATTGCAAGGGGATTTGAGTAGCAGAATAAGAAAGGCTTGTAATTATTTAGGTGTTTGGCAGGATCATTCCTGTATTTGGTTTTGGTCCCTATAGCCATGGAAAGGTAAACTTTACCTTAAAGATGATGTGACAAAGGTTTATTTGATTAATGCAAGAAAAGGACTGCCCTTTATGTAAAAATTGAATAGAATGGGACTGCAGTGTCGAAAGGTATTCTAAGTGAAACAAAAACAGCAGTTGCTGAAAAACCCAACAGGTCTGGCAGTATCTGTGAGGAGAAAGCAGAATCAATGTATTGAGTCCAGTGATTTGTCATCAAAACTTTTATCAAACCACTTAAAGATTCTGAAAGGGTTACCATTGCAGCTACCGGGGTCGGGGTCAAGGTCAGGATGTGGTGGGGAGGGGTTACATTTTTTTATTTAGCTGGGAGGTCTCAAACTCAGATATTATTTTCAGGATAAGAAGGTTGCTACTTAGAACTGAGGTGAAAATAAATGTCTTTAATCAGAGAGTTGTGAGTTCACTACATTAGAAGGTTGGAAATGCTCAGCTGAATAGATTCAAGGTTGAAATCAATGGATTTTTTGACTCTAACAGAATTAAGGAATGAGAATCAGACAGGAATATGAGGTTGAGGTGGACGATCAGGGCATGATCTTTTGAATGGTAGAGTAGATGTATGGCACCATATGATCTACTCCCATTTCTAATGTTCTTATAATTATGTTCTAAGTAGCAATAGAAGATTCAAACTAAAGTATGACTTTTAATGTATGGTATAAAATATTTCCCATATGAATGGCAACACTGTTATTATGATACAGCACTCTATGAATGCGAACACCTGGAGCCCTTTTATATTGCATGCAACATAAACATTCTTTAATTAATTGTGACAATAACTAATTATGAACATGTTGCTGCCCGATGCTTATTTAATTACTTGGTAATTACCATGTTTACCTTGTTTAAGAAAACTGATTCATCAGATGTGTGCTACACATTGAATAGTAATTATAAAGAATTAGTGTAAGTATCATCTTCAAATCTAATCTTAGGTGATAACAACACATGACTGAAATTGTAATGTTGCAAGCAAACAGGTATAGCATTGAATATATTGTATTCTGCAGCGTTTTGCAAAATTTGTGTACTGAATTTCTTAATGAAGAACAGGTTAATGTCTGGTGGTATTTCTGCAGAGGAAAAGAAGATTGAGTTTTTTTAATCTTGCTACCACTTCCTCTCATACTCTGTTAAATAACATTTGCCCCAAGGACCAACTTTGATCTTCAGGCTACCTGACAATGCAGGGTTACCAATGACTACAGCAACAACCTGAACAAACCATTTAGCATTTTACTATTTAACACAGTTGCCTGCACATTAATTATCACGCAGGTATGAATGCAAAATATCTGTTTCAAGTGATCCTTTACCTATTGTCATGATCCAACACGGACAAGTAGTTTCAGTATCAAGGTCGGAGACTCATGTGGAGCCATCAATACAATGGCTGCTGTCCCATCCAGTTGGCTCTCCAGTATCAGGGCGAGGCATTAGTTGATTGGGAGACACTATCCATCCACTCATCCATCTCATTGATTCACTAACCCACTCACTTATCAAATGTCTTTAGATTTTTAAAATCTTACAAGAATGCAACAGCTAGGATTGTTAAGAATGTGACATGTTCTCTCTGCCTCTATATTCACCTATGGTCTCTGCACTTGTCGTGAGAGACAACATGAACGCATTTCTGCTGCAACTGGAATTGGATGTTCCTGCTGAAAATGGCAATATTGTAAGGGCACAAAAGAAGTTGTAGACATTACATACATCCACCATTGCCATTCAAAATCCAGACCATAGTTTAATTGTATAGTTAGGCTGAATTCTTTCCTGCCTTTATGATTTGTTTATTAATTGCCATTTGACAGAGTTGAATAGAATGTTTGATGTCAGGAGAAAGTTATCCAAAATTACAGAGAATAGAAACAAAACATTGCAAATGGAAATAAATGATTTGGTAGCTCTAGTCAATCGTTTCAGCTCTCACACCATGGCTGCAAAAACATCCCAAACATATAACCTGTCAAGCCAATGTTTACAAATAATTGTTAATGGAATAAGAAGGTAATTTTATTTCAAAGGGCAAAAGCTGAACTTTGAAGGCTAAATTATAATTCTATCGTGGTCAGTCTAAAGCATTCTGATCTAAGTCTATACTCCTCCTTAATGATTTATCAACCATTAAAGAACTCATCACAACATATCTTTTGCCAGCCATAGAGAGTTCCAGTTTACTCAGCAGTATATATTCGCAAGCACTTAACCTCAGGGTGATTTTTTACCAATGCGGTTAGAAAGTACTAATTCTAATTAAATGTCAGTCTTTATTGGGCTCGACAACAGATAAGCTGGGGAGCGACTATATGGTGCTGAGTAGGATTTAAAGGAACATGAATAAAATAGTAGTATGGATCCATCATGGAGAGACATGTATTACTGTTTAATTATTTGGTTAGCTCTACCTTTTAGCAAAGCCTAATGGGTTGGACATATTACTTATTTTTACTGCCTTTTCCCTTTGGGCATCCAAAAGCCGTGTGTTGTCTTGTAAGGGAATTCAGAAAAATGAGCTTTGTTTGTGAGTTACCCACCTACTGCTAAACTGATGGGAAAACCTGTACCACAACATTGCAGTCAACCTGAGCTAAGAGTAGGGGAGTATATAATGATTGAGGGATCTAATCCATTACTCACCAACTCTGAGGCTCTTTATAAGTTGGGTATCTAATTGGTAGAATAGGAAGTAGCATCCTGTAGCATGATTAGATTACTTACAGTGTGGAAACAGGCCCTTCGGCCCAACAAGTCCACACCGACCCACCAAAGCGCAAACCACCTAGATCCATTCCCCTACATTTACCCCTGCACCTAACACTACTGGCAATTTAGCATGGCCAATTCACCTGACCTGCACATTTTTGGACTGTGGGAGGAAACCGGAGCACCCGGAGGAAACCCATGCAGACACGGGGAGCAGTGTAGCTAAGGCACTGATTTTCTCATTGAAGCTGAACTTACTTCTCTTCAGCTGTCAAGCATCCCTGAGAAAGCCACCTCAAACTGTTAAGCTGAAAAACAAGTTAAATAAGCCTCAACAAAATGTTTCAAATGTCAACTTGTCTTCTGAGAGGAGGTTGGTTCTTCATTTCTTATCCATCTCTTTCAGAGCCAAATATGGATGGGTTGCATCAGGCCAGAATTGGTTTTGAGGTATTTGAACATTTATTCTCTGACCCAACAAAAAAAGGCCACCTGTATTGAGATGTTAAATGCACTCACAATATTTGAAGAAATTACCTTTTGAGCTTGAATGTCACAATTAAATGACAAGATTGGGTTATGTTCAGATGTGTAACATTTGGAAAGGTATTAATGTTATGGACCAGGCCAGGCCCCCTCAAACATTTCAAGAAGATAGCCCAGACCCTAACTTTGCTTGTTATTTTAAGCAGGTGTAAAGTGGATATTCCAGGGGTGATGCAGCTGGCCCAACCACTTAGTTTTAAACAAAACAGAATTTATTTGCAAGATTACCAAAAGAAACACAACCAAAAGAGAACCGAATGTAGAATAACTTAACCTATCTGTAAACCCAACAGATTATCCCAACTTAATGATGCTGCTCCAACTTCCTACACCAATCCCCATAAACACCCATTGACAAAAAAAGTTAAATCAAACACAGGGTCTTACAGGAGAGATGTCACAGAGAGAGAGAGAGAGAGAGATGTCAGAGAGATTCAGCATGGAACACCTTCTTCCACATAGCTGTTTCTTTAAGCAGCAGCCTCAAACAAACTGACTGAGTTCTCTAAACAGCCAGACTGTGAAAACCAAAACAAACCAATCCAGAGGAAAAGCTGAGCTGGGAGAACTGACCACTCCCCTTTCATTGCACAAGTGATTTTTTAAAACTTTAAACCTGAGGCAGTATCTGATATAGAATGAATCTGTTCCACTTTGAGAGATGTATTTCCTTGTATGCAATATAGATACAGCAAATATGAATTCAAGTATCAATTCCATAGACTGAACAAACTGTTAAACTGAAGCGGTGTTGCTAAAAAAAAAGATCCAGTTGTATGCCACATCATACATTGTGAATGTAAGAACCACTTACAATTATTAAATAAATATATATTTCTTTAAGTATTGGAATCCATTTACCAGATTTGAGCCCTTGTTATAGTTATGGTACAAAAAGCTAGGCAAGGGCTCCAAAATCAATACCTTATTTGGTTAGATTGTAAGTCCCATTACATAAAAGCATTGCGTGTGATGGAAGGAACAGTTTATTTTAATGTGAGTGCCAGGCTCTTTACTGATGGCTGTATCTTGCATTGCTTCTATTTGGAAATATCCCACTTCAATAAACCACTTAGCTAGGCAGCAGTGGTCTTTTTCTGTAATTAAAGACTCATGACTGGGTGAGTTTGAATATCTCACCCAGCCAGAACTACCAGCCAGTCAGAGACTCTTTGTTGATCAGCAGTGCCAGCAGGATGGCAGTGTGTGCAATTGGTACCACACCCAGTTGAGACCTAGGATCATCTCAGGATCCAGATCAAAATTGAGTTATGTTGGGATGCGGACCATGAGGTGGGAATTCTGGCAAAGGGGATTAATTGGGGTGTCTCAGGTATGGGGTAATGCAGATCAGTGAGTTCGGCTTTCCTGATTGATATTCCTTCACAGAATAAGTGTTAGCATCTAGAGAGAGGCCATTCGGCCGTTTCTTACTGTGAGTACTAATCAAATGAGCATTTTGACTTTGTGGCATTCTCCTGCCTTTCCCCAGCCCTTGCACATTATTTCTAATCAAATAATTATCCAATACCAACTTTAATGTCTCAACTGAACTTGCCTCCACCACACTTCCAGGCAATCTATTCCAGGTCCAAGCAACTCATTGTATGAGACATCTTTTTTTCTCAAATTACGTTTGCGAATTTTGCAAGGCATTTTAATTTTTTTTTCATGATTCCTTACAAGCAGGAAGTTTATCCTTATTTACTGTATCCTGTCCCCACATGATTTTGGAAATTTTAGCCAGATCTTCCCTTAGCCTTCTTCTTTACAAGAAGAACAGTCCCAATCTCTCTGATCTATCCTCATAGCTGGAACTTTTCATTCCTTGTACAATCATGTAAATCTGTTCTCACTCTCTCTCATATATTCACATCCTTCCCACAGTGTGACACTTAGAACTGTACAGAATACACCAGCTGGGGTCTAACATAATAGTCTGTGACATCCAAAGTCAACGTTTGCATTGGCTCTCAGTAATTTAAAGAGAGCTGCACCTAAGCCTGCAGATCCTGTTACAAACAAGAGCTGTTATCCTCCACGGTGCATCTTGTCCTGTCGCTTCTCCCTTTGGAGACTTTGCATCAGGTGGCTTCTGTTGTTGTTGTTACAGAAAGTATTGCTTCTGATGGTCTTCTGCAGCAGTTCCTTTGCAGCAGTACACCTTAAGTGAAAATTGCTTGATTGAACTCTGCTGTGCTTCCTCAACTTGCAGCAGATCTGCAAGAACAATAAGCAAATGTTTGCAATTTTGATAAAGGGACACTTTTCCCCTGGTGTGTTGAGCTGGTCTGGAGTGGAATAGGTATGGATCAGAGGCAGGCAATTGGGACTAGTTTAGTTTGGGATTGTGTTCAGCATGGGCTGGTTGGACTGAAGGGTCTGTTTCTGTGCTGTAGGACTCTGTGTGAACAACATGTGAGTGGACAGGGAATAATAAAAATAATTGTTAATGTTTCCTAATTATGGTAGGAATATAGCAGGTGAAATGTCCTTACAGCAGGTGGAGGTAAATATCCCTGACTGGGTTTATCAGAGTGAACTGAGGCTAAGCCAATAGGTACCTGAATTTCCTGCAAAAGCTAAGAAGGCAGCATTTGGAATTGGTAAAAAAAAGGAACCACATACAACAAGTGGTGAGTCAATTGAGTTAGTAAGAATTCAGCAGCCATTATGACAGTTTGAACACAAACATGAAATGAAGCAGCTCAAAATGGAAATCGGATGAGCAGCAAGCTGAGAAGGGAGGAAGCTGCAATGCTCACACGTCATGCTCTTTGATGTAATGTATTTGTACACATAAGCTGCTGGCACATGCACTATCTCTGACATTAACACACCACTGAGTCATTCAGCAGCATTAGGCCCAACTTTCAGATTAACTCTTTACTTTACCTGTTTTACATTCTTCTGCCTTTCCTTCTGCACTGAAGTGCCATCTTTCAGTGAATAGCTGTTGGCTGAACCGTATGCAAAGGTGCCACCTGAGAAGTTGGCACTGGAATGATGCCATTTCCCAGTTTGGTGCAGCAATCATCTGGGAACATGGTGTGCAGTAGACAACATGGATGGGCCTACTTATGTTCTAACAGTTCCAGACAAAGTGAAAAGGAAGACCCCATTGCAAAGGTTTCAGTAGAATAAGAGAAATTTGTGCCCTCATCTGGACTTGAAGCAGAGGATCCAAGTCACCAGCTACTCACTTAGTTTATGCAGTCAATTTTGAATTGAAGGATCTCAATTGAACAGAAGTTTAGTGGGAAGGGACAAGATAATTCTGGCGTGTGACATAATTAATGAGATGCAAATATATATTCATAGAGCCAATATAGGGCTAAAGGGATCAAAGGGTGTGGGGAGAAAGTGGGAAAATGGTACTGAGCTGGATAATTAGCTATCTTATTGACTGATAGAGCCAGCTCAAAGGGACAAATGGCCTACTGCTGCTTCTATTTTCTATGCATCTGTATTTGCTTCTTAGCAACTGGTGGCAAGAACATGATCTCACCAATTAAGTGTTATGGACTAGGCCAGACCACTCAAAATATTCTTAAGCAGGCAGCCCAGAACCAGAACTTTGCAATTTGTTTCAGTAAGTGTACAATGACACAGTAACAATTACCCGGAGTAAGTTAGCAAGGTTGACTATCAGGTTTTAAAACAGACAAAAATTTATTCACAAAATTACACAATGAAACACAAAGAACAGAATAAGGAACCCACAGCACTCAGTCTATCCAAACTAAACTTAATTGTTCTTTTCCGAATATACACAACAGTCCCAATAGGCAAACCCCCTAAAAAAAAGTTTAAAATGGAACAGATGCTTACAGGTTGAAGTTAGAAGGGCAATAAGAGAGAGTTTCCAAACAGCTCACTATTAAACTCCTAAATAGTTGTGGATGCACTGCTCAGCTAGAGAGCTCACCACTCCCCTTTCATGATACAGGTCACTTCTAAAACATGACCACTTTAGCCTGAAGTCTCATCTGCTTACATGTTAACAAAAAGGCCTCTCAAAACCCTTTAATCTCTGCATCAAGCCAGTCTAATCAGAGCCAAGAGTGTTGTATTATCCCTCTGAAAAAAAACAAGGACACAGTAACCTTGAGAAAAGGAACAGCCTTTAGAAAAAAGGAACCAGCTTTGTGACATAAGGAACAAAGTCTTTATTATGAAAGTTTACCACAATGGTGAGAATCTGATTTTAGATTCTTACTCAAATAAACCATCACACTCGCTATTATTCTCATCACCTCAGGCCCTTAGAGACAGATGAGTAATGGGATTTATATAGGTGAAAACATAACCAAAATGTTGAGGTTTATGTTAACAGTTATATGAACTAATTTGAAAGTGTACAAAACATACAAGCAAAAATATCTTTCTGTTCAAAATTTTCCTCACTGTATTACTATGATTGCTTTTATCATTAGTCATAATAGAGATAATGAGAAGGAGGTGGTATAGTGGTAATATAACTAGAGTAGTATTTCAGGCCCAGCCTATTGATCTGGGGACATGGATTTAAATCCAAGCAAAGCAGTTGGTGAAATATGGATTCATTATTTTTAAAAATTGAATTAAAAGCTAGTGTAATGATGGCCGTATAATGATCATTGTAGACACCTATCTGGTTTGGGAGAGAAATCTGTTGTCCTTATTGGGTCTGGCCTACATGTGACTCCAGACCTACAGCCTTGTGGTTGACTCTTCACTGCCTCTGGAAGGGACCTAGCATGCCATTCAGTTTAAGGGCACGGGCACTTCCTTACCAGTAACACACACATCATGTGAACTAATAAAAGATTTAGAATTATAGAGTCATAGAGATGTACAGCAGGAAACAAACCCTTCAGTCCAACTCATTCATGCCGACCAACATTTTTGTCAAAAGCAATAGGAAATTGTATAAAAACTGAATAAAATCAATCAAGTGGAACTTGTAGTCAAATCAGAGTTAACTCTGAAATATTTATCATTATAGTTTGCTGCAGCTGATGAAAAATCTGTCCAGGTACATGGCCACTGCTAAAAAAGCGTTTCATCTCCGTGATCAAAGGGATGAAGGTGTTTTGGAAGATTTCAAATCATAGACTTCATTCCAATTAGTAGTTTTATATATTCCAGGGGCTGGTGTCAAGTCACTGTATTGAGGTCACATCATGTTACAGCATGCCTCTAAGTATTAACTAATTATTTTAAGAATCTTCCTGAAATGTATTTTTCATAATATTTTCACCTAGGGTAATCAGACTCTAAGTTATACAAGGAACATGTAGCATGAAATACGATTTGAGAAAAGTAAAAAGAAACCAATCCATGATTCCTTCCAGCATTGACTTTAAACATTTTGAAAGTAATTTCGTGAGCACCTAATATCCTTAGATTGGTTTGGCTAGATTTACTCATCATTCTAATGGAAAACTGTGCTATTCCAGAATGTAAGAAATTGTAGTCACTGAGGGTTTTTTAGTGTCCTTTTTATTATTTTATAGCTTAACTGAAAGAGATTTGTCTTATGAAAATTTATTTTGCAAATAGTCAAGCTACATGACTATTTTTATTACTGACTCATTATTGTAGATTGTATTTATACCTAGCAGCGTATAGTAAAGTCATCATTTTATATATTATGTATACATTATATACATTGATATCAATTTCTGCCATGCCAGAAATTTAATATACAGTAGCTTGTTCAAATTTTGACAATATGAGTGAGTGACTTTAATATTATCTAAAATCGTCATGCACTAATTCACTTCCATTCAGTATATAGTTACTGAATAAGATTGAATGCTGATTAAAACTAAACTGGGATTCAAACCTATTTGATTTTTATATATTCCATTTTTTTTAAAAAACAATTCAGTTTGTGTTATAGTTACTTTCATATTCAAGCCTAATGAGGAACACAATAGACATTTTCAATCATTTGTGCAATTTTACATGATTAGCTTAAATGAATATGCATAAACCTAACTCAAGAAGTCTATTAATATTCTGATCAATATATAATATATTTCAAAGTGCAATACAATATGAAACTAAAATAGCTCATGCAATACTGTATTTCATGAATACCAATATTAGAATAATGATAGTCATGAATATCAATTTTAGTATATCCATTTTTACATTTTTCCAAAAGCATAATAATGTTATTTTAAGCCTCAAAGTAATTGTTATCAGCTACTTTGTTTAATGCATACAGAAAACAGACTGAAGGCAGGTAGAACATAATACTCAATATGAAAGGGTGTAGAGAAAGTAAAGAATGATCCAATCTGAAATTTGGAAGTGTAGGTGGAGAGATAACTTGGTCTGCATTTATTTGTCACAAGTTAAAGCAGTAGACTCTTCAAGAGATGAGATAGTAGAGAGATTGGAAAAGAAGGGAACCCTACCAGTGATAAATTGTGCGTATTCAAACAGAGGACAATGCAAATACTAACATTTCTCAACTTTGATAATTAAAGTAAATAAGGTTTATGTCCATAAAATATTGCTAACATGGTCTTTGAGTAGACTGTATATGGTCAAATTATAGTAGATTCACAATTCAGATGTTTATATTCAGTGCCTCATAGAATTATTACATTTTCAATTTAAATTGAACCAAGAGTCAGACAGATTTTGAAACAAAGTTGAGTGAAATTTCCTACTTGAAAATATTTCACCTTGTTTTGTACCAGTATTGCATCAGTTTAGAACCTTTGAGAGATACTCCAATTTGGCTTATTTAACAACATCACCTGAAACTGTGGCCTCTACCTGTGACCACAGCAGGTATGGTCTGTTCTTCTATAACGCAATGGTTGCATTCATGTGCAACCCTGCATTACACTTTAAAAACAGCGTTTAAAGTGTTGGTGATGTAATCACATTACAGCCAACACACATTTTAAAAGTTTGCACTTTAGAAACAGCATCCCCAATTCATCAATCATGTTACAGCGAATTCACATCGGCGAAATGTGCATTAAAGCAGAACACCTTAGACATGGAATCACAATGTCATTCTGACTGACTTTATCACTGCTGGGCTCAAATCCCAGAATTCCCTGCCTCAGAGCATTGTGAGAGTACCTTGGCCAAACCAGGTATAATGTTGCTACATGGCTGCTCATTATCATGTTTTCAAGGGCAGTCAGGGATCTATAATAAATATTGTTTGTTTTTCCAGCAATGTCAATAAAATAAAGCTAAAATGTCACCAAATGGACTTATTCAGTGTAGTTGAACGCTTGCAATCCTAAATTCAAATGACAGTTGTCAAAACTTTTCCAATATAAGTTAAATTAAGAATACTTAAAAATGAATTTCCAATACGTAAAATCTTTATTATTAATTTAAATCTAGAAATATGTTAAACATTATGTTGTTTAACATTTCCATAAATCTAGTGTTTAAACGATTCACGAAACAGTTTCTGAATACATTGCTTCCTGTTTTATCTTTCTGCATTTCAATTTGTTGTGAACTTTTCTATTCGAAATAATGATAACAATAGGACTGACTGATGCATACAGGGAAGAAAAGAAAACTCGGAGATCTGAGATGAGAGAGGTCTGCATTGTTCTAGCGACCGTCAAGGTGTAAATCCAGAGAATATTGTCAATTCCGAAGAAAAGAACATAAAGGGTAACCAAAGTAACCACTGCTTTTGCTGCTCGGATCTCCATTGTGGATCCCTGCTTGTTGCTTGAGTTCCGAATCTCTTTTACTTGCAGCCTGTGTCTGTACAGAACTAGTAAAATATAAGCACTTGCAAGAATCATAAGCACAATGGGTATAACATCTCTGGAAGTCTGTAGTGCACCATTAGCCAGCTTTACTGTATGCGATGGGAATCTCACAAAGCAGTACTCAAGATTCACAGCGTGTTTATTGCCAGTTCTGTTATTTGCAGAGGAAATAGAGAATAATATAGCTGGAGTACTTAAGGACATGTTCAGCAACAACAAAAACACAACAACAGGACCAAGGTATTTTGGTGCTTGTCTTTTGACAGTGGACCAAGTTGGAGTAACTGGAATTAAACTAATACATTGAAAGCCACTAAGTAGACAAGTCATCCAGATTGACAAAGACCTGGTAGTTCTGTAAATGAAAATTACAATCTTACAACCATTGTCATCAAAGAGTTGCTTTAGTCCAAATGCTGCTGTGGTTTCTGGGATACATCTTACCAGAACCACAAACAAATTCACAGTAGCTAAATTGGACAGTATTGCATCTGCTGCAAGGAGCTTGTGGTCATAATAAGCAATGTGGATGAGTGATGCAATGATAATTATATTACCTGGGATTCCAATCACTGTCAACAGAAGGTAGAGTGTACCTTTGACACCACTCCTTCCTTCCATAATATCGTTTTCTTTAAATTATTTGTGTTTATTAAATTTGATGTTTTGGTGCCTGTATTAGACAGAACAAAATCAATATTAGTGTGTCAGAAATAATGAAGTAAGTACAGTAGTTGCACAAGCAACCATTTTCACAACAATTATTTATTGCAGCTGATAATTGAAGACAACTTGAAAGTGTAACTGAAATTTAATTGAAGTACTATTTTAGGGAGAAGTTATTGTTTTGTTAGCAGTGACCAGATGGTTGCATAATCTATGTGCAGTTTCTTTTAACAAAGATTAAAATCCTCTTTAACTGCAAAACTCCTCTAAACTAGGAGCTATTACAAACAAGATGAACATTGCATTATATTTCATTATAGTTAAAGATCAAAATTCTCAGGTAGCGTAAGTATTTTTATGCATCGGTCTCACATCACAATTCTCTCTTTTTATCCTTTTACCAGATATCAATTTCTGTTTAACTCTTAATTAGATTTGGAAAAGGTTTTGTGAACAATTTAATAGATTGAACCATCCAAATTTCCAATTCTGAAATTTTTAAAAGACAGGAAATATTTTGCAATGAAATAAACTGATGGTGTTCACAGAAAAGGACAAAAATATGTAAGGAGAAAGTAAGGACTGCAGCTGCTGGAGATCAGAGCTGAAAAGTGTGGCACTGGAAAAGCGCAGCAGGTCCGGCAGCATCCGGAACAGGAGAGTCGATGTTTTGAGTGTAAACCCTTCATCAGGAATGAAGAGCTGATAAAGAGCTGATGCTTAAAACATCGACTCTCCTGCTCCTCGGATGCTGCCTGACCTACCGTGCTTTTCTAGTGCCACACTTTTCAACTAAAAATATGCAAGCTCGAACAACAGTGCTGTCAATGGCCCGAAACCCCTTGTGCTGAGGAGGTTGCACTGGTTGTCTCCAGACATACTACTGATCAGTCATTTGTGATTAAAGATAGCGCAGCAAAGTAAATCATATATTCGATCATGTAGATTGCAGTCACATGATAGTCTTTTCAGTGATGCTATTGTTTAGTGATCACACATTGAATCAACTGGGAAAAAAGAATGTTCAGCAAGGTGCAAGTATTTCCTTACAGAGAAATGGAAACGGTAAATGAACTGTTCGTGGATTGGACATCGGTACACAATCACAGGGAGTAACTAAGGATATGTCAGGACACAGTTATCCAAACTGATCGGTAAAATTTGAAGCCAGTCAGTTCTTTTCACTTATTCTTTCATTGGATGTGGGTGTTGGCATCTATTACCAATCCCTAGTTGCTCTTTAGAGGGTAATGGTGAGATACCTAGTGAACTGTGGCAGTCCTTATGGCGTAAGGTCAGTCTTATTCATGTCAATATAAACAGTATATTTCTGAACATATTTACAATATATTTCCAAATGAATTTGTAACTTTGAGATTTAGTAAGGAACAAACAAAAAACAGGATAATAGTATCTGTTTGAAAATGTTGTGGCTGTACAGTACATTGGTTAGGCCATTATGGAATACTGAATGCAATTCTGGTCTCCCTGCTATAGGAAGGATGTGGTGAAACTTGAAAGGGTTCAGCAAAGATTTACAAGGATTTTGCCAGGGTTGGAAGGTTAGAGAGAGGCTGAATAGACTGGGGCTATTTTCCCTGCAGCGTCAAAGGCTGAGGGTGATCTGATAGATGCTTATAAAATCATGAGAAGCATGAATAAGGTAAATAGACAAGGTCTTTTCTCCAGGGTCAGGGAGTCCAAAGATAGAGGGCAGGAGTTAAGGTGAAAAGTGAAGATGTGAAGAGGATCTAAGAGGTAACTTTTTCACGCAGACAGTGGTGCATGTATAGAATGAACTGCCAGAGGAAGTGGTGGAGACTGGTACAATTACAGCACTTAAAAGGCACCTGGATGGGTATATGATTAGGAAGGGTTTAGAGGGATATGGGCAAAATGTTGGCAAATTGGAATAGATTTACTTAGGATATCAGGACTGCATGGACAAGTTGGACTGAAAGCTCTGTTTCTCTGCTGTATATCTCTGTGTCTCTATGACTCTCAAAGTCAAAGGCAGAAATAGCCCTGTCAACACTAACATTCTGGGTCAAAATGTGTGACACCGGAAAAGCACAGCAGGTTAGGCAGCATCCAAGGAGCAGGAGGATCGACGTTTTGGGCATGACATTCGTGATGAAGGGCTTGTGCCAGAAATGTTGATTCTCCTGCTCCTCAGATGCTGCCTAACCTTCTGTTGCTTTTCCACTGTCATACTTTTCGACTCTGTGTCACCAGTATCTGCAGTCCTCACTTTGTCCTACTAAAATTCTGGGGGCTAGTGCCAAAATTGGGAGAGTCTCGCAGGCCAGTCATACAACAGTCTGATATAATCATACTCAGAGAATCATACCTGCCAGACAATGTCCCAGACACCACCATTATCATCCTTGGATATGTCCTGTCTCACCAGCAGGACATACCCAGCAGAGGTGGCGGCACAGTGGTATACAGTCAGGAGGGAGTTGCACTGTGAGTCCTTAACATTGACTCCATACCCTAGAAGTCTCATGGCTTCAGTTTAAACATGGGAAAGAAAACCTTCTGCAGATTACCTCATACCACCCTCCCTCAGCTGATGAATCAGTACTCCTTGTTGTACAACACTTGGAGAGAGCGCTGTGAGTGGCAAGGATGAAAAATACACTGGATGAAGGATTTCAATGTCCATCACCAAAAGTGGCTCGGCAGCAGAACTACTGATCGATCTCTTCAGGTTCTAATAGTTGCTAGACTGGGTCTGGATCAGGTGGTGAGAGCACCAGCAGAAGGTTTAAACATACTTCACCTTCCTTACCAGTTGCAGGTACATCTGTTCATGACAGTGTCAGTAAGAGTGACCACTGCACAGTCCTTGTGGAGACAAGTCTTAACTTCACATTGAAAATACTCTCCATTGTGGTTTATGGTACTATCACTGTGCTAAATGGGAAAAATTTTGAGCTAATCTAGCAATTCAAGACTGAGCATCCATGAGGTACTGTCACCCATCAATAGCAGCAGAATTGTACTCCAGCACAATCTGTAACCTCATGGCCCAGCATATCCTCCACTTTACCACTGCCATCAAGCCAGGCAATCAAACCCGGTTCAATGGAGAGTGCAGGAGGGCATGCTAGGAGCAGCATCAGGTATATCTGAAAATGAGGTGTCAACCTGGTGAAGCTACCAAACTTGCATGCCAGATAGCAAACGCAGCAAGTGACGGACATAGCTAAGCAATCCCTCAAGCAATGGTCAGATCTAAGCTCTGCAGTCCTGCAACACCCAAACATGAATGGTGGTGACAAATTAAACAAATCAATGGAGGAGGTGGTTCCAAACAATTCTCCATCCTTAATGATGCAAAACCCTAACCTAAACAGTGCAAACCAAAAGGCGGAAGAATTCGCAGCAATCTTCAGCCAGAAGTGCTAAGTGGAAGATCCATCTTGGCTCCTCCAGTAGTCCCAACATCACAGACATCAGTCTTCAGCCAATTTTATTCACTCCATGTGATGTCAAGAAACAACTGGAGGCACTGAATGCCACAAAGGCTATGGGCCCCGACAACATTCTAACAATAGTACTGAAAATGTACTCTCAAATTTGCCAATCCCCTAGCCAAGCTCTTCCAATACAATTACAACACTAGCTTCCACTCGACAATGTGAAAAATTGCCTAGCTATGCTCTGTAGATAAAAACTAGGACAAATCCAACCCGGCCCATCGGTCCACTCTCAATCACCAGTAAAGTGATATCAAGTAGCACCTACTCAGCAATAACCTAATTTGTGTTATCCAAGGTCACTTAGCTCCTGACCTCATTACAGCCTTCAATCAAACATGGGCAAAATAACTGAATTCCAGAGTTGAGGTGAGAGTGACAATGTTTGATTTCAAGGCCGTATTCAACTGAGTACGGCATCAAGGATCCCTAAAACAACTGGAATCTGAGGGTATTAGGGGTAAACTCTCCACTGGTTGGAGTCATACCTGACACATAGGAAAATGATTGTGGTTATTGGAGGTCAGTCATCTCAGCTCCAGGACTTCTGTGCAGGAGTTCTTCAGGGTAATGTCATCGAGTTGCCTATCCCAGCTGCTTCATCAATGACCTTCCCTCCATCATGAAGTGTGAAGTGGGGATGTTTGCCGATGATTGCACAATGTTCAGCACTAAACATGACTCTTCAGATACTGAAGCAGTCCATATTCAAAAGCAACAAGATCTAATCAATATCCAGGCTTCAGCTGACAAATGGCAAGTAATATTCACACCACACAAATTCCATTCAATGACCATCACAACAAGAGACATAATCTAAACATCACCCCTTGACATTCAATGGTTTTACCATCACAGAATTCCCCCATTATCAATATTCTTGGGTTTACCATTCTCCAGAAACTCAACTGGACTCACCACATAAACACAGTGGCTACAAAAGCAGGTAGGAGACTAGGAATACTGCAAAAAACAGAACTATTAATAACTGAAGAGAATATTAATTGATCATTCAGATAGTGATGAAGAACAAATACTTATCCAAATTGTGAGTCATCACAGTAGTTAAAACATCTGACTCCCCAAATCTTGTCCTCCATCGACAAGGTGCAAGTCAGGGGTGTGATGGAACATTCCCCACTTGACTGGATGGGTACAACTACAATAACACTCAAGAAGCTTGACAGCATCCAGGACAAAATAGTCTGCTTGATTGGCACCACATCAACAAACAGCCACTCTCTCCACCTCCAATGCTCAGTGACAGCAGTGTGTACTATCTACAAGATGCATTGCAGAAATTCACCAAAGATCCTTAGACACCATCATCCAAGCCCACAATCACTTCCTACTAGAAAGACAAGGGCAGAAGATACATGGGAACACTATCACTTGCAAGTTCCCATCCAAGTCACTCACCATCCTGACTTCGAAACATATCAAGTTTTGAGAAGATTTGTAGCTCAGGTTGAGGCTCTGGATGTAGGTTTGCTCGCTGAGCTGAAAGGTTCATTTTCAGATGTATTGTCACCATACTAGGTAACATCTTCTTTGAGCCTCCGGATGAAGCACTGGTAGTGTAGCCAGCTTTCTATTTATACGTTTGGTTTCCTTGGGTTAGTAATGTCATTTCCTGTGGTGATGCCATTTCCTATGGTGATGTCATTTCTTGTTCTTTTTCTTGGGGGTGGACGAGCCAAACACAGACACACACGAGAATTCCTAGAAGCGTGGCATTCCAACCAAAACTCTATCAACAATCACGTTGACTTGGATTCCATTTACCACCGCCTGAGAAAAGGAACAGGAAATGACATCACCATAGGAAATTATGTCACCACATGAGATGACATCACTAACCCAAGGAAACGCAAATATATTAATAGAAAGTGGGCTACGTCACCAGTGCTTCATCCGGAGACTCACTGAAGATGTTACCAAATATGGTGACAAAACGTCTGAAAATGAACCTTCCGATGTAGGTTTGCTCACTGAGCTGAAAGGTTCATTTCCAGACGTTTCGTTACCTTACTCGGTAACATCTTCAGTGGACCTCATAAGAAGCAATGCTGAAAATTCCTGCTTTCTATTTATATGTTTGGGCTTCTTTAGGTTCCATTCAAAACTCGCTAATGAAGCTTCCAGCTCAGTGAGCAAACCTACATTTGAAATATATCATTGTTCCTTCACAGTTGTTGGATCAAAATGCTGGGATTTTCTCCCTAAGGGTCAGTATACAGTATGTGGACTGCAGCAGGTTCAAGAAAGCAGCTCAACATCATATTCTCAAGGGCAATTGGAGGTGGACAATTAATATTGGCCAACCAGTGATGCCCACATCCCACCAATGAATTTACAAAATGTCTGTGAATAACGCATACATCATAAATCTGAAATATAATATCTTTTTCATAAAATAATGATTTCAAGTTACGTCAATTTATCTGATGTATAATTGCAACCTAATTGAAATGAAATTCCTATTCCTTTGTTTCCAGACAAGCACATCAGCTTCAGTCCTTTTCATAATAATTCCAAAATTTCGTTCCAAGGCATAACTTGAAATATGCATATCTTTAATAAACACAAAATTAAGTGACCTTCACTGAAATACATCACCACATGTACCTGCACAAAACACAAAGCAAAAAATAGATTGTTTTGAAAGAGAATAAAGATAATGCTTACCAGTTTGTTGGTTGTGATTGAAGGACTCTTGAGTTGTATATATACTCTACAACAATCCATTTGGGATTAAGGGCTCAAGGAAAATTTTTGCATTAAAAGCAGGTATATACTGCAGGGAATAGGACCCTAGCACCTGCTTGTTATTCTAAACTGCAAAAAACAGAACTATTAATAACTGAAGAGAATATTAATTGATTACTCAGATGGTAAGGAAGGACAAATACTTATCCAAATTGTGAGTCATCGCAGCAGTTAAACAATGGTGATCTTTTATAGATGTTTCTTAAAATTGTATATTTCAATTAATCATCCAAAGTTTCAAAATATTCCAATGTTGGTCAACCATTAGAGTTATCTTTCAGCTTGACTTTCCTACATTTCTGATGCACACTTTCCACCAGTCAGACAGCTACAGTGTGAAGAGTTAATGTTACCTTTACGCTTAGAATAGTTACTGAGCCTGTATATTAAGAGTTATGATGTAGTGGTGTCACCTCATATAGAACTCAAGGCTATAAAATTCTAGAAGCTGCCCTCTTTTATCATCTCTTGAAAATAGTTATGTTTAATAAAACCTATTACTGTTCACTTATAAGAGATTAGTCCTGCTATTCCTATATAGTAGTTAATGGTGGCAAGATTCAGTCAGCCGGAGGCAAGTGGCAAGAAGCATCTGCTGAATTGAAGTGCAGAGACAACACTGTGCTGAGGCTGAAGGACGAAGTCAGTCTAGAAATCCAACTGGGGGGATTAGCTGAAGAGATGCTCAACTGTGACAGACTTCAAGGACCTCCATTACATGGAGAGGGAAAGCCTGCACAAAAGCTGAAAAAGAGTTGAAGAAAGCCCATTACAGGGAACATGCCAAACAACAAGAAAACTAATCAGTCACAGTGAGTGAACCATTACAATAAATGGACGGTTTTGCCAAGTGGGAGAAGAAAAGTAGATAATGTTTGCAGGCAAATGTGTGTGAAGAAACAGGGCATGGCCAACACCATTAAGAAATCCCACTGACAGGGATGAGATGTTATAGAGCATTACGAGTGCCTATTAAGATCAAATGGCGCTGTAGTGGTAGTGCAGAAAAGAGGAAATAGACTACAGTAGTCTGCTAGTGTCTAAGTGTTGCTATATTTTTTGGGAATAATGGTAGGCTCATAGGGGGCATTTTGCTTCCCTGATTTTGCAAACCCGTCTGAAAAATTCTGGTACACAAAGGTCATATTTAATGTGAAGGAAATTAAAATTGGCCACAAAAATGATATAGAACATAGAACAGTACAGAAACAGGTCCTTCAGCCCATCATGTCTGTGCTGACCATGATGTTATTCTAATTTAATCCCATCAGCCTGCATATGGTCTGTATCTCTCAATTCTCTGCCTGTTTATTTGTCTAAGTGCCTGTTAAACATTATGAAGATCTCTGCTTCTACCACCTCACCTGGCAGCATGTTTCAGGGACCTACCATCCTTCTCATTAAAAAAACTGGCCTCACACATTTCCTGTAAACATTCTCCCTCTTCCCTCAAGTCTATGCCCGCTAGTATTTGACATTTCCATCCTGGGAAAAATACTTTGACTGTTCACAATATTCATGCCTCTCATTATTTTATATACTTCTATCAGGTCACCCTTCAACCTTCAACACTCTAACAAAAACAATCCAAGTTTTTCCAACCTCTCCTTATAGCCAACACACTTCAATCCAGGCAACATCCTGGTCAACCTTTTTTGGACCATCTCCAAAGCCTCCACATCCTTCCTATAGTCTGGCATTCAGAACTGCACACAATTCTCCACGTGTGGCCTAACTAAAGTTTTATACAGCTGCAACATGATTTACCTACTTTCATACTCAATGTCTTAAACCAATGAAGGCAAGCATGCTCTAAGCCTTCTTTACCACTTTATTCACTTACGTTGCCACTTTCATGGAGCTATGGACTTGCACATCAAGATCCCTCTGTATATCAATGTTCTCAGTGTCCTGCCATTTATCCAGGATGTCTCTATTGTTTCAGATGCTGAGTCATGGTTGAAGCCAAAAATCCTCAGACTATCCTCCATTAAATTTTTGACATAAGACGTATGAACATTAGAGCAAGAGGTCAGATGTACGTTTGCTTCACTATAATCAATGCAACATTGCACAATTCCTGAAAATCATTTGTCATCATTACACGCTTTTATGAAGCAGAACTGCTTGTGTAGCTTTAAACATTTCCCTGTTAGCAGACACAAAGGACAGTGAATTTGACTTCCCTGTTAGCAGACACAAAGGACAGTGAATTTGACTGTGTGCCTGGAGTTACTCTTTCCTACAGATATATTCATCCTGGGATTACAAGAAGGTAATGAAGACTCTCACTTTTCCTGAAAAGAGAAGCTTATTGTGACGGGGAAAAATGCACTTACGAATAAGGTGACCAGGCATAACATGGAATTTCAAGTCTTAGTTTGCTCTTTGTCACAAAGCTGGTCCTTTTTCTCAAAGTTACTGTGTCCTTGATTTTTTTCAGAGGGGTTATAAAACAGCCCGGGCTCTGAAACAACGGAGTTGGTGCAGAGATGAATGGTTTATTGTGGTTCTTTTTGTTTACCCCTAAACAGATGATACCTCAGACCAAAGTCTTTCATGTTTTAGAAATAACTTGCATAATGAAAGGGGAGTGGACAGTCCTGGCAGCTGTGGTTTTTTGGTTCAGTTCAGCAGTTGTGTGTGCAAAGAAAGGCTGGATACTCTCTCTCCTTCTGCCCTTCTGATTTCAAACTGAGAGTTGCCTGTGCCATGTTTTACTGTTTGTGCCAAGGGATCTGTGTGTTTTCGGAACAGGGGCTTGGATAGGATATGTTATTGGGAATTCTATTTTCTGTTCTTTGTGTTTCATTGTGTAATTTTGTAAATAAATGTTGGTTTGTTAAAACTTGGCAGTCGACTCAAGTAATTTATACTGGGAATATCCACTATACACCTAGTTAAACAAATAGCAAAGTTGCGGTCTGGGCTACCTGCTTAATGAGGTTTTGGGGGGTCTGGTCTAGTCCATAACTTCTTTCATGACATAGTGACAAAGAAGGAACCTGCCACTCATGCAAGTCATTAGGGGTGTCTGAGGCCTTAACACTTACTATACGCTTAGATTCAGGTAGCATTGTTCGTGAATTCACTTCTGTCTCTTTTAAGGACAGTCATCCCTTTGTACAAAATGGTAACAAAATAGTAATATTGAGCACTTTACAGAACTCAGCAAAGCATGAGACAAAAGCACCTGCAATTGCAACCACAGTTTGTAAAATATGCTTCTCTATAATGAGGAGCAGGCAGAGCAGTAGAAAAAAGACCTTATTACTGGTTTAATCACAAATGGAAAACAAGCAAAGACTTAAAAACTTCTACAACTAGTGACAAGACCACAAAATCTGAAATGTCTCAGATGATACAGTTTGAAAGGGAGTTATAGTTATACATATAAGATGTCCCACAACTCTAACACAAAGTAATGGGCATTGAAGCTTCAGACAAAGTGGAGCACATCCCACATGCATTGGCAACTGCAATCAAAACATCACATTGTCATCCATGCAGAGCATCATTATAAACATGATATTCTAAAAGACAAAAGCTTCACATCCCAGATACAATCCATCATGTTATTGTTTAACAATTGCAAGCAACTAATAGAAATCTATCCAGGAAAGAGGATATTCTTAAATCTCAATTAGATTGTGCCAATATTTAACATTCAGAATTTATTGAACCGTGTAAGTGACAGCTGTGCACTGTAAAGGAGTCTCACCATCAAGCTATGGATACACTCAAGAGTCTTTAATTCAATAGCCAAGAAACCAAATTGCAGAGCCTCTTGAGCAAACTTTGGTTAGCTCAGTTGGCTAGATGACTGGTGATTGATACTAAAAGTATCAGTTCGTGCACTGACTGAGGTCAATATAAATGTCTCTGGTTTGCCCCTCAGGCGAAAGTGAGCACTGTAGATGCTGGAGATTAGAGTCAAGAGTGTGATGCTGGAAAAGCACAGCAGGTCAGTCAGCAAATGAGGAGCAGAAAAATCAACGTTTTAGGCAAAAACCCTTCATCAGGGTGCCCCTCACCTGAGGTGTGGTGACCCTCAGGTTAAACTCACTGCTGTTCATCCTTCTCTCTCTAATGAGAGAGTGGTTTTCAGTGACTATGGAGACATTTTTACTTATGTTTGTACAATGATACATAGGCAATAAGAGATGGACACTTAATTAGCCGACATTAGTCTGCTACAGAGGTAGGGTAGCATCTGAAGACTGTAGCAGTTCAATAAGGCAGCTCATCATCACCTTCACAAGGACAATAAATGCTGGCGCAGTCAGTAATGTACATGGTCCATGAGTGAATAATAACAAAAACTTGCGCTCTCTGTAATAGAACAACAACAAGACAATGCCATCCCAAATGAATATTCCACTTTCAAAGTCTTCCAAAAGTCACTGCTTAGAACATGGAAATAATTACACTAAAAGTGGCTAAGCACAACAATGTGAACAGCTGCATGCTAATTATCACAGTTTTTAATTATGCATGATCTTTCAACAATCAAAGCAAATAACTAAGACTGAAGTAATTAGAATAATTATCCTGTGGAAGATGATCAGGTGCCCAAATGCAGAAGACTAAACTTTTTTCCCAAAACAAAAGTTCCACTGTAAAATTTGAATTGCTCTTTGCACTGAAGCTGTCTGCCAAGGACAGATTTCACAGCAAGTTACACTCTCTTTAATACAGTCATATGAAATAATGGCAAAACTTGTCAGAAATTCATGACTTTCCAATTGTTTGCCGTTTTTAGGAACCATCACCCTCCCATGCTAACATTTCTGACCTCAGAAAGCTACAGTGTTCCAATAAAGCTCAATGAAAACTGGGGGAACAACATCGTATTTTCTGCCTCTAGCACTCAATATTGAGTTTTGCAAATTTAGAGTATGACCACTACGTCTGCCATTTTCTTACATTTCCCATCCTACCCCAGCTGTGTCTTATTTGTACCTTTTGACTTTGTTATCAGTGGAGTTCGTTCATTTTCTTCTTCAATTATGAAGGTGTAAGGGGTACTGTACCTTTAAGTGAGTTGAAAGCTAACAAGGACTTAGAGAGGCACAGAGAGTCTGGAACAAGATAACAATGTAACACTTGGTCAGAACAGCTAGCACGACTGTGTTGCTATGAGATAATAACAAATTCAAATTCAGACAATCGGTTCAAATTATGCCCCAAGGTAGCAAACTCTAATCAATTTCAAATTTGGTATTTTGACAATGCTAAAACAAATGAAATGATCCAATGCTGTGGAGTATAAAAGAGGAAAAAATTGAACAGTTGAGAGAGAACTGCCAAAAGACCAACAGATATAGGCTGCTAGTAAGAACTCTCTAAGAGGTACCTGTCTAGAGAAGTAGTTTGCACAGAAAAAAAAATTGACACTGACCTGGAGAGCAAATCTACAAAGGAAGATATAAAGAGAATATTCAACATCTGGCTTGTTTTGAAATTCTAATTTTTCAGTGAATCTTAATCGGAGGTTTTATCAGACCAGTATTGTAGAAGGGAAAGTAGAAGATAGGTTAGAGAAAGGAGTTGTAAATAGTTTTAGTTAATTATTCTCTGTTAGACTTTAAAAAAATAAAGTTGTTAATTTTTACTTTGAATAGTGACTTTTGGGATAGTTCTTTGTTTCTCAAATTTTAATAGATTACAGGTTAAATCTTTTCTGTGTTGCTGGTTAAATTAGCAAGGGGTGTGGTTTAACCCATGTCAGAACACTTTTTACACTTATATTTACACCCATTTTACATCTCCTGCTCGCCTTTATCACATTACCACTGCCTTTGTCTTTTACTCTGGGCACCCTCAGAATTGGTTCCACTCGTTCCTCTTCTCCCTCTGACAACAGCATAGAAAACAACATTTTCCAGCTCCATTTGAGTTCTGAGAAGTCATACTGGACTCAAAATGTTCATGATGTTCTTCTCTCTCCACAAATACTGCCATGCCTGCAGAGTTTCTCCAGCACAGTCTGCTTTGAATACAAACTGCAGTCTGCATCCATAATGTAAACCAAATGCTGTCACTTGATCTAGACATTCCAAACTAGTCTTCAGCACTCAGCTAGTATTTGCATAAAACGAGTGTCAATCAGGCCATTTTTTCTGCCTTTATAGGGGCAAATACAGCTGAGTTCAGTCATCCACAAGGACATCTTCCTCCTCCCCAGTGTCCTCATCCTTCTCAGTGGAAGACTGCTCCTGTCCTCCCAGTTCCTCCGTATCGAGCATATTGTTTTGTTGCCTGTTCCAATTATGCAGAACACAACACGGAATTATGATGCAGCACCCTCTGTTCAGATTATATTAAGTTAAGAATCCCACAACACCAGGTTATAGTCCAACAGGTTTATTTGGAAGCTTTCAGAGTGCTGCTCCTTCATCGGGTAGCTGTTGAGCAGGACCATAAAACACATACAAACACACACTCTCCCACATGCACTCACACTCACACATACACACTTACATGCACTCTCTCTCTCTCCCATGCACGCATACACATGTATAAGTGTATGGGTGAATTTGTAGTTGCAGAATTATATTTACAGACTCATTTTATTTTGCTTAAAAAACATTAACTTACGGTCCTGTTCCACAGCTACCTGATGAAGGAGTAGTGTTCCGAAAGCTAGTGCTTCCAAATAAACCATTTGGATTATAACCTGGTGTTGTGTGATTTTTGACTTTGTCCACCCCAGCCCAATATCAGATTATATTAGACTTCCAGCCCCCAACAGCTCCAAGCAATTGAGCTAGCCCCCAGCAGTGGCCCACCGTGGCCTTGATTGAAACACATATACAAATTTAATGAAGGTGCTGCACTGACTGAGTGAACAACTCATTACATGAAAAGGGGAGTGCCTTCTGCATTCCGACCCCCTTCCCATCTTCGACCCTCTTCAATCATTCCCCTTTCTATTGCACTAATGGGAGTCCATCATCATGTTTACATGATTTATGATGCAGTGCTGTTTACCTGCTCCCACAGCATTCTCGAAGAAAAAACATATAATAGGGAGCTTTTCGCCAACATTCACCTTCATTCAAATAATTGTTGCTAACTCTTACATCACTCAGTTGTCAATGTTATTTTGTAAGCACCAGTAGCATGGTGTTATCCACATTTAACTAATATTTGACGCATAAGCGAGTTTGCTCTGCCTGCATTACAAATGTGCAAAGAAATGTTTGTCACTGAAATACATGTGGTGTTTGAAAATGTGTGCTTCATGTATTTGCACCCTCAATGTCCTAATGTACAGCAGACATGGATCCCATGTTTCACCCATCAAATTGTCACTGACCTCACCCACCCAGGCCATTGACTGAGCCATTTTTTAGTTGTGTGTGCATCTAGAGAATAGAAAGTTATGGCAAGGAATGCAGCTCATGGTGGACATCACCAGGACAGAACTTCATCTTGTCATTGGGTACTCTCTCTTTTCTCGGAGCCTCCATATTCTCTTTTACCTTATACTACCTGACGGTCTATCACAACTTAAATTCCTGCCCAATGTAGAGATCCATCAATTGAACTTAACCTCCAGCTGTCTTTCTTGCTTCTTGAATCTTGATATTTAAACTTAATGATGCCAACCCTGCTCTTTTACACTCCCCCTTGGTCACCGCTAATAACACTCTCACTCACAACTTACCATGCTCACTGACTCTATACTGCATACATACCATTCATTTGGAGACTCCTCCAATCATTGTTCTTGTCCCAGCCCCCACAAATGCTTCTGTGTTACTCCCCAACCTTGAATCCCCATCCCTTTTGGCAATGAGCCCATTGTTCCCTCACAGGCCTCTCTTACACCCTTATTAACATTTGAAAAATGCACCCCCAAAGACTGTGTTCACCTTAGATTTCTGACTGACTTCAACAAGCAGTCCCTAAACATAACTGAGGAGGTCTAACCACTGTCTGTGAAGTTCCAAACTGACAATGCTGTTACACTTCCCTGGGGTAGCGCACTGGAAATCAAATCCTTCTATTCCCAGAGTCATCACAAATGTTAAGTTTTCTTTTTGAAAAGTATGCAGAATGTCCAACTTACCCATCTTCTGGACTCAGATTAACAGAGAATATGGACCAGGTTGTTGAATTTAGCAAGAACAATTGGTTATTACAAATAAATAGACTCTAGCTACAGGTCAACAATATTGCTATATATCACTACTAGTAAAAAGTACCCCATTTCTAAATTCTCACTCACACACAGAGAGACACAGACAGGAGTGTTCTGGACAGAAGGAAAACTAGGATAGCAATTCAGTGGTTTCTGGTCACAGGACGTCCTAAGATCATTCTTGAACTGATGAGGATGATGCTGCTTGGGCTTCCTTCAACAAATTTTTTTCTTAATTGGCTTCCAAGAGGCACAGAATGGCTGGTTCATACTTATAAAAGATCTCTGAAGTATTAATTAGTATCACAGCTTACAGTAACTGCTGAAGAAAGAATAAATTGAAGATTCTTCAGGCCTGAGGTGGTTTTATGGCTTCTCCCCATCATGTTCACAGCCCCAAGATGTTCTGCTAAAAGAGAAATAATCACATTGTTGATGACAGATCGAAGGCCTTGGTCATTGATAACTGGTGCTAGTACACAAACCAATCAGCTACTTATTGCCAGCTGACTCTCCATTTGCACTTATGCTTGGCTCCAGCTCATCTCACCTTCTCCTACTCTTGTTTGAAATAGCAGCTGTGTAACCATACTTACAATGAGTTTCAGGTTACTTCTTTCAAAAAGTATGAAGTAATCTTTCAACAATTCTTGTTGTTTTTAAGACTGTAAAATAATGGTGTTGGGGAATAGATAGGATTTTGTTTCTGATTTTTGTTACTCTTGACTTCTCCTGCTGGCCCTATAGGATAAAACATTGCTCAATCCTTGGGTTGTAGTCAAACAGATCTCTTTAAGTGAATATCCAAAAATTGATGACAGGCAGTGGTCATGCCCCTGGATTTTATGCTCATAACTGGCAGTACAAGAACCCCCCTGACGAACAGCAGACCTCCCCCTCCCACTTGACTGAACTGATGTCTAGCTTTCACCTACTTTCCCACATGACCATTTAATTGAATTCATGTGCAAAGTGTGTGTTGCACAGGCAGCTGGCTCATGCTGTAGTTGTTAAATTGACTTCTCAGTATGCTTTACAGTAAAATGGCGCCCACTCTAAAACTGAACTGACAGACATGAGAAGCAGTCTGTATGTGCGTCAGCACTAAAGAGTGTGCAAATGAGGCAGATCTGAGAGCTTTTCACTCTGGTTTTAGCACCAATATGCAGCAAGGCAAGGCAAGATAAGGCATGGATGATGTCAGCATGCAGGTAGGTGCCAAGTGAGGGGCTGCTGAGACAGCAAGCAAGCAGCCCTGAGATGCAGCCTGTTTCCATTACTGGATCCAAGTCTATGCATGCAAATTATTCCTGTCACAGTCTTTCAACGCTTTTTGCAGGTGTACCCTGTAATGCAAGTCTGTGTTCTTGAGAAAACTGCAAGTGGATAAGAGAAGTACCATGATAATTGTGGACAATTGGCAAATGCTGGATGCCATTCCCCATGGATGTGGGATGCATGTGAACGGTGCCCATGGATCATGTGCAAAGTGTTTGCTGCATGTTTTTAATCAACATGGAGGTCCTTTGGAACAAGTGGCAAACTGAAGTCGCTTTGTGTCAGCTTTGAGTTTCACATTGAGATTTTTCAAAATCTATCTTTTTAGGTGTGTTTGGTAACATAGAAAGCTGACCATTAATGAGATGAGTTGGGCCATTAGCAAGGTGTTTAGCAATCAATGAGCTCCCTTAATTGGCAACTCAATGCTGTCCAGTGCGAAACTCGACATGCTATTCGTCAAGACCATAAAAAATTAAACAAGATGCTCCAGATGTTGAGACAGTCTTCTCCCCTGATTCTTCCACTAATCTCATGGTAGCCCACATCATTTAGCTCCCTATAGGTTTCCACCGAGTGTCCTAGTATGATTTATTTAATGTTTAATTGTATTTGTACACTTAATTTAATTATCCTTTCTCAATTAAAGTTTGAAACTTACAGCCAAAGTCAATGTCTCTTTCAGTTTCTTAATGAGATTTTCAGAAGTTGACACATCATACTGGATACTCATCACATTAATTCATTTGGGGTGAGTTCACTAATTTCCTTTCATAAAGATTCCATTTAAAAATGGAAAAGAAATATGACAATGTTTTTTGGCCAGGTATACCCATTTATAGGTGACTCATTCCAACCAGGAATAGCAGACTGTTCACAAGCAATGCCAATTGTTCCCAGCGGGGAGAAGATAACACTGCTTGGCTTCACAGTGTCAGATCCCAGAATGAAATTTGCATTGTTAAATCATATATTCTTAATTAACTTAACATGGTGATCTTTCATTGAAACATAACCCTCAAGGCTACAGACTTGTTTACAATAATAGAGGTTCATTACATCAAAGTAATTTTTTTTAAAAGACTGAAATTAAATAAAACACTAGCCATCTAAATATAATACAGTTTGGAAAAAATATCAAAACACATGGCAGAAACAAAATCCTATCTATTTCCCAACATTATCATTGTACAGTTAATCAAAATCAAAATAAAGTTTCATTCCCGAAATATCACTTCATTAGTTCTTCTCAGATCCTGTCCTATGCACTGTGAAGTACTTTCCCTGGAATACTTTGAGAGTTCAGATTTTCACTGTATTTTAATAATCTACAATGTTCTACCCAAACACTTTTGGTCTGGAAATTTCACAAATTTACCTCTTTCACTGTAGTAACTTACTCCCTTATCTTCTTTGAATAATTTCCTTTTCTAGGAGAGACAATACTTGTTTCTGACCTCAGTCAGGTCTCCTTCAAATTGAATCAGAAGCTTTTGAGCTAAACTAAAAAAAGCTCACCCTAAACTCTGCTGAAGTTAATGGATTAATGTTTTCAATTCCTGTTGTTAACCCCCATAGTACAAACAAACCTTCAGTAACACTCCAGGAGAATTTGCAGTCACCTGGGCTCTTACACATGCTGGATTTAAAACATCACTCTAAAAATACTAATGCAGTTATTTTTTAAACACTTTCACAAAGTAAACTAACATCAACTTGACACTTGCTTAAAATTTGATCTATTCTCAAGAAAAAGTCATTCAACTTTCATCATCACACCAGAATCAACTGCTTACAATGGGCACCATCTACTCTTAGCAACTATTTCAATCCTTACAGTCAAATTGATTTTTTTTTCTTGGACATTACCTATTGAGTTAAAACATCAGTACTTCTCTTAATTGACAAAATATCAAATTTGAGGAATATACCAGCTATTGAACCAAACATTCTGAAATAATTCCCACAGAACACCAAGAGAAAAAAAAACTGCTGAATCCAACTCCTGACTAAACCTCAATGTATCAAAACTCAATCAACCAATATGTATTTTATTAAAAATTGCTCATGTTATATTTAAGGCAGTGAAAAAAACAAATGAAGAAGAGCAATATCAGATGTATCTGAACATGTTCAGGGAATAAGTGAAATTAGAAATAATAATAATCATTACATCAATGATTGATTCACTGGCAAAATGTAATAAGGGACTTATAATCAACAGTGCACAAACTGTGATGCTGGATATTAGGATAGTCAATCAGAGATGATTAGCTCTGTTCATTGAATCTTAAAACAAGAGAGTATTGACGGATGCACTGATGATTTCACCTGCGGATTCTGTTTTTGCTTCAGAATTGAAGGTTGTCTTTGCCCAGTGAGTCTGTACCAGCTCTAACGACAAATAATCCAGTTAATCACACTCAACATTTTCTTCCAATTTCCCTGCTCTTTGTTTTTTGTTCTAATATTTACTTTCTAATTCCCTTTTGAAGGTTACTCGCGGGTCAATATTGATCATTCTATCTGCCAGAGAATTCTGAATTCTAACCCTGTGCTACTCAAAATGATTTTTCAGCAGGCCATCATTGGTTGTTTTGCCAATCATCTCAACCTTGCATTCTTTGATTACTGACCCCAAAGTGATCAGGAAGTGACTCTTTATTTACTCTATCATCATGCTGATGATTTTAAGCATCATCATCCAGTCTTGTATTATAGAGGTTTAAAAATTATGAGGGACATGGATAGGGTAAATAGACAAAGTCTTTTCCCTGGGGTCGAGGAGTCCAGAACTAGAGGGCATAGGTATAGGGCGAGGGGGGAAAGATATAAAAGAGACCTAAGGGGCAACTCTTTCACGCAGAGGGTGGTATGTGTATGGAATGAGATGCCAGAGGAAGTTTTGGAGGCTGGTACAATTGCAACATTTAAAAGGCATTTGGATGGGTATATGAATAGGAAGGGTTTGGAGGGATATGGGCCGGGAGCTGGCAGGTGGGATTAGATTGGGTTGGGATATCTGGTCGGCATGGATGGGTCGGACCGAAGGGTCTGTTTCCATGCTGTATGTCTCTATGGCTCTCTGACTCTAAGTTGTTTTGCTTTACATTGGTCATCTTGAAAATTGCCTTGTTGAGTACAAGACAAAAAGTTTGACAAAAAATAATTTCAGGAAAAGATATATCAGAAATACGCTGACAATTTGTTTTTTATTGACTGGATTGAGTGGCATTTCAAATGTATGCAAGTACTCTCCCATAGCTACTAGCTCATTACTGACTCTGATGTTAAATGTTACAAATAACATTTGGCAAGTAACTAACATCAGTTTTACAGAAAAGTAGTCTCATCTTTATTCTCCAATTTTACCCCCTCTGTCTTTGATGACAAAACTGGCTGAGTGCAAAATATTCCATGAAGTTGAAAAATGATAAAACTGCAATTGTAAACAGCTGGTTGCTGGCCAGCCAGCTGTGGAAATTGAACTACTTCAGCATCTGTGATCTGATCTAATAATGGCATACAGGGAATGTATTTTGCTTCAATTTTTTTAAAGAGTTGGCACGATCTGAACCTAGATTCTCCTCTGTGTGTATTTGAACTTCTAATGCATCAAAATGCAGCTAATGAAGCTATCCTGATGTGTTGCACAGATGGGACATTGCAAGTTCAATTAAAACGTATGACAGCGCAGTTAATGGAGAAGTGCACTGAAGTATCGGCGGTGCACCTTGATGAGGAGGCGATGTGATGTAGTGGGTAGCCTCTCTGTGAGGGATACAATAGATTTAGAGAGTGGACAAAAAAATTTGCAGATGGAGTATAATCTGAGAAAATATGAACTTGTTCACCTTGACAGGAAGAATAGAAATTCTCAATGTCATTTAAATGGAATGAGATTTCAGCACTCTGGATATAGAGGGAGTTGGAGCCCTGGTCAATGGGTCACAAAATACCTCATAACCACATCATATTACTTTCATAATTCCTTAAACCTATAGTTATGACAGACAAAACACTCAGTGTCAGTCTTCCATCTCAAGACAACTGGAGATAGCCACAGCAAAATGGTAGGAGGGGATGAAGCATTTTCCAAATCACAAGCACAGAATGTATGTGTTGCAGACTAAGTCAGCATTTATTGCTTATCCCTAATGAATTGCCCTTGTGAAGCTTCTTAACTGTATCTGTCTATGGAGGTGTAGAAACATGCAGAGTATTATTCAGGGGGAGTTCCATTAATAAGAGAGGATCTTTAGTTAAGAGATCAAGAGATACAATCATTTTGGATCGAGCTAAGAAACAGAAGAGGGAAGCAAACATTGGTGTGAGTTGTGTAACAAGTCATAGAGTCATACAACGTGGAAATAGACTTTTCAACTAGTCCATACTAGTCCACACCGACCATTTTCCCAAACCAAACTAGTCCCATTTGCCTGTGTTTGGCCCATTCCCCATTATTCAAATGTCTTTTAAATGTTGTAACTGCATCTGCATCCATCATTTCCTCTGAGAGTTCATTTCACTTACAAACTATTCTCTGTGTAAAACTGACCTTCTTTTGTCCTTTTTAAATCTTTCTCCTCAACTTAAAAATATATCTGTTCATTTTGAACTCCCCATCCTAGGGAAAAGACCCTAGCTATTCACCTTATCTGTGCCCTTCATGATTTTATAAATCTCTATAAGGTCACTCCTCAACCCCTTAGGCTTCAGTGGAAAAAGTCCCAGTCTGACAAACCTATATTTATAACTCAAACCCTCCATTCCTGGAACCATTTTGGTAAATCTTTTTCTGAATACTCTCTAATTTAGTAATAACCTTCCTATAGCAGGGTGACCAAAACTGTGCACAGTAGAGACCTTATACAACTTCAATATGACGTTCCAATTCCTATATTTAAAGTTTTCAGCAACAAAGCCAAGCGTGCTAAATGCCTTCTTAACCACCCTGTCTACCTGAGTGCAAATTTCAAACAATTATGTACCTGAACCCCTAGGTCTCTCTGTTCTACAACACTACTCAGAGCCCGATCATTAACTGTATAAGTCTTGCCCTTGTTTTCTTACTGAAATGCAATACCTCACATTTCTCCAAACTAAACTCCCATCTGCAACTCTTCAGCCCATTGATCCAATTGATCAAGATCTCTTAGTAATCTTAGCTAACCTTCTTTACTGTCCACTATACCACCAATTTTGGTGCCATCTGCAAACATGTCTCCTAAATAGGGCAGCACAGTGGCTCAGTGGTTAGCACTGCTGCCTCACAGCACCAGGGACCTGGGTTCGATTCCAGCCTCGGGCGACTGTCTGTGTGGAGTTTGCACATTCACGCTGTGTCTGCGTGGGTTTCGTCCAGGTGCTCCCGTTTCCTCCCACAATCCAAAGATCTGCAGGTTAGGTCAATTGGCCGTGCCAAATTGCCCATAGTGTTAGGTGCATTCGTCAGGGGTATATGTAGAGAATGGGTCTGGGTGGGTTACTCTTCAGAGGGTTGGTATGGACTTGTTGGGCCAAAGGGCCTGTTTCGATGCTGTAGTTAATCTAATCTAAAAAAAAAATTCTCATCCAAATCGATTATATAAATGACAAATAAAAGTGGACCCTGTATCAATCCCTGTGGAACACTGTTGGCCACAAACTTCTAGTCTGAAACATAATGCTCACCACAACCCTGTCTCCTACTGTCAAGCCAATTTTGTTTCTAACTGGCAAGCTCTCCTGAATCCCATGTGATCTAACTTTACGAATGAGTCTGTCATATGGAACCATGTCAATCTATTTAAACAATGTCGACCGCTCTGCCCTCATCAATCTTTTTGGATACTTGCTCAAAAAACTCAATCAAGTTAATAAGACACAATTTCCGACACATAAAGAAATGCTAACTATCCTTAAACAGTCCTTGCCTCTCCAAATGAATGTAAATCATATATTTCAGAACCACCTACAACAACTTACCCACCACTGACGTCAGACCCACATATCTACTGGTCTCAGGCTTCTCCTTTCAACATTTCTTAGAAAAAGTGACAATATTAGCCACCTTTCAGTCCTCTGGTACCTCACCTGTGGATATAGGTGATACAAGTATCTCTGCTAGGTGGCCAGCAATTTCTTCCCTAACTTCCCACAACATCTTGGGAAACACTTCATCAAGTCCCAGAGATTTATCCACTTTTATGTTTTCTAAGACCTCCAGCACTTCCTCTTCTGTAACATGAACTGTTTTCAAAACATCAATTTTTATTTCCTTGAGTTCTCTAGTTTCCATTTCTTTTTCCAGAGTAAAAACTGACACAAAGTATTTATTTAGTATCTCTCCCATCTCCAGGTGCAACACATAGACAACCTTGTTGATCTTTAAGGGGCCCTATTCTCTCTTAGTTGCTCTTATGCTCTTAATGTATTTGTGGAATCTCTTTGGATTATCCTTAACCTTATCTGCCAATGCTATTTCATATCCCCTTGCTGCCTTCCTGATTTCCCTCTTAAATATGTCCTTACACCCATTAAGAGATTCATCTAATCCCAGTTGTCTATATCTAATATATGACTCTTTCTTATTCATTGCAGAATATCAAACTCTTGTACTAATGTTGGGATTGCTACAAATCAGGAAATTATAGGTTCATATAATCATAAAATCCTTACAGTGCTGAAAGAGGCCATTCTGTCTATCAGGTTTGCACCAATCCTCTGAAGAACATCCCATCTAGACCCACCCCATTCCCATGGCCCCGCATGGTGTTTTTTTTTACCATGGCTAAACCACCTAATCTGCACATCCCTGGATGCTATTGGACAATCTTTAACATGGTCAATCCACCTAATCTGGACATCTTTGGAAGTGGGAGGAAACCCATGCAGACATGGGGAGAACTTTCAAACTCAATACAGAAAGTTACCCAAGGCTAGAATTGATCAAACAGTGCAAACCACTGTGCCACCATGCTGTCATAATGTAGTTAACACATTAATAATAGGTGACTATAATATGCATAAAGACTGAATTAATCAAGTTAGCACTAATGTTGCGCAGAATGAGTTCCTGGAGAATGTACAAGATGGCTTTCTGGAAAAGTTGTAGACCAACTCGGGATTAGGTTATTTTGGAATTGGTATTGTCTAATGGGGAAGGGCTAATGAATAACCTTGCTGTAAAGAAGTCTTTGTGAAATGGTTCCCTTGGTACTTTTGAAATTTACATGAAGTTTGAATGCGACTTAGTTCTGAAACTGGAGTCTTAAAACCGCACAAAGGAAACTATATGAAGGCAAATTGACTTCAGTGAAATGGAAAAATACATTAAAAGATTAGGTGATGGATAGGTAATGATTCATATTTAAAGAAATACTGTGAGGTGTTTACAAAGTGCTTTTTTCTAAAGTAACTCACTTATGGTGAATGAAAGAAATTTAAAGATTGAATTGTATCAAAGGAAGTGGTTTATAAAAATGGCATAAATATTGGTAAGCTTGAAGTTTGTTAAGAATTCAGGACTCAATTTAGGAGGACTCAAGAATTTGATAAGGAAAGGGAAAAGCAAATATGAATGCAAGCTACCAAGAATATAAATGCAGACTATCCAAGCTTCTGTCAACATGCGAAAAGGAAAAGATTAGCAAGAATACATATGTGTTTAAAATAACTGAGGACATGGAATGTATCAGAAATTGCAGAGAAATTGGATGGTTATTTTGCATCTGTCTACATAAAATAAGACAGAAAAACCTGCAAAAATATGAGATGACTAAAGGAAGAGCTAAATGAAATTAATACTAGCAAAGGGGTGTACTTGAAAAATTAGCTGGATTGCGTGATAATAAAACTCCTGAACCTGATAAGCTTCATCCCTGGATCTTAAAGGAAGTAGCAATTGAGGTAGTGGATGCATTGACTATCTTTCATAGTTTTGTAGATTCTAGCAAGGTTCCTGATGACTAGAAGGTGGCAAATATAACATCATTATTAAAGAACAGAAGAAGAGGGAGAACAGCGAACTAATGGAGAAACTGTTAACTTGATGTCTGTAGCAGAAAAAATGTTAGAATCTGTTATTGAAAAAGCTGGAATTTTTTATAAAAAATGTAATAACTGAACATTTAGTAAAAATGGTAAATTTGGGCTGGGCCAATATGGATTTATGAAAGATAAAATATGCTTTGCAGACTTGTTGGAGTTTTGAGAGGATACAATTTGTAGCATAGACAAAGGAGAACCAGTTCATGTGGTTTATTACAGAAAACAGAGAATCGGAATAAATGAGCTATTCTCAGGATAGTAGGCTGTTGCTAGTAGGATTAGTGCAAGGTCCACGCTGTTCACAATCTGTGTAAATGATTTAATTATGGAGTATCGATTGTAATGTTTCCATGTCGAGTGATGAACATCATACTGGATCAGAATGTATATTGTGAGGAAAGTGCAAGGAGGCTTCAAGAGGACTTGGCAAGTGAAGTGAATGAGCTAGAACACAAAAGTTGTAATATAATGCAAATGAGTGTGAAACTTTTCACTTTAGCAGAAAAAAAGAGAAAGGCAGAATATTTATTAAATTGTGAGAGTTTGTGGATTGTACGCATCCAAAAGGGATCTGGGTATCCCTACCTGAGAATAGCCAACGTGCAGGTGCAACAATCAATCAGAATGACAAATGATGTTTTGACATTCATTCCACGGCATTCAAATGACAAAGTAAAGGTTTCTTGCTGTGGTTATATAAACCATTGGTAAGAATCCAACAAGAGTAATGTGTACAGCTTTTGTCTCATCATCTAAGGAAGGATATATTTGTTTAGCGGGAATGCAATAGAGGTTGACTAGATTGTTGTGTGGGAAGGGATTTAAGAAAACTAGGCCTGTACTCTCTAGAGTTTCAAAGAATGAGATGCGATCTCATTAAAACATACAAAATTCTTGCAGGGCATGATGGGATGGAGATAGATGGGATGTTTCCCCTGGCTGGTAATTCTTGGATCAAGGAGCATAACTTCAGGATAATGGGTAAGCCGTTTAAGACTAAGATGAGGAGAAAGTTCTTCAGAGGGTAGTGATTTTTTGGAATTCTTGACCTCAGTGGACCTGAAAGTTCAATCATTGAACAGTTTCAAGAGGAGAACCGATGAACGGAACCATATTTTAAATGCATCTCTGTAAATTCATTCAGCACTACGTTCTACAGTCAGATCTCTGAAGCTTGAATCTACAAACACTAAGCCAAGATGTCAAGATTGAATTATTCATTACCTTGAGGATCCAACATGAGGTTAGATTGGCAACATCCTGTTCTGGCTAACAGCTGACACCAATGATACTGTATTCATGCACAAATCAGTGCTTTCAGGGCAAACAGGCATGGAGAATGAAGAGAAAGCATGTTGATTTAATAAATAATCTGTGTAAGAACAGTTTCAATAAAGCAAAAAAAAAACTACGGATGCTGGAGATCTGAAACCAAAACAGAAATTGCCAGTGGAACGCAGCAGGATGAGAACATCAGTGGGAAGAAAGCAGAGTTAACATTTTAGAGTCTGGTGGCTCTTCATCAGAACTGATAGCAGCTTGGAAAATCTTTTCTGAAGATGAGTTTGGTGTGGGGATGGGGAAAGGGAGAGGTGAGCAGATAGGTGGAGATGGAGCCCAGAGAGAGAGAGAGAGAGAGGGGGAGAGAGAGAGAGAGAGAGAGAGAGAGAGAGAGAGAGGAAAGTGATGGGTAACCAAGGGGATTATGGATGGCAGACCAGAACAGAAAAGAAGCTGAATAAGTAGTAATGAGAGCTCAGCATAGTAAAGAATGATTAGTCTATGCTGAAACAAATAACATGTCATGTGATAATAAGCGTGAGAGTGAGTGACAATAGGTTGGTTGTGCTAAAAGCAACCCATGTCATAACAGGACTGGCTGTGATGGTGGGTGAAAAGATGGAAGGGTGAAATCAGGCTCTAAAGTTATTGAACTCAACATTGTATGGAAGAGGTTGCAGGGTCCCCAAGTGTAAAATGAGATTTTTTTCGCACTTGTGTTGACGCTCATTAGAACACTGCAGCAGGCCTGTGACAGAAATGTTGGTGTGGGAACACAATGGGGTATTGAAGTGGGAGGCAACTGGAAGCACTAGGTCATTTTTGCAGGCAGAATGAGCAGTCACTCCATCGACTGTTTCATCTCCCCAGTGTAGAGGGGATCACACTGTGAACAGCGAATGCAGTAGATTAACTTGCAATTAACCCAGAGGATCAAACTTATTTATCGTTTGAAGAATGAAGTAAGCTTTCCTAACACAGTTGATAATTTTTCACAATCTGTGGATATCAACCACCCTTCTAAAGCACCAGTGTATGCTACCATTACATTGATGAAGAAAGTTAAATAGACAATGTGGGCATGCACTTGTAATAAGCATCAACTTCTTAGCAAATGCAAGAATGGCCTTGCATGTATTTGAGGTTCCCACTGCAAAACTGAACCAACTGGCAATACAGGAAAAGATGACCTTAGGATCATGCATTACAAAAAAGATGAGTTTTCAAATGACTTGCCTATTATAATATCATGATGGGCATAGATGGGGTGAAAAGCAAAGGTCTTTTCCCTGGACTGGTTGACTTCAAAACAAAGGAGCACAATTTTAAGGTGAGAGGAGAAAGATTTAAAAATGACATGGTGACAACTATTATGCACAGAGAGTAGTTCATGTGTGGACTGGAGGGAATCCTGAGGGACAAGATGTACATGTATTTGGAAAGGCAAGGACTGATTAGGGATAGTCAACATGGTTTTGTGCATGGAAATCATGTCTCACAAACTTGATTGAGTTTTTTGAAGAGGTAACAAAGAGGATTGATGAGGGCAGAGCAGTAGATGTGATCTATATGGACTTCAGTAAGGCGTTTGACAAGGTTCCCCATGGGAGACCGATTAGCAAGGTTAGATCTCATGGAGTACAGGGAGAACTAGCCATTTGGATACAGAACTGGCTCAAAGGTTGAAGACAGAGGGTGGTGATGGAGGGTTGTTTTTCAGACTGGAGGCCTGTGACCAGTGGAGTGCCACAAGGATCGGTGCTGGG
>NC_057735.1:20979914-21007309 GCF_004010195.1 Chiloscyllium plagiosum
TAGTGAAGAAGGCGTTTGGTATGCTTTCCTTTATTGGTCGGAGTACAGGAGTTGGGAGGTCATGTTGCGGCTGTACAGGACATTGGTTAGGCCACTGTTGGAATATTGCATGCAATTCTGGTCTCTTTCCTATTGGAAAGATGTTGTGAAACTTGAAAGGGTTAAGAAAAGATTTACAAAGATGTTGCCAGGGTTGGAGGATTTGAGCTACAGGGCGGCTGAACAGGCTGGGGCTGTTTTCCCTGGAGCGTTGAAGGCTGAGGGGTGACCTTATAGAGGTTTACAAAATCATGAGGGGCATGGATAGGGTAAATAGGCAAAGTATTTTCCCTGGGATCGGACAGTTCAGAACTAGAGGGCATAGTTTAGGGTGAAAGGGGAAAGATATAAAAGAGACCTAAGCGGCAACTTTTTCACACAGAGGGTGGTACGTCTATGGAATGGATTGCCAGTGGATGTGGTGGAGGCTGGTACAATTGCAATATTAAGAGGCATTTGGATGGGTATATGAATAGGAAGGATTTGGAGGGATATGGACTGGGTGCTGGCAGGTGGGACTAGATTGGGTTGGGATATCTGGTTGGCATGGACAGGTTGGACCGAAGGGTCTGTTTCTGTGCTGTACATTTCTATGACTCTATAACTGCTTTCCATGATCTTTGTCTCCACTCCACCCTCTGCAACTGGATCCTCAGCTTTCTTCAGTGGCACAGTGGCTCAGTGGTTAGCACTGCTGCCTCACAGCACCAGGGGCACCCAGGTTCGACTCTACCCTCAGGTGACTGCTTCTGTGGTGTTTGCACGTTTTCCCCGTGTCTGTGTGGGTTTCCGGCAGATGCTCTGGTTTCCTCCCACAGTCCAAAGATGTGCAGTTGGGTGGATTGGTTGTACTAAATTGCCCATAGTGTTCAGGGATGTGCAGGCTAAGTGGGTTAACCATAAGAAAACATGTATGTTACAGGGAAGGGATGAGGGATGGGTCTGGTTGGGATGCTCTTCGGATGGTAGGTGTGGGCCTGTTGGACCAAATGCTCTGTTTCCACACTATAGGGATTCTCTGATTCTATAACCTACCCATTGCACCACCTCCACAATAACACTCAATATTGGAGTCCCCAAGGGTGCATCCTCAGCCCCGTACTATACTCCCTGTACACCACCAGTATGTTGCCAAATTCCAAATGAATGCCATCTACAAGTTCACTGACGATACCACCGCGGTAAGACAGGTATCAAGCAATAATAAGGCAAAATATAGAACGGGTAATAGATTGTTTGGTAACATGGTGCAATGAGAACAACCTCTCCCTCAATGTTTACCAAACTAAAGAATTGATCATTAACTTCAGAAAGAATGGAGGAGAACTTCAGTGGAACTGAGGTTGAGAGGGTGGAGAGCATCAAGTTCCTTGGAGTGATGATAACCAACAACTTGTCCTGGACAACACCATGTAAATGTGATGATTAAGAAGGCACAACAATGCCTCTTCTTCCTCAGGCACCTCAGGAAATTTGGAATGTCCTTTCGGATCCTCACCAACTTCTACAGATGCATCATTGAAAGCAGACTGTCCAGGTGTATAGTGACCTGGTGAGGCAACTGCTCTGCCCAGGACTGGAAGGAACTACAGAAGGTCATGTGAACAGCCCAGACCATCATGGAAGCCAACCTTCTATCCACCGACTCCATTTACATTGCTCACTGCTGCGGACATGCTGCCAACACCATCAACCTCTTCCAGTAGGCAGAAGATACAGAAGCCTGAACACACGCAGAAGCAGGTTCAGGAACATCTTCTTTCCACCTGTTATTAGACTGGTGAATGGATTCTCTCGCCTCGAATAATTCTGATATTGCTAACATTGGTCTCATCTAGTGTACACTTTGTGCAATGTAGCTTGTATGCCTCTGTCTAAGTATTTTTGATCTGTACATCCTTTCTTACTATGATCTGCCTGTACTGTTGGTAAACAAAGCTTTTCACTGTACTTCAGTACACATGACAATAAATAAATCAATCAATCAACTGACAGAGAAAATGGTGGACGTGGGTATAGTTACAATGTTTAAAAGACATTTGGATACATTCATGAGTAGGAAAGATTTGGAGTGATATGGGCCAAGCACAGGCAGGTAGGACTGATTAGTTTTGAAACATGGTCGACGTGGACTGGTTAGACCAATGGGTCTATTTCCATGCCGTATGACTATGAATGTTAAGAGAAAGTAAGGACTACAGATGATGGAGATCAGAGTTGAAACGTGTGGTTCTGGAAAAGCACTGCAGTCAGTCAGCATCCAAGGAGCAGGAGAATCAACATTTTGGGTATAAGCCCTTCATCAGGAATGTGGTGAGGGTCGGGGGGAGGGCGAAGGGGGCTGAGGAGGGGGTGCTTGGAGGGAGGTAGCTGGGAAGATGATAGGTAGATGTAGGTGGGGGTTGATGGTGATAGGTCAGAGCAGAGGGTGGAGAAGATAGGTGGGAATGAAGATGTTAGGTCAAGAAGGACAGGAAAACCAAGATCAACACTCCATCACTCCCAATGACCACCACTCCCTGTCATGATTACTGCTGGTCCAGCAGACACAATCAATAGTCATATTTCTCTTCCCTTGAAGACCTAATGTTCCCTCCAACTCCAGTTTCCTATTAACCACCAACGCCCAATTTCCTATTTAACATACAATGGCCTGTTATTTGCCAGCTGTCTGCTCACACCATGAAATGTGGTCTGAAAGCCAATACCAGAGCAGTCTTAAGCTTCATGAGTGAAGTATGGAGAAGGTAACCTTTACGAAAGCCACAGTCAACCCCTCAAACTCCAACCTGCCCATCCACAATCCCAAATGACCCCGCTTTGGGACAAAGAAGGACGTAGTCACATTATAATTACTTATTGATTTCAATACTTTCCAACCTTGCTGAGGGGACACAGAATAAGTAAGTAACACATGCAGTAAACAATGGAAAAGTTCTGGATACAGTATAATATTTCTACTGCCAATCTCTGAAATGCTCATCCTTCTTCAGTCACAGGATTTTAATTTGTTATTTACACAAAGCTGCTTTGATGAAAAGCAAATTTGCAGATCACAACGTTCCCAAACGGCATGGTTTCCGTTATGCAGTCTTTTAGAAAAACACAGATAGCATCCATGAAGAATTCACAAGCCAATAAAAGCAGGCTTAAAACAGCATTTCTTTATTATTGATGCTCCCTCTAAAATATTTATAATGGTTGTCTCAGCTGTTTATCTTGAACTGTTGGTTCTTATGGGACTCCGTTTGGCCAGTTCCTGTTCCCATGATATTCTGTTGCTAATTTTCCCTTAGACCTAATTAACAAGGAAGGGTAAACGTAGAGATTAGGCCACTAATTAATACACAGGGAATTGGATTAATGGACAACTGGGGAAATTCTGTTTTCAGCAGCATAAAGAAAAACACTTAATGGTTGAGTTTGGAAACGATACGTTTTAATTGTTGCCCACTTCACTGGCGAACACCTGCTGTATTCTCTTTTGTTCATGCATGTTTAAATTGCAATGAAGTAATATTTTGCATATCTGCCACCCCCCCCACCACACCACCTCCCCCCCCCACCACCCCCAGCACCTCCAACTTCATGCGCACAAAAAAGAAAAAGTGGCTTTCATAAACAAACTAAATCTCTTGAGAGTTGACATTTATCTACTGGCTTGGTCCTATCAGAACAGCATTCCACTGGACTAACAATTACCTTCATATTGTAGTGATGTGATGGACCATGGAACATATGGGTTGTTGCAATCACACCTTCCTGACCTTAACAGAAAACTGTCAGTACCATGTTGCCAAAGCATTACAGTTAGACTGAGGATGAAAGCAAATGAGACCAGAGCGAGAATCTAGATTTGTGCTACTTGTTTTGAAAAACAAAGGATGGGATAGTAATTAGGCACTGTTCCTATCCAGAAAACATAGGCCATGCCAGCCAACATCGCAAGGCTATGCTTTGCACCTGAATGTTGTCAAAAAATGTTCAATTCCAGATTTACTGCAGCAGATGATTTTCAGGCAACCGTGTCTCTTGCAATGTGTTAACGATAGCCCTAATTCCTGGATCAGGAGCCCATCAGCGATTTTAGGCTGCCCTCAGGAGAGCAGGTATCAGCCTAGCAACAGATCACCAGCAAAAAAGTATATGTTCCAATTATTTTGTGAAATCACACAGAGCCAAGAAGAACAAGAATGTTTATGCTGGCTGCACAGCGTTCCTGCTGCCTGCTGCCATCCAAGATTGGGCCCATTCCAATTCTCCTTCCCCCACTCCTGCCATGTTCCAGAGGGTCACTTGAAGCAAGGCAAATGCTCTGATAATAAGCAAGTAAATACATATGGTAAGACTGTATTTGTTTGCTTATCTATATGGTGTCTTCCTATAAGTAAACCTAAACTATGTTGGAGTTGAGTTTTTCTGAACTGAGTTAACTAATCGATGTTCATCTGGTTGGCCTATATATTACATTAAATTGCAAGGGTGTAAAGCTGTACATTTTTATTAGGTGTAGCACACTTTTCTTTGGTACAGATGTCTGTATTAGTTACCATTTTTACACAAAAAAGTTTTTATTTCAGATTAAAGTATCTATATTAGAGGAAGTAAAAATACTGCAAAGAACAGTTAGCTTTGCTTGTAGACATTAAAGTGAAGCAGCCAAACTGACACTCATCCATTTGTGTTAATGATTCCAGCAGAGATGAATAACTGTTAAAACGGTCATTTGTACTTCCAGTGACTGATAGGAGAAGTGTTACATTATTTCAAATTTTAAAACCTTTACTGAAACAATCAAGCTAAAAGTAACATTGACTAAACACAATATTATAGGTAACTAAATTTTAAATGATGAAATATCCCCAGACACAGACATACATCACGCAACCCCATAAGTAGTGATCTGTTGCTAGGCTGATCAGCACTACATGTCTGGAGATTGCGCGCATCATTTTTGACATTTTCCCCAGACATGGCAGACAGGGGAAATCAGTGTCCCACATTGTGGGCAGTGACCTGAAGCTTATGCTGGATAGATTGCAGCCATTGCAGGGCTTTTTCCCCCAAAGGAGCAGCAATGAAGGCCATGATACCAGACTAGGCCACCTTGGTTGAGGTCACCACCATAGTTAATGCAGTCTCAGCTATCTAGAGGAATGCCTAGCACACAGGAAGAAAGTCAATGTCCTTCACTACTCCAACTGGTTAGGTGCCATTATATTCCCACTGATACCTCATTCTATCTCTGTCACTGTGCTCACCTCCCACCAAGGTTCATGCTCGATCACTCTCACTATTGCCTTATCTTCCCTTTTTACTGTCGTCTACACCAATCCAAAACCACTAACCTCACATATTCTCTGCGAGGCCTACTCACATGCTCAGGACACTTGCACAAACTGTACTATGGCACTTGTAGTTCCTATCTCTGTCTCTAATTCCAGAAGAAATTCCACAGTAGTGCAGAATGAGTCAAGATAGGTGGTGGACTGTCCATCTCTCAGCTCCTCACCTCTTTAAGGAGGGAATCCTGACTGACTGCCTGGAGTGGGTCCTGTACTATACTGGAAGCAAATCCCTTGAAATGCCAGGAGCCCCTGAATGAAGGCTTTTCTCCTTGATGTAAGTGAAGTCTGCTATAACTATGATAAGCTTCCTAGCTTTCTATCTGTGTTAAATGGCAAGGCAAGGCAACAGTAACATGAGGCTGAAGGGGAAACATACTGAAACCAATGGATGGCACAGTTGTTGTTAGCAATTGGACAGAACTAGACTAGTTCTGGACTTCCCCATTAATCCTACTTATCTCATCCCATCATTTTTTCACCAGTCAGGGCTTCAGGCTAAAATGTTAAGGCTGAAGGCGACTCAAAAGGATAGGAAACTGAATTATCTTTTTTTTATCTTCCTTTGTACCGGACAATATGCCCTATTAATTTTATATCTGTGTATGTTTGTGAATGTGAGGACTCAAGTGATCACACAAAAGCTGCATTGATGTCATATTTATATTACTTTTCACAGAGTTAGCAGAAAATAAGTTTGTTCTTTTTTTAACTCATGAAAACTTAGTACTTGACTCCTTTCTATCTACAACAAAAATAATTAATCTTATTTTAGGTCAAGAAAGCCTTGTACTAAAAAGAATTTAAACACTCATAAAATCATGAGGGGCATGGATAGGCTAAATAGACAAGGTCATTTCCCTGGGGTGGAGGAGTCCAGAACTAGAGAGCATAGATTTAGGGTGAAAGGGGAAAAATTTAAAAGAAACCTAAGGGGCAACCTTTTCACGCAGAGGGTGGTGTATATGAATGGACTGAGCTGCTAAAGGAAGTGGTGGAGGCTGATACAATTACAACATTTAAAAGGCATCTGGATGGGTGTATGAATAGGAAGGGTTTAGAGGGATATGGGCAAATTGCTGGCAAATGGGACTAGATTAGGTTAGGATATCTGGTCAGCATGAACGAGTTGGATCAAAGAGTCTGTTTCTGTGCTATACATCTCACTGACTCTATGACTTGTGAACAACTCTGGAGGTTCAAAGAAAGGGTTCACCTCTTCTAAGCTAGTCGTGGCAACTTTATTTTTAAATGGGTCACCACTGTGACTTGAATCATAAAGAAAGTGGGATTTTTTTCAAAATTAATAACATTGGGCATATTGAACCAAATGAGTTTAATGATCAGTAAAGTTTTGAACAATGCTGAATCAAAGTGGTAAAAAATAATTTTAGGAACCAGTTACTGAGAAATAATTTGTAGACAGATATTTGCTGATTGGTATGAACTAACCATTGCATCTTTTAATGTCAGTGCTGTAACTATAACAAAACAGTATTGACCAAGCATAATTACAAATAAAAGTTTGAAAAGCAACCAATTGTTATAGTTTCACACGTGGTATTTATGCAGGCACTGGTAATTACTCCCACATTGTACTGTAGATTGTGAAAAGGTTTAATTAGTGTCCATAAAATGACTATATTTTTGGCAAGACTAGAAACCTCTGAATTGTATTGGGTTGTGTTAATGACTCAGTGCTGCTGATTACAATGAATAGCACTCCATCATCATATGTTGTAAAAGGTCCAACTTAAAGCATTTAATTAAAAATTTGATGCACAGAAAATTAATTCTAAATTGTATTATTCTGCCAGCTGAGAACAACGTGATGTAAAATACACATTGCAGCAATATGTAAATGTGCAACAACATTGGAATATATGCTATACATGCCCATAGGACACAATTATTGAGGATCTTCCAACTCATATTTAAACAAAGTAATAAGACAATTGGTGGTGTTCAACCTTAATTATGTATTAGTTAATTTCAATATAAAGTACAATTTGATTGAAAATCAATCAATCTGGACTGGATGAAATATAGCTTAACTCATTAAAGGCTTAAAATTTGCCATAATTGGCCTCTAACCCTGAGATATATATCAAACTTCTTAAAAACAGATGGTAGCACATGTGTACAGAGAGACCATTGATGTGGTTTGTTAGGAGAATTTATCTGTGCTTCTTTATAGTTTAATAGAAGATTGTGAAGCAGTTCGTGATTTCTGGGGTTGGGTTAAAGCCAGGGATGAATACCTATCTCTAATTTTCACACTATTTTTCCAAGTCATTTAAATTCTTGTAAATATTTTGGCTTGATTTGCTAGCAATGGTCCTCACACGGATCATAACTGTAGCCTCAGATGGAAATGTCAGAGACCTCTCAAATAAGTTTCTTATGTCACTTGGATAAACATAAGTAAAATCAGCTTCTCCCCTGTATCAACAAGTCAAAACAAAATCAAAAAGGAATAGAATTTCTTTTGGACGCATGATTTTCAGAAAAGCAGCCAAAGAAGAACAAAAGATTCTGAAATAACTCCACAGAGGTCAGTATCCTGTCACCAAGTCACCATTTATTAGCTGTGACTAGCCAGCTCAAAGCCAGTCCCTAGATTGAGGAGACTCCTGTATATATCTATCAGCCAGGTCTCCCTGATTGAACCAATAAAACCTGTTGTGTTCTCCACCTGAATTAATCATAACAATTCTTTGCTAATTTTGTCTATTTTCATGCCTTCTAAAAGGCTTACAATAAATTAGGTTTTTTAATACACAAAAATACTAGGAGATACCTTTTAAAGTTTTTAAAAGTTAAAACAATTAATTTTACCAAAATGCAAACTACTATACAGCAATGAAATAAGTTTTTTGACTGTTAATTAAAGTTAAGTTACTCACAGTTCCTGACAGCCATCTTAGAAAGTGCTTTTTTTGTTTCTGATACATCCTTTTCAACTGCATTAACAACGTTTCGTTAAATTACTGCTCTCATACCAAATTTTTTAAATTATTTTTAATGCAAAGGAAAATTATGCTTTAAAATACTGACTGATTGTACTGGTTCAGAGATGATTTTACTTGCATTATGCATGAGCTTGATCATTTAAAGAGGGAACACTGAAAGCTATTGCTGATCAGAAGGCTGATGTTCAATGGGCTTATGTATTAAAATAGTTCGACATTACTCAACCACAAAATGACTGAGTTTCCTTCCATTGCTGTAATCACATCTTTTCTCATCTGTAGGAGAATTATTTCTCCTCTCTTATCTGTGGTTCCCAGTTGTTTTGAAAAAATCAAGTTTTCATCACTAGAGCTGTTGATGTGTCCAATATTGACAACAGGCAGGATGTCATATTCTGCTTTTTGTTTCTAAATGTTCTGAAGATAGTAGCTAGATAGATAGTTAAATGTGTACAAATAAATTAATCTGAGGCAGCACACCTTGTTAAAATATTTAAATGGCCAAGCCACCTCCTGGGAGTAGACTGTTTGTCTGTCTCTTGTCCCACTTCCCCATTAAATCTAACAGTGTGCCAGTTGTGGGGGAGGTAGACTTGGGGTTCAACCTGAAACTTTAAGAACAGTAATATTTTAGGAGTTAGAAATGTATTCCAGTACATCTTCAAGCCAACTGCAACTTCATCTTATACTTGGTGTCGCAGCTTTTTGTAAATATATCTTTGGCTGTGAGGTTTATCGAGTACAGCATGAGAAATTTAAATCAGCTCTTTGATTACTGGCTTCAAGTTGTCCTGTAATTTCCCAAATAGGGTAGCAGATTGTATCTGAGCCCACAACTTTCCAGCTTGCAAATAACCCTTTGCCTTCTTGTTAAATGACTTAAAATTCTACTGTGAAATGTAGTGCTGTAGTAGCAGCCTTATGTCAAAATAGCTGTGGGTCACACATTTACCTGAGAATATTTATCGAATTCATTCATTGTGATTATTACATTTCAGCTGAAATTAAAATTTTATAAGGAAGTTATGGCTATTCAGAAAATATAATTGTTTTGAGAGGTAGTATTGCTCCAGAGTAAGGTGAATCCTCAATAATTAATCCATCAGTTATTGTTTAGAACAGGTTGACATGGGGCTTGCAGTCTGAACGACTGTTATTAGTATTTATAGTACCAATGCAAATATAAAACCTGTCTCCTCCATCTATAATAGATATCTTCATATATTATCTCAAAGTTCCTAAACCTCCTTGCATTCATAGAAACCAACTCAAATAGAAAACCATATGCATGACCTGATAGCCATCGCAGAGATGAGGTGACAAAAAAACCAAAGATGGGACCTGAATATCCAAGGGTAGGTAATAAATCAGGAAGGAGAGGAAGATGGTGTCATAGCACTGTTAGTTAAATTATGCATTAGCACTGTTGTGGAGAGATTATCATAGCTTTAAGGTGCAACATGGAGAATCAGTGATGATGAAATTAAATCACAGCAAGGTTCAGACAACTTTAGTGGCAGTTGTTTCCAGGCCAATAGATGGCAGAGATATTGAAAATCACCACAGAAATTAGAGAGAAGTGAAATAAGGATAATATAGTAATCATGGTGAGTTTCAATTTATATACAGGCTGGGTAAGTCGAACTAGTAAAAATGTCATGGCGGATGAATTATGTGTGAGACAGTTTTCTACAGCAATGAATTGGTGAATAGGTTGCTTTAGGTCGATTATCACAAAATTACAAAGCGCTAATTAATAATTTTGTTGTATATGAACACTTAGGCAAGTGAAGTATTATACAGTAGCATTTTATGTTGGTTTGAAAGTGATGTAGTTCAATTAGAAAATAGAGATGCAATTTTCTGATTTATAGTTAAAATATTTTTGTTGAGTGAAATTTATGGTGCCCAGATCACCATTGCTCAAAATGATTTTTCTCACACAATCTTCTACTCTCCACCTCATTTATTGATCAAACAGACTCTTCAACTTCCTTCACATGGAGTAATGAGGGCAAAAAGGCAGAGGTTTTTACCACAGCTGGGACATTCTGACATTCACACTGCTGGTGCCGTGTATAAAGCTGCATTCCACTTCAGATGCTATAAGTTAGGAACTGATGCTTTTAATGTGATGCTTGGCCATGACGGGACAGAAAGAAAAGCTCACATTTGGCTTTGTGCACAGGAGCCTGGAGGTGGTAGTAGATGGGCTCTTGAAGGGGAGGGCCATCCTTTTTAATGCAGACTCCCACAGGAGGCCATGTTACTTGACCAAGCCAGCCTGGACCAAGATGGCAACATAGGTCAGTGCTGCGTGCCAAGTCAGAAGAGAAGCCCAGCAGTGCAGGAGAAAGGTCAATAATCTTTTATGCTCCACAATAGTAAATACCAACATCTTCTCTCTACTACATCACACTAACTTTAATTCTGCAACAACAAAAATACATTTTCTTATAATATATTTCTTAACTGTTAGACAGACTATTAAGTCTTCAGCTTCAAGAGATTTGGGTCTCTTTGTCCATGAATCACTGAAATTTAACATGCAGATGCAGCACTACATTAAAAAAAACAAATTATATATTGGCCTTTATTACAAGAGGATTTCAGTATAGAAGTAAACATAACTTAAATAAACATGCAATTATATACACTCTTGGAGTATTGTCTGCTGTTTTGATCTACTTTCCTAACGAAAATTATACCTGCAATAGAAGGAGTGCAATGAACATTCATCAAACTAATTCCCGGGTACAGGGATTACCTGATGAAAAAAGATTAGATTGACAGGGCCTAAATTCTTTGTAGTGGAAAGAAGAGGTGATCACATTTAAAAACAAAAAAAATGCAGGAATCAATAGACCAGAAATGGGAAGGATGTTTCCCAGATTGGGGGATCTAAAGCAAGGGGACATAGTCTTAGAATTCTGGAGATAATTTTGGATTGAAATGAGGAGGAATTTCTTCACTTAAAGGGTTTTGAGACTTTGGAATACCCCAGAAATATTGGTTCAATTCCACCCTTAGGCGACTGTCTGTGTGGAGTTTGTACATTCTCCCCATGTCTGTGTGGGTTTCCTCTGCGTGCTCTGGTTTCCTCCCACAGTCCAAAGAAGTGCGGGTCAGGTGAATTGGCCAAGTTAACTTGCCCATAGTGTAAGGTGCATTAGACGGAGGGGGAATGGGTTGCTCTTCAGAGGGTCGGTGTGGACTTGTTGGACCAAAGAGCCTGTTTCCACACTGTAGGGAATCTAATCTAAAAAAGGGAGAACTAGCCATTTGGATACAGAACTGACTCAAAGGTAAAGACAGAGGGTGGTGGTGGAGGGTTGTTTTCCAGACTGGAGGCCTGTGGCCAGTGGAGTGCCACAAGGGTTGGTGCTGTGTCCACTACTTTTCATCATTTATATGAATGATTTGGATGTGACCATAAGAGATATAGTTAGTAAGTTTACAGTTGACACCAAAATTAGAGATGCAGTGGACAGCGAAGAAGGTTACCTCAGATTACAATGGAAGCATGATCAGATGGGTCAATGGGTTGAAAAGTGGCAGATGGAGTTTAATTTGGATAAATGTGAGGAGCTGCATTTTTGTAAAGCAAATCTTAGCAGGACTTATACAGGGTGTAGGTTTGCTCGCTGAGCTGTAGGTTTGATATCAGATGTGTTGTCCCAGTCGAAATGGTGGGTTTTTTTCATCCGTGTGTAGGGCTGTGAGGGAGAGAGGGTTGTGTCTTTTTGTGGCTAGCTGGTGTTCGTGTATCCTGGTGGCTAACTTTCTTCCTGTTTGTCCTACGTAGTGTTTGTGGCAGTCCTTGCATGGAATTTTATAGATGACATTGGTTTTGTCCATGGGTTGTACTGGGCCTTTTACGTTTGTTAGTTTTTGTTTGAGAGTGTTGGTAGGTTTGTGTACTACTACTCCAAGGGGTCTTAGTAGTCTGGCTGTCATTGCTCCGGTTTCCTCCCACAGTTGAAAGATGTGCTAGCCAGGTGAATTGGCCATGCTAAATTGCCAATGGTGTTTGGTGCATTAGTCAGAGGGAAATGGGTCTGGGTGGGTTACTCTTTGGAGGGTCGGTTGGGCCGAAGGGCCTGTTTCCACACTGTAGGGAATCTAATCTAATCTGCTACTTTGAGCTGTCATTATCATTTATCTAGTTTCTCTTCTGTCCCAGCCTGCAATCTATTATTTCCTTCTTTTACCTAGCCCTTTAATATCTCTCCCTTTCTCTCTCTCTCCCTCCCCCAAAAAGGTCCATCACCACCAACCCACTCACTTCTCCCTTCCTCCTCTCCCCCCAATCTCATCTTCAATGTAAATACTAGTTTTTCCTAGCTGCTATGAATTATGATGAAGAATCACTAGACTTGAAACATTAACTCTGCTTTCTTCTGACAGATGCTGCCAGACCTGTTGTGTTTCACCAGCAATTACTGTTTTTGTTCAAATAATTTGAGACCACAATAGTCAGATATTGCAGAGATGTGCAAGATATCAATGAAGCTGCAATGCCTTGTACATTCTGGAACACTTATAGGTGCCAGTCTCTTTCAGAGACTTGAGGTCAATGCATGGATGGTTGCTAAATGACAAGTGACAAGTGCTGAATGATAACCCCACCATACCCGGTTGGTGACACCTCCAAGAAATTCTCAGACTGCTACCAGAGAGACATTCGGTTCAAGAACGTTAATGGTGGACCAAACAATATGTTTCCCGAAGACAAGGTTCCAATCCTTGGCAATCAGGTGAGTCTATATGGTATACTCCAAACACATGTACCACATAATAGGAATGTGCTGTACCCTATACAAACTCAATCGCCAAAAGGGAGATTTGTTGGCTGAGCAGGAGTTACGGGAGTACGTAGAAATTACTGAAGCAGAAGATGAAGTTGAGGAACTTCAGATAAGGTAAGAACTTGATCAATAAAAATTCAATGTCAGTTTTGAAAAGGGGAACTTAATCATTTTAAAATTCTAGAACTCTGTAAAATGAGAAGAGAAAGAAACAGCAAAACTGCTATTGGATGAAACTCTATCTTAATGCTGAAACAGTCCTTAAGAAGCAGGAACTCTACTTCATACATCAAATACTCCTGCTCAACAGAGAAATAACATAAAACTAAAGGATAGATGATACAAAAAATGCCAGAAATCATGTACATGTACGACATGGGCGATATAAACTACAGGAAAAGAAGATAAAAATTGCAAGAGCTACAAAAGTAAATAAAATCAGAATTTTGGAAGGGATATCAAGATGGACAAAAAGTTTTTACAGTTATCTTATAATTGAAAGAAAACCTCAGGAAATATCAAAGGTTGATGGTAATTTTATTGAGTTTGTTTTTAGGATTTTGAAATAAATGAGTACATGAAGAAAAATTATGCCATACAGGAAAGAAGTTTAAAAGAAAACTTCTTCATGCAAGGACTGTAGACGTGTGAGACAAAACGTAGTAGATGATTAATGATTTTAGATTTATAGGATTCTGCTAGTTGATAGCTTTAAGGGATAGGGCACCAAGGCAAAAGCAAAGAATTAGGATGGAGCTCAACTATGATCTCATCAAGCAGCTAAACAAGATCAAGGGACTGAACATCTTCTAAGTTCCTCAGTTTGTCAGTCGATGCAATAAATCATTTAATAATGTTTCATCACCCCTTCTATATGTGTGACACAATTCTGAAGAAAATGTTAATTTTTTTCACCTCCTCTCACTCACTACGCAACAGAATGCAAATAAGCAGTGGCCCTTTAATGTGCAAATGAATATTCCATTCAGCTCTTGTTCTTCAATCTGATAGTTAACTGCTAAATATAGACTTGCTGCAATTACACTTTACAATTAAACAGTAAAAAATCTAAATCTACCGATGATTTCATATTTATTCGTGAGCATGTGTAATTGCTTTTAGTATAATTACTTGGTCTCTCCAATTAAAGATTCTGGAATATTCAGCATATCTAAAATCATGCAGATTAATGTTTTTTTTTTAAAGAATTAATGAACTTTTATTGGGAGAACTGTTAATTGGTGGCTCTTGATGATTTAATTGAAGAAGTGTAGAATTACTTCATAGACTTAATAAAATATCATAAGCAGTGAGTGGGCTTGCAGTGGGAAAAGCAAATTTGTTACATGCGCTAAGAAAAATTCCAACACTGACAAGAAGACTCATTACAGACTGTCAGTCATAGAGTCCCTACAGTGTGGCAACATGCCCTTTCACCCAACAAGTCCACATCGACCCTCTGAAGAGTAACCTACCCAGACCCATTTCCCTACCCTAATCCCTGATTAGTGCACCTAATCTATACATCCCTGAACACTATGGGTAATTGGGTTGGTGATGATTGGCCACGGCAGATTCGCTGCCGATGCTTAGCCACTGCCAATTCTCCACCAGCATTTCTCCACTGGGGTTGTTTGACCTCTGGATACTATTCGTCACCAGAAATATATATATATATGTACTGATTGTTTTCCCTTACACCTGTTCTTTCATAATTCTCATTCCCCTTTATTTATACAACTACATACTACATATTGATAAAAAAAAGGTAAAATAAATATCATTTTATTGGTTTATATATAAAAATGAGTTACAAACTTTAACCAGAAAAAGGAAATATCTTTTTAAAATCTTTCTAATGGCAGTAAAATCTCACATTAATATTAAACAATGAAATTTTAGTTCATTTGATAGTTAAGCGCTATTCTTCTAAGATATTCCAAACAATCTCTATCACTGTATTCAAGAACAAATTTTGTATTCTATCGTCTGCGTCTCCTATCATTCCTTTTTCATTGAATTATTTCCTTCATGCTGTTTGTCGTCGGTAAAGATGCTAGGACTGACTGAGGGACATCAGCTGCACATTTATTAATAAGAACACTATAAGAACACAATAAGAATGTTCACATCGCCAAAACTTAAAACTTGAATCCCTCTTGGATAGTTTATCAAAAACATATATAAAACCATTGTGGTAAAACTTCTTATTTCCATGTTTACTAATAATTTCTGTTTCCATTTTGAAGACTTGAGGGTAAATGGGAAAAAAAATACAAGCTTAAAAAAGAACTCTCCTGTAACGAAAATAAGTTGTTACTGAAACAACGCAAACACTACTTTCACCAATATAACCACAATTTTATACAGTTTAGATATGCTTGTTGTCTAACATTTTAAACTTATTTGCTGTGGCAAATCATTTTCAGTGGCCAATGGCGAACGGTCTCATCCCGGGGCAATTTAGCACAGCCAATTCACCTAACTTGCACATCTTTGGATTGTGTGAGGAAACTGGAGCACCCAGAGGAAACCTACAGAGGCACAGGACAAATGTGCAAACATCACACAGACTGTCACCAAAGGCTAGAATCGAACCTGAATGCCTGGTGCTGTGAGGCAGCAGTGCTAACCACTGAGCCACCGTGCCACCCTCTGTCAGAATTCAAAATGAACGGCAAAGTTTTTTTCTAAATAATGAAGTCGCAAAGATATACAAGAGATATTCAATTAATGTGATAAACGGATTTAATTCCCAAAGGTATATGATGTCAAGGAAATAACTAATATAACTATAGCATTAAAGAGGCACTTTCCAAACTTACAAGTTCATAAAAAGATCCAAAAAACATTGCTGTGAATAGGTCTCCATTACAACTAAGCATCAGTTAGAGGAGATGTGCAATATGTTCTTATATGATGTAATACAGGTCCAAACTAATTAAATTTAGGGTTGAAAGGATTCAATGCATAAGATTTATAGACCCATTCACTTTTTCTTCCTGCCATTACTATTTTTGCACAGTCACAGTCACCAACAAATTAAAAATGCATTTATACATGCCATTTACAGGTTCATTAAAAGTAAAATGCAAAGCAAATTATCAAGGCAAATCTATCTTCACATTGTAAATTCAATTTTTATAGCAAGTTGTGCATGCTTAAATAAGATACTTTGATTTATATTCAAACACCCTCAAAATCTATCTCAGTGATACAGACTGCGCCACTTATAGTTGGTTTTAACATGATTAATTGGAGGGGACTGTAACAGTGTCACATTCAATAGTCATTTAGTAATTCATTATAAATTACATCAATTTATTTTTCCTTCCCACCTTTACTAATAGATGCATATTTCATGTGTGTTCATGTTTCATATATACCTGCATATTTCATGTATTGGCATATATTGCTTTAAATTGTTCACATGACAATCCTTTTTGCTATTACTTAGTTCATCAATTTAATTAATCTAAATCCTTTTCAATTTCATTATTTGTATTTCCAATAATTGAATGTAGCTGTGTGTTGTTTCATGTCAGAAGTAGTTTCCATCATGATCACTCATGAATAGTGTAATAACAGGAGATTGTGCAATTCTACAAGTCCTTGCTTTGACATAAAATATTTTCAATTTGTCATTATGGTCTGTTTCTATTAAATTTTCACTCCAGCTAGTTGTCATTAATTCCTTAACAATTAATTGTTCTTAAAAGAACCAAATGTCAAGCTATCGATCATCTGTTGAAAAGAAAGAATATAAACTGACATCTTATAACACATTTTTATGCCCAAAGACTTCACAACTATTTATTTTTCAGTTGTAATTATTCTATGGTTAAATAGAGCAAGCAATATGATGGCATAATTTTTGAAGGGGATGATTAACAAATAAAAATTGTGATATAGGTTGAGGAATTTGATTTGCTTTGGATACTAAGAAACCCCTATCCTAAAATTTCAATTGAATATTTTCCAGGCAGCTGAACATGCAGAGAAGTCATCAGTTCAACATCGTACCTGAGGGGTGGCACCTCTGATAGATAGCATCCTTTTTCTAAATTAGAACAAATAACTATGGATGCTGGAAATCTAAAACCACAGCAGACATTGCTGGAGAAACTCAACGGGTCTGGTCGCATCTGTGCAGAGAAAGCAGAGTTAACATTTCGGGTCCAGTGAGTCTTCTTCAGTACTCTGACATAAAGGTCAGATTTTACACTGAAATTATGATATTGGACTTGGAACATAACATTTTGACTCAGATGTAATGATGATATCACCAAACCTAAGTTGACAATCTGATATACCATTTCCATCACTTTTCAACAGGTTTTTGTTTGTTTTCTTTTTGTACATTAATACAAAGATTTACACATTAATATGAAGATTTACACTAGGTACTTTAATAGTGTTACAGGACATGCAATCACTTACGGATATTTTAAAAATTCTAATGAATCATAGCACACAGTTGAAATAATCGTGTGGCTAATGGTGATTTACATTATTTATGGTCAAAAGGTATATACCTCAAGCAAGGATTATTTGAATGGCTAAACATGGAAACTTAAAAGTTGTTGAACAAGAGCTTCACAAAAATAGCATGCCATCAATGAAAAACGTTAAGTTGTTGAAGCTCAAACAGAAGTTGATGGAAAAGCTCAGCAGAACTGTTCTGGGGAAGGGTCACTGGATTCAAAATGTTAACTCTGATTTCTTTTCACAGATTCTGCAAGACTTGCTGAGCTTTTCCAGCAGGTTCTAATTTTGTTTATGATTTATAGCATCCACAGTTTTTTCATTTTTTAAAAAAATTGTTGAAGCTAATGTGTTTGCATTGTGGATACTTATGGCTAATTTCAGTCTAATAAACTTTTAATTATATGAAGAATGGTAATTACTGTCAGATAATCTCTCAACCATTTCAAATTAACAATTTCAAAGACAGAATCTCACTCCTTTGTGTTTAATAGATCATTTTTTTATTTCCACCTGTACCTTTTTATGTTTTGTTGATAATCCAATATCTTTCCTTTTTTCTGCACATAATTTGTTAACTCAATTTATATTCTGCGTGACCATGCTCACTGTTTTCCTTTCCCTCAGTCTTATTTTCTATGATTTTTCCTTCACTTCTAATCCCTTTCATTTTCATTTTCTTTGATGGCCTCCTTTTACTTTCTTCATATCCTTCTTTTTTTCTTCTTTTTTTCTCTCCTTTCCCTTATCTTAATTTTCCCCCTTGTTACCTCACACTTATTTTCTTCCTTTCCAATTATATTTTTTGCTTCCATTTATATGACTTCACTTTAATTATTCTTCCCTAGATTAACATTGGCCCTTCTCTCTTTCCTCATTATGACTTCTTTTGCGTTCCTTTCTTTCTCTTTTTTTGGTCTTTGCCATTTTCCTACTCTTGCTTTCCTCTTTTCCTACCATTCCTCATTTTGCAGTCCTGTATTTCTCTCTTCTGTTCCAAGCACTTACCTTTCCTAAATTCAACTTCAGTCCTTATTTCATATTGCCTCTTTTTTTCTGGTTTTCTGTTTCCTCAACCCCATTTTATATGTTTTCTGTCCTCTTCTCCATGCTATTTTTCTTTTGGCTCTGTTATTTTGTTCTACTCTAGCAGTGTTATATGGCTATACAGAAACCTTTTGGGTGGAAAGGGACATTGATTGTGGAAAATAACTTAGAGCTCACAAGCCATCCTGCATAGATGTTAATTAGGTTTCTGCATTATTTGAACAAGTCATCCATTCCCTTCATTTCTCACCAGTTGCAGAAGAGTCTGTAATGTCCTCTTTCAGAATTAGCAGAGCTCAGCAGCAGGTTCATGAAGGAAGTGCCTGTGCTCCCATTGAGGACTGAACTCAGGTTTGAGCACTCAACTCCAAGGAGTGCAAGGAGTGTTGTTGAGATTGACAAGGAGGCGGACTTTTTGTGATAGAGGATTGTGTTATGAAGTAAGCTTAGAGAGACCTAGGATCTTCAACAATAAAAGGAAGTTAAGGTAAATCCAGCACCATCTTAGATTCAGATACAGGCATAGAAAATACTTAGAAATTGGTAGAATGCAGGACTAACATCAGACAGGAATACTTCATAAATACAGTAATGAAGGTGAGTTTGTGAAGTTTGTGAATAATTTTTCAGTTTCCTTTAATCAACCACTGTAACTTTGCTGGGACTGGAACAAACACTGTATGGTGCTATTGATGCAGAAATTATACAGTCCCCTTATGTTCTGAATCAATCCATTCCCTATAACAGAAAAAGGCAGAGCCAACAACTGTAGAGCTTAATGTACAGTGGGAACATCTGGGTATAATTGAAGGTAGCATCTTCAACAAAAATGGAAATGACATCAAGAACAAGTTCAGCACAAGGTAAAGGTCTCAGTGCAAAATCCATCTGAAAAGTTCCATTTTGGTCATAACTGCATTAAATGAAGGTTTTTGCTAACTTTCTCAAATTCCATCAAGTAATTTCTCATCAAGTTTTGGACTAGTTTTATACTGATTAAACCTTCCTCTTCATTGTGACAAAATTTGCTGTTGGGTCTGAAGTGGCGCAGGCTGGATACAGATTAAAACTCTTAAAATGCTGTTCCATTAAACTTGCTGAAGGGCAAATATCATATAACCTACAACGTAAAACTTACTTTCAACTGGTTTACCAAACATAGCCAACTCAGATAAAGAAGTCTGTATTTTTGCAGGCTCGTGAAGACTCTGTGGTTTATCCAAACTGTGGTTAGGACAATGGATTCAGAAGTCCCACCTTTACTTCTGTCAGATTTAGTTTCACTGTTGAGGAAAAGGGCTGGGATGCGATTCACAAATAGATACATCTGAAACCAGTAAGCATTTAAACTCAGTGCAGGAGTGACACCCATTTTCTGCAGAGTTTGGCTTTCTTTTGACAGTTTCAAGAGGTCATTAGGCGATTAGCTACCTTTGAAATAGGGCTATGAATACAAATGTTTGTTTTTATAAAGGATTAAATAATTAAAGGAATCTAAATGTATTAACTGGACCTTTAGTAATTACAGCGTTTTTTTAATACTTATATTTAGAGATAGTGATGTCTGAAGTAGATACGATGAATTTTATTTTATCCCAGCATGACACTTTAGGTCTGCCCATAACGGATAATGATTGAGTAGGCATGGAAAATATAAGGACAAAGCATGGTGGTGTGGGGTTGACGTACTGGCATGTGCTGGTGCTAAGTTGGCATAGGGGTTGCAAATGTGTCATAGGGATGATTGGAAGCCATGTATTGCAATGAGTTGCCATATGGTTGACACAGCAGTCATGAAAGTCCATGAATGAGTGAATGGTCATTTATTGGCCTGTATTTCTACTAACTTGGCATAGAGCTATCATGGGTGACAGGAATAAGTAGGGATTCATGTGTTGGCATAAGGAACCATAGGGATGAGTGGAGGTATAGGTTGCCACAGAAGGTATAAGAGACTACCGGGGACAGGGCATGTGTCAGCATGTTTTTGCATGAATGGGGAATGGAAAATGGGTAGGAGTTGAGAGTTATGAGACCTAAAATAAAGCAATTGGGATGAATTCCCAGAGCTCTAAGGTAAACCCATTAAACATCCAACTGAAGCATATAACAGCCCCCTTTTATCTGGAACAACTTATTCCAAGGTGGGTTCCAAGTTCAGTAAAATAAAACTACCCCAGCATCATTTCCCAAACCCCAGTACAAAGATCCTGCTATTCAAGGCAGTTTCTCTGTACACCCCTACATCAGAAACAAAATTCTGGGTCTACATGTGAATTAAGCAGGGTGAACTAGCTCAGGTACAGCTTGTGATACTAAACAGGATTAAAGTCTCTCCATATGTAAATACTCCCAAGGGAGGTATAACAAAGAATTAGATATGACTAAAATTCTGTTCAACTTGCAGCATTATGGGCCAAGACACACAGCAAGCATCAAATAGTTCCCAGCAACTAGCTAGACCTTTATCTCTACAAAGTCTTCAATTCATGAGATTCTCAAACAGAGTTCCCTATTTCTTGATGAATGGTGAAACCTCTGCTTGAATCTTGCCCTCAGCACTGGAGATATTAAATCTTCCCGATGTGCTTGTTCCCTGTCTTTATTTCACTTTCTGTACATGCATTCACGTTGATTTCACCCACTCTAATTCACCCAGATTTTCATCTTTCCTCTCCTTCTTTCTTAATCCTTCCATTTTATTAGTTAAGGACTTTATTGGACTTACTGTCTGGTTATCAGTTCACATTCCCAGCAACTTAAAAGGCAAATATTTTGGAATCAAGGCACGCGCAAAGGTCTTTGTAAGGTTCTCTGCTCAGTCAATTTTGGTGTTAAAGTTAATTTCAGTAGATTTGTCATTAATGATGTTTAGTTATTTAAAACTAAGTATTGTACTTAATAAATTATTGCACTTTATATGTGGATGTTAAGAATGAATGTTTTGCCCTTTCCCTTATATATGTACATATAGCATATAAAGAGCGAGAGAGAGATTAAATTCACTCAGTGTCAGCTGTCAATCCAACTCCTCTCACAATAACTCCCATTGCATAAACAGGAAGTGAAATAAAAAGAGGGAAGGAGCAAATCAGGTGGGAAATGAAGTTGTTTCAAGGGAGCATCACAAAGGATATCAGAGTTTATCTTATGGTAGCCAGGAACAGCATCACAAGCTGCTAAGCCCCTCTCCATTTAAGGTGAAACATAGTCACATGGTAGTCTTAAATACAGCAAGAGTTAATTTTAAATGCAAAGTTTTGAAAGGCTATATTCTATTGTCCTGATTCTTAACAGACATCGCATTTTGTAATGCAAATGTGTTTGAGTGCAAACTCTTCTCAAAACTAATAGTATGCTAATTTCATTCAAAGTGCATTTATTTTGTTCTACTTGTAAAGTGTAGGTCTAAGGAAAATTGACACGGTCCAGGGTGGGAAAAAAGCATTATATCCAAAACAGTAAAGAAGACACAAACATCCTCCACTGCATAAAGTTGTCAAGAAAACAGGAAAAGCTTTCTAGTATAGCAGTTTTTCCTCAGGGAGGGAAAGTAAAGGTTTAACTCTCTGGGGAATAAGGTGATTCTGTTTCATGATGGCTCATGATCGTGGTGATATTGAGTCATTTCCATATTGAGTTTCAGGCGCCATGTTAAAGCAGTGGCAGACAGCCGTATGGCAGAATGGCAATGCCCGTACCTCTGGGCCAGGAGATCTGGGTTCCAGACCCACTTGACTCAAAGGAGCATCGTAACACCTCTGAAAAGGTTGATTTCAAAATAGCAAAGCATTGGCAGTCCCCAGTAGAGAATGGTCAATCAATGACAATATTACTCATGGAGAATTGCAGAATAATAAAGCACTTCTACCAGGTAAGATGTGATATTCAGAAGAAACCTTACTCCTTAATATAGTGCAGTAATGAGGCCAGGACAGAGAAGCCACACTGGGAGCCATTATGGCTTCTGCAAGTTAAGGACTGAAATGTTATAATTTAGTGCGAAGTGGAGGGGTTTTCTTTGGACTGGAGGCCACAGGAACGATGCTGGGTCCACATTGTTTGTCATTTATATAAACGATTTGAATGAGAATTTAGGAGGCATGGTTTTTAAATTTGTGAATTACACGAAAAGTTGATTGTATAGTCGACAGTGACGAAGGCTATCTAAGAATACAAAGGGATCTGGATCAATTGGGCCAATGAGGAGGCGCAGATAGAATTTAATTTGGATAAATGTGAGGTATTGAATTTTAGTAAAACAAGCAAGGGCAGGACATACACAGTTTCTAGTAAGGCCCTGGGCAGTGTTGTTGAACAGAGAGACCTAGGGGTTCAGGCACATAGTTCTTTGAAAATTGATCACAGGTAGATAGGGTGGTTCAGAAGGTGTTTAGCGTGCTTGCCCTCATTGCTCAGACCATTATGCATAGGAGTTAGGATGATATGTTGAGGTTGTACAGGACACTGGTGAGGCCTCTTTTGGAGTACTCTGTACATTTTGGTTGTCCAGTTATAGGAAGGAGATTATTAAATTGGAGAGGATTCAGAAAAGATTTACCAAGATTTTTGCTGGAACTGGAGGATTTGAATTATAAGGATAAGCTCTGAAATGTTTTAACTGGAGCGTAGGAAGTTGAGAGGTAATCTTACAGAGGTTTATAAAATCATGGGGGGTATAGATAAGGTGAAACGTCCTTTCTATAGAATAGGGAATTTCAAGATAAGGGGGCATATTTTTAAGGTAAGCGGAGAAAGATTTAAAAGTGACCTGAAATGCAACTTTTTCTATGACTCTGTGAGTCTCACCTTCTAATTGAAGAAAGTCTTCATTTTTACAATTCAGCATCATGTCTTAGACAATAAGGTTCATTGGTAAAATATATTGGTCTGGCCAACAAGCATGCGATTACATCATCCATTACAGATCAAGTCTGACAAATTGTCTCTAAGACAGTGTTAAGAACAGTTCATAACAGATTGCAAGGATGTAGAGGTAAGATGCAATTTATCATAAGATCCACCAGCAATATAGCTTGATTGCCTAACATGTATAGCTTAGGAACTGAATCATTTCAAGAGGCAAACCTAACCTCTGCTTAGGTTTTCTTCAATGACGCAAAGCCTTTATGTTATTTGCAATCTTAATAAATTGTGCACAATATCTTTGCACAGAATAGCTACTTCCTACTTTTCAATATTGTAGCAATGCACCAGATCAAAGAGAAAACAAAAGACTGCGCTATCCTCCTGCACACCAGCTGCCTCTGTGTATTGCCATTTTATTGCTGGTGACTAAACCTGGAATATTTGGTGAATACAATTTTAAATGTCAGCATCAACAATCTGTTCAATTGAGTTTTCTTGCTATAGCTCCTGTTGATTTTCAATATGCCTTTATGTAATTTCTTTAAGGCTTTGTGTTAAATAAATATGGACCGAACAACAAATTGTGTAGGCAAAAAATGTTATTATCCAATTTTAGGAGAAGAAAGCCACACAGTGCATAAAATATGAATTTTTCTGAAATTAAGAGGCATTTGGGAAACAGAAATAGTTACATTTGGTTGAAAACATTTCATGCACGAAAACTGCATTTACCTCACCACAGAGTCTGACCTGTGATTGAAATTATGGCCAGAATTCCAATTGCATTCAGCAATCACTTGTTAAAAATGTTCTTGTTGAGTTGCTACTAATCCATCACTTGGACACTTTAAAGTTAAATGTCAAACATTTTGCCACCTCATGAATTGAAATTCACATTGTAAAAGCTTTTCTTTCTTTGGTTGTATTGATTGAGTCATCTGTTTGTAGAAAATTTAAGAACATTAAGTCACAGTGGGCTATTTAAGTCCCGTCACTTAAGGGGTTGCAATTCTCAATTTGTTCAAGTCATCAAAAATCCTGATGATCATTCATTCGATTGTCCGAATTCTGTTGCTTGTGATTTATTTGAAACCAGATTGCATTTTTAATGCAAGTGTTATCCTGATCTTCATTTGACGTTTAAAATCTAATTTGCAATAAACTTCAGTATCTATTCCATACAAAATACTGTCCTGAAGTTTTTTTTGTGCTATGTTAACTGTATCAGAACATCACACATTGACAGCGTACACTTCAAAGCGATCCTTTCTCTTCAGATAGAGAATATTGATCTTACTATTGTTGTAGCGAGGTGATTTTTGAAGGCTTTCATTCTGTGAGGTCAAGATGAGCATTCATGGTAAAAATCACTAGATCGCCAGAGGTAAAATAAAAGCTCTTTTGGAGCAGCCTTCCATAGCTCCTTTGATGATATTGGTTCCATTGCTTTATTTGCTTGAGGGACACAAAATGCACTTTTGATAGGACCTCAGAATAGGTGGTCAGTGCTGCTATCTAAAGCAGCAGGAGCTTTGGTAAAATATATAGTTCTGAGTTGTACTTCATATTTTGGAACATAATATAATTGTGATCCTCCACACATTGGAATAAATTTTACAATTTTTCAGTTGTCAGTTTTGTTAAGTTTCAAGAAGGGTTTGTCTCCACAAAGCTTAATGGGATCTTTCACTATATCTTACCAAACTTGTCTCATTAACTATTTGCCTTAATCCAAGACACCAGTAATCCCATTTATAGCCCCATTTTAGCACTCACCATTCCCAGAAGAATTTATCACTCACTGAATATCCATTGGAAGCCTGATAGACAATGCACCCAGGCCAATTTGCACCTGGACAATTGTTGGCATTCCAATGTTGCCCAGTTCATCATAGGACAGTCTTTCCAAAGATGTCTGAGAAGGGGAAAGTAGTGCCCTGATTCTCCAATGGGGACCTGGCGAATTTCTAGTCAATGGGGTGGTCCAGAGGAGGGACCTCTTTCACCTGGATGAGGCCAAGCCAGTGGACCATGCAGCCTAGTCTGAGATCTCCATCAGTTCAGTGAGGTCTCCATGCTGCAAGAAAGTCAATAACCCCTGCTCCACGAAGCACATGCCACCATCTTCTCTCTGGTACATACTCTAACTCTGCTGCAGCATTTATCTCCCATCAAATGTCATGCTCAATCACTCTTACTATTATATGCAACAGCTCCCCTGGATTGCTCTCATTCCATTTGCCACCCCACCAACCTCTCACACCACTAACTTCATATGGTTTGTGCATTTCCTACTCACTTGCCTGGGATACCTCACCACCTTTCACCCCCCTACACCAGCGCTAACAGCTGCGCCAACCCCTTTCATCTCAGTCAGTCCCTCTCTGTTCTCATTGCAGACCGTAACAGTAGAAAAGCCAGGAACGGTGGAGGAATGCACAACATCAGGCTCCTCACCTGCTACAAGGATCCTAACATATGCAGGAAAAGACCAGGACTGTTCCTTTGGGGATGCTGAGACAGCCACGTCCCAACAACTGAATAAGGATAACTCTTCATTCCACTGCAACTTTCACAGTTTAGAAGGATGAGAGGGGATCTGATTGAGACGTATAAGATTATTAAAGGATTGGACACTCTGGAGGTAGGAAGCATGTTTTCAATGATGGGTGAGTGCAGAACCAGAGGACACAGTTTAAAAATCAGGGGTAGGCCATTTAGAACAGAGTTGAGGAGAAACACTCTTCACCCAGAGAGTGGTGGATATATGAAATTCTTTGCCTCAGAAGGCAGTGGAGGCCAAGTCTCTAGATACTTTCAAGAGAGAGATGCTTAGAGCGCTTAAAGATAGTGGAATCAAGGGTTATGGGGATAAGGTTGAGAATGATCAGCCATGATCATAATGAATGGTGGTGCAGGCTCGAAGGACAGAATGGCCTACTCCTGCACCTATTGTCTATTGTCTATAAGGTAGGAACAGGATACTGATTGTGGATGATCAGCCATGATGGTGGTGCTGGCTTGAAGGGCCGAATGGCCTATTCCTGTACCTATTGTCTGTTGTCTATAAGCCTGCTGTCAGTATCATTGCACACCACTTCCAAACAAAGCACTCCCTCCCTGGGGTTGTGCGGGCATCAGCGAGAAGGCCACGGTCCAAATAGAGACATAGGCTGCTCTCCAGAAGCTGGATCCATGGCCTCTAAGGAAGAGAGGTCAGCCACCCCAGAGGAAGCGTAGGCAAGGCTGTCTCCTGCAACCACACGTCAGCTCAGAAACTGACACCTCAGTCAAACATCATGTTTAGAAAATTTGGAGCAATAATTTGAGGAGCACCTCACCTCAGCTCTGCAGCTGGTCAAGGAAGAAGTGCCTCCAGCCACTGGCCCTCAGAAGGCTGATAAAAAATGCAAAGGTTGTTTCCAAACATGAGGTAGGCCTTGCTGAATTTCTCACACAATCCTGCCACATTTCTCACCAGAGCCCATGTCATTCAGACTCCAAACTAAAGGAGTATCCATGGGCATCCGCATGGGCCCTAGCTAAGTCTGCCTCTTTGTCGGATATGTGGAACAGTCCATCTTCCGCAGCTACACTTGCACCATCCCCCACCTTTTCCTCCGCGACATCAATGATTGTATTGGCGCTACCTCATGCTCTCACGAGGAGTTTGAACAGTTCATCCACTTTACTAACACCTTCCACCCCGACCTTAAATTTACCTGGACCGTCTCAGACTCCTCCCTCCCCTTCCTAGATCTCTCCATTTCTATCTCGGGCGACCGACTCAACACAGACATTTACTACAAACCAACCGACTCCCACAGCTA
>NC_057735.1:21007938-21029641 GCF_004010195.1 Chiloscyllium plagiosum
CCCCCCACCTTATCTCAGTCCCAACCCCCGGATTCAGCACCGCCCTCTTGACCTGCAATCGTCTTCCAGACCTCTCCGCGCCCACCCCCTCTCCAGCCTATCACCCTCACCCTCACCTTCTTCCACCTATCATATTCCCAGCACCCCACCCCCAAATTCGCCCCTCCCACTACCTTTTATCTCAGCCCGCTTGGCACACCAGCCTCATTCCTGAAAAAGGGCTTATGCCCGAAACGTCGATTCTCCTGCTCCTCGGATGCTGCCTGACCTGCTGCGCTTTTCCAGCACCACACTTTTCAATCCCCATAAGATTCTGTCCAGTGGTTTTGAGCATTAAGCAGTTAAATAAATGGTTCATATTGTCCTCAAGGTGACAAATCTGGTAACTTACATTTTTCTAATATTAACAGATTTAGTGACTGAGTCAAAATATTTGTGAAATGTTTGCAACAAGGCCAAATTCTCTACCTCTTGGTGAATCGACCAGCTCTTCAAAATAAAACTGTTCAAATAGATTTGAGCTAATATAAAACATTTGTTGGGACATGAACAAGCTGTAGTGTAGGCATGGCGGCTCAGTGGTTAGAACTGCTGCCTCACTGTCATGATTTGGAGATGTCGTTGTTGGACTGGGATGTACAAAGTTAAAAATTACACAACACCAGGTTATAGTCCAAAAGGTTTAATTGGAAGCACTAGCTTATGGAGCACTGCTCCTTCATCAGATGGTTGTGGAGTACACAATTGTAAGTCACAGAATTTATAGCAAAAGTTTACAGTGTGATGTAACTGAAATTATACATTGAAAAATACCTTGATTATTTGTTAAGTCGCTCATCTGTTAGAATGACCATGTTAGTTTCACTTCTTTCATATGTAAATCACAAAACTTTTTTTTTAAACGTTACATTCTCAGGCTAACTTTAACAATTGGTGTCAGCCCAGATAATGTGTTGAAGGTGTTAGCCCCCTGTGTGCTGCAGGCTGTGCCATAATGGTTAGACTGATTCTAATCTAAAAATGAATTAATAGAATCTTACATGGATTCATGCATGTTTTGAGCAAAGTATAATGTAACTCTGCAAGTACAAACTCGCCCCACAAAAGTAGCGGAGCAGAGGCTGATAGTTATGTTCGGTACACATAGGGAGGGCCTCAACCAGGACCTTGGGTTCATGTCATACTACAGGTGACCACCATTGCACTATATGCACACACAGACGCACTCCAGTACACACAGACACACACACAAAATGCACTCCTATACACAGACATGCACACAGACACACACACAAACCCACATGCACATGTTTGTGGGGTGAATTAAACCTGTTGGAATATAACCTGGTGTTGTGTGATTTTTAACTCTGCCTCACAGTACCAGGGACCCTGGGTTTGATTCTTGCCTCTGGAGACTGTCTGTGGAGTTTGCATGTTCTCCCCATGTTAGTGTGGGTTTCCTCCCACAACCCAAAAGATGAATTGGCCATGCTAAATTGCCCATGGTGTTAGGTGTATTAGTCAGGGGTAAATATAGTGTAGGGGAATGGGTCTGGGTGGATTACCCTTTGGAGGGTCAGTGTGGACTTGTTGGACTAAAGGGTCTATTTCCATACTGTAGGGAATATAATTTTAAAAATTATAGAGATAGGTTTGAAGATTTGAATTTACAATAGTTGTTGTTTTCTCCTTTGAAAAGGCAGAATTGATATTGCTAACATAAACATAATTATTGCAGATAGTCACGTTCCTTATTTGATTAATGTTTTTATTTGTTGAAAATGAGAATGAAGTTCATTGTGTAATTCTATTATACATCAAGAGCATAAGAGCAATTGAAATAGCTTAAAATAAATAATAATTGTTGATATTTTTGCTCTCATGAAAGTTCATAAATCTCAATTTCTTTTTCTCTCTCCAAATGCTACTGTAACCTACTGAGTATTTCTAGCATATTTTGTTTTAATTTCAGGTTTTCAACATCTGTAGTATTCTGCTTTTCGATTACAATGGTTTGTTTATTATAATACTGTGTTACAGATATTTCACTTTAGTAGTAAAGTCAGTGAAGACATTTTTAGAAGGAATGGAGAGTCAAGTCTCAGTTTTGTGAGGAATTCAACGTTACAGAAATGGAGAATTTTTCTTAGTAAAGAAGCATTCACAAGATTCAAAATTCAAATCAGTATTTGCTAGTAGTAAACACAATCAGTTCAGCCAAAGATCATCCAGCCGAAAACTTGGCAAATGGAACAATTTGATTATACTGTTTGTTGTTCCTCAGAGCTTTTAATACAATTCATAAATGCAGCATCTCCTAGGATGATCAGATTTGGAGCAGAATCTTATGGAGGCAACCGGAGTCTCAGCATCCAGCTAGAAAGTCAACAAGAGACACTCTCTAGGCACACCACTGCAGTTTGTTGCACTTTGCCATTTGACAGATCATGATGGTGATTTGGAGTAGGGCAGGGAGTTGGTGGCAAGAGAAGGAGTTGACTTTCTGTGGGCTCTCTTTTTCTTATGTCAAGTGCCTGGAACAGGCCCTGTGTGTGCACCTTTGAATAATGGTGCCCAGCCTCAGGACCCCATAAACCCTGACCAGGATATCTTGCTGTGCTTTCTGTATAAAACCAGTAGCAACAAGATAAGGCCTTTAAGTGGACATTAATTGCCGATTTAAAAGCCTCAAGCTACAAAAATGATGTTCACACATCCCACCTGATTAGATTCTACCCCAACAACAACTTATCAAATTCCACCTATGCTGTCTATTGCTTCATACATCACTGAATGTGGTTGAAATTATTTTGAAGAGGAAACAACAATAAGACTTACTGGGCCATCATCTAAGTGTCACTTATAACTTACAAGTTAGAGTCATAGAGATGTACAGCACAGAAACAGATCCTTCGGTCCAACTTGTCCGTGCTGTCCAGATATCCCAACCTAATCTGGTCCCACCTGCCAGCACCTGGCCCATATCCCTCCAAACCCTTCCTATTCATATACCCATACAGATGCCTTTTAAATGTTGCAATTGTACTAGCCTCCACCATTTCCTCTGGCAGCTCATTCCATACACGTGCCACCCTCTGTGTGAAAACGTTGCCCCCTTTTGGTGTCTTTTTCATCTTTTTCCTCTTACCCTAAACCTATGCCGTCTAGTTCTAGACTCCCTCACCCCAGGGAAAAGACTTTGTCTATTTATCCTATCCATGCCCCTCATGATTTTATAAACATCTATAAAGTCATCCCTCAGCCTCCGATGCTCCAGGGAAAACAGCCCGAGCATATTCAATTTCTCCTTATAGCTCAAATCTTCCAACCCTGGCAACATCCTTGTAAAACTTTTCTGAACCCTTTCAAATTTCATAGCATCTTTCCGATATGAAGGAGACCAGAATTGCACGCAATATTTAACAGTGGCCTTACCAATATCCTGTACAGCTGCAACATGACTTTCCAACCCCTGTACTCAATACTCTGACCAATAAAGGAAAGCATACCAAACGCCTTCTTCACTATCCTATCTATCTGCGACTCCACTTTCAAAGAGCTATTTCAAGGTCTCTTTGTTCAGCAATATTCTCGAGGACCTTACCATTAAGTGTACAAGTCCTGCTAAGATATGCTTTCCCAAAATGTAGCACCTCACATTTACCTAAATTAAACTCCATCTGCCACGTCTCGGCCCATTGGCCCATCTGATTAAGATCCCATTGTAATCTGAGATCACCTTCTTCACTGTCCACTCCACCTCCAATGTTGGCGTCATAGAACAAAGAACAAAGAACATTTACAGCCCAGGAACATGCCCTTCGGCCCTCCAAGCAGATCCAAATCCACTGTCTAAACCTGTCGCCCAATTCCTAAGCATCTGTATCCCTCCTCTCCCCACCTACTCATGCATCTATCCAGACACATCTTAAATGAATTTACCAAGCCTGCTTCTGCTACCTCTGCTGGCAATGCGTTCCAGACTCCTATCATCTGCAAACTTACTAATTATACCTCTTATACTCACATCCAAATCATTCAAATAAGTGATGATAAATAGTGGACCCAACACCGATCCTTGTGGTACTCCACTGGTCACAGGCCTCCATTCTGAAAAATAGCCCTCCTCGAGCACCCTCTGTCTTCTACCTTTGAGGCAATTCTGTATCCAAATGGCTGGTTCTCCCTGTATTCCATTAGATCTAATCTTGTTAACCAGTCTCCCATGGGGAACCTTGTCAAATGCCTTACTGAAATCCATATAGATCACATCCACTGTTCTGCCCTCATTAAACCTCTTTGTTACTTCTTCAAAAAACTCAATCAAGTTAGTGAAACATGATTTCCCACGCACAAAGCCATGTTGACTATCCCTAATCAGTCCTTACCTTTCCAAATACCTGTACGTCCTGTCCCTCAGGATACCCTCCAATAACTTCCCCATCATTGACATCAGGCTCACTGGTCTATAGTTCCCTGGCTTGGCCTTACCACCCTTCTTAAACAGTGGCACCATGTTAGCCAGCCTTCAGTCTTCCGGCACCTCACCTGTGACTATCGATGATACAAATATCTCAGCAAAAGGCCTTACAATCACTTCCCTAGCTTCCCCAGAGTTCTAGGGTACATTGGATCAGATCCTGGGATTTATCCATTTTTATGTGTTTTAAGATAACCAGCACTTCCTCCTCTATAATATGGACATTTTTCAAGATGTCACCATCTATTTCTCTACGTTCTGTATCTTCCATGTCCTTTTCCACAGTAAATACTGATGCAAAATATTCATTTAGTAACTCCCCCATCTCTTGCAGCTCCACACAAAGGCCACCTTGCTTATCTTTGAGGGGCCCTATTGTCTCCCTAGTTACCCTTTTGTCCTTAATATATTTGTAAAAACCCTTTGTATTCTCCTTAACTCTATTTGCCAAAGCTATCTCATGTTCCCCTTTTTGCCTTCCTGATTTTCCTCTTAAGTATACTCCTACTTCCTTTATACTCTTCTAAGGATTCACTCAATCTATCCTGTCTATACCTGACACATGCATCCTTTTTCTTCTTAACCAAAACCTCAACTTGTTTCGTCATCCAGCATTCCCTATACTTATCAGGTTTTCTTTTCATTCTAAGAGGTGTATACTGTCTCTGGACTCTTGTTATCTCATTTCTGAAAGCTTCCCATTTTCCAGCCGTCCCTTTACCTGCAAACATCTGCGCCCAATCAGCTTTTAAAAGTTCTTGCCTAATACTGTCAAAATGAGCCTTTCTCCAATTTAGAACTTCAGCTTTTAGATCTCGTCTATCCTTTTCCATCACTATTTTAAAACTAATAGAATTATGGTCACTGACCCCAAAGTGCTCCCCCACTGACACCTCAGTCACCTGCCCTGCCTTATTTCCCAAGAGTAGGTCAAGTTTTGCACCTTCTCTAGTAGGTACATCCTTGCAATTTCCAGGACTTAGCCATTCTAAACTTTTAAAAGTTTGTTCATTCACTGGGTTCAGGCAGTCCAGCACCACTAGCATTTATTGCCTCACCCAAACTGCCCTTGAAAAGATGATCCACTTTCTTTGACTGCTGCAGTCCATGTTGTGACTGTGTTGCCACAGTACTGGTACTTAGGGTTTTCCATAATTTCGACACAGCACAGATGAAGCAACAGTAATATAGTTCCAAGTCAGGGTGGCATTTGACTTGGAGAAAAGTTGGCAAGATGAGGTGTTCCTATCTGTTTTCAACTCTTGTCTTTCTAGGCCATGCAGTTTGTGGGGTTCGAAGGTACTATCAAAGATGCCTTGGCAAGATACTGCCAGACATTATGGGCGGCACGGTGGCACAGTGGTTAGCACTGCTGCCTTACAGCGCCTGAGACCCGGGTTCATTTCCCGCCTCAGGCGACTGACTGTGTGGAGTTTGCACGTTCTCCCCGTGTCTGCGTGGGTTTCCTCCGGGTGCTCCGGTTTCCTCCCACAGTCCAAAAGATGTGCAGGGTCAGGTGAATTGGCCATGCTAAATTGCCCGTAGTGTTAGGTAAGGGGTAAATGTAGGGGTATGGGTGGGTTTCGCTTCGGCGGGTCGGTGTGGACTTGTTGGGCCGAAGGGCCTGTTTCCACACTGTAATGTAATCTAATCTAATCTAATCTAATCTTGTGCACAGTAAACATTACTGTACTATGCACTGATATTGAAGGGAGTGAATGAGTGGCAGATTCAGTGACAATAAAACAAGCTGGTATGTTTAGGGAAGTCATAGAGTCATACAGCATGGAAACAGACCCTTTGGTCCAGCTCGTTTATGTTGAATGAGTTTTGCAAACTAAATCAGTCCCAGTTGGCAGCATTTGACACATCTCCCTCTACACCTTTCCCACTGATGTACCAGTCCAAGTGTCTTGTAAATGTTGTGGAAGTGGGATAGACAAAGCTAAAAAGCACAGAACACCAGGTTATAGTCCAACAGGTTTATTTGGAAGCACTAGCTTTCGGACCGCTGCTCCTTCATCCTGATAAAGGAGCAGTGCTCCGAAAGCTAGTGCTTCCAAATAAACCTGTTGGACTATAACCTGGTGTTCTGTGATTTTTAACATTGTAATGCTGTAACTGTACCTGCACCCACCACTTTCTCTGATAGTTCATTCCACGCACAAACCACACTCTGTGTGAAAAGGTTATTCCTCGGGTCCCTTATAAATCTTCCCACTCTCAGCTTTAAATAATTCCCTATAGTTTTGAATTCCCCCACCCTAGTGAAAAGACATTTGCTATTCACCTTATTTGTGCTCCTCATAATTTTACAAACCTTCAAAAGGTCACCCCTCAACCTCCTACTCTTCAGTGAAAAATGTCCCAGCCTATCAAGCTTATCCTTATAACTCAAACCCTCCAGTCCCAGCAACATCCTGGTCAAAATTTTCCGAACCCTCTTGAATTTAATAATCTCCTTCCTGTAGCAGGCTGCCAGAACTGCACATAGTACTCCAGAATAGGCCTCACCAACATCGTGTGCAACCATAACACAACGTCCTAACTCCTATACTCAATGGTCTGAGCAATGAAGTCAAGCAAATTAAATGCCTTCTTAATCACCCTGTCTCATTGTGATGCATCTTTCAAAGAACTATGTACCTGAACACCAAGGTCTCTCTGTTCAACAACACTCCCAATACACAATTATTAACTATATAAGTCCTGCCTTTGTTTATTTTACCAAAATGCAATACTTCTCATTTATCTAAATTAAACTCCATCTGCCACTCCTCAGCCCATTGGCCCAATTGATCAAAATCCCTTTGTAATCCTAGATAACACTGTTGTCTACATCAGCACTTCTAGTGTCATACAAATCGTTTATATAAAATGACAAACAATAATAGACCCAGTACCAATCCCTGTGGAACACCCCTGGTCACCAGCCTGCAATCCAACTTTTGCATTTCTGTATCCCAGAGAAACAGTGACATATAAGGCAGCTTGATGACTTCACAACATGTGATGCTGTGGTATGAAAGGTATGCATGTTATTCTCTGTATAATCAACCTATTAGTTGATTAGTCAGTTGGTCTAACAAGCAGTTAGTCAGTCAGCCAGTCACGAGACATATAATATAATGCTAATATAAGGAAGTATAGAATATATGTAAATCTGAGATGTCATATTTATGTGCATCATTTGTTGTTAAGAAACTTCCAGATTTCTTGTTCAAGAATCTGAGTCTTGATTGTGTATAGTATGTGGGCTAACATATAGAAAACCACAACACATTAATTAGAGTGATTACTAGAAATATCTCATTTCCTAACATTGGGCTAACATGACAGTTGGCAAATTTGCATAATAAAATGAAATTACAATGTCAATGCAGTTAATGGATTAACAGATGACATTTAGACTAAGTATGTTTTGTTAATTTCTAATTTTAAAATCAGTAATGAAGACAATTAATCTCTGAATCTAACAGATTTAGACATGTAAACTTAATATTATTAATGCTGGTTGTTCCAATGTTTCACTTCTTTTTCTGGTCAACAAAGCTTCAAATTGTTTTAAATCCAATGATCCAGGAATTGATTATTCTGTTGCAGTATTCACAGAATGATCCCTGAGTGGAACAGGTGAATCACAAACCACTTGATACCGGGCTTCAGGCATATGCTCGACATCCAATGGCAACTTGCTGGAGAATCAAGGGCATATTTTAGGATGTGGCACTTAAATCAGAACAGAAAAACTAGGAGCAGGAGTACGCAATTCAGCCCCTGGGGCCATTTGAAACAATCGCGGCTGATCTCATCTCTGCCTCATCTGCACTTTCCTGCTGGCTCTCCATAAATTTAGGTTGAACAATTATGTCCTCCTTAAATTTATTCAATGTCCCAGCATCTAGCATACACTGGGTATGTGAATGCCATTGACTTATGACCCTTTGAAAGAAGTTTTACACCTACTAGCCCTTATCTTTAAACTATGTCTTCTCGTTCTAGATTGCCCCACATGAGGTAACGTCCTTTCTAAATCCACTTTGTCAATCCCCCTTAACATTTGATATACCTGAATTTGATCTCCTCTCATTCTTCACACCCTAGAGAGTATAGGCCTCAACTCCTCAATTTCTTGAAAGACAAACTGTCCTCCTCTCGAATCAATTGAGTGAATCTACTTTGAACTGCCTCCAATGGAACTACACCCCTCCTCGGGTAAGGGGACAAAAATGAGATGATTTACTTCAGATATTATCTCAGTAATGCCTTACCTTTATACTCCCTCAGTTAAGCCAGGGCAAGAGGGGGGAGGCAATTGGCAATTGCAATGAAGTGATCAGAAGGGTGACAGGAGAGTGGCAGGTAGAAAACTAGAGGGAGCAGGAAGGAATATTCTGATTAAATGATCAGAAGAAAATTGAATGAGCAATGTCAGTAGTGTTTCACACTCTTGAGTCCATATTCAGTTCAGTATTTTTCAACAATTCGGGCAGTCAGAGTTTGGGAAGGGGCTCTGAAGCAAACAATTGGTCCTCTATTTGTATAAGTAAAAGCTCTAAAACCTATTTCAAGTGCAGGCCTTTGAAGTATATTTTTCTGTCTGCACTAATGTGGTAGACAGCACACATGCAGCAAAAATCTGCTACACACACCATCTCTCCCCCAGTTAGATGTTTGAATACCATATTCATCTTCAACATTGCGCAGCAACCAATTTCCAGGCAACTAAACTTCTGTTTAAAATACTGACACTTGTTTCAATATTTTACATTTTTATTTACTCACAAAATAAAGCAGAAACCAGTGAACAACATCACTACTTTAGATAACAAGGCAGCACTTTTACCAATTGTACACTGTCCTCCATTTGTTTACCTACCCTTTCCCCTCCCCCATCAATGCCTTGTTTGTGTGGGTATATTCTCAGCAGAGACCTATTTTCTACTCTTAATGCCTACTATTAACACTTACACTGCATCTATAACTCTCCTTTATAACCACTAGCACTCCTATTGCCTCTTGCCCTGGGCACCTTCACCATCTGTTCCAATTTTCCTCCTTCCCATTTATCAAAAGCATGATTTTCCAGCCCATTTCAGTTCTGAAGAAGGGTCACAATAGATCTGAAATGTCAATCCTGTTTTTCTCTCTATAGAAGTTTCTGAGTTTCTCCAACACTTTGTTTTTCTTATCTCCAGCATCTGCAAAACTTTACTTTTACATAAGCTCCTTACAGTCCCTGGGCCCTAACCCAACACACACCTGTCTATCTTGAGAATAGACAATCTCTTTCTCCCACCAGGATATCTTCCGGCCACTGAATTATGCACCCACCATCTTTCCTGGGAACACACCCCAAACTCACAGTATCCCTTCGTTCCCTCAACTCAAGATCTGATAGCCCCTAACACCTAACCATACACTATCATCTCACCCACACTCCCGCCCTCTGGGACCCAACACAACATCCCTGGAGCTGAAAGCCCCTCCTTCACATGACTTGACTACCCTCCTAACTCCAAGGGACCAACACACACTTTACCCCTACTCTACCCAATGTCACAGACCAACCTTAGCCTAAATACTCCATCATTTACCTGGCCCCCTTTCCACCTTGTGTCCTGGCACCCTACCCATTTGGCACAACATCTACTTGCCATTTCAGTACTATAACCTCCTAGTACCCTAATCTCACACTTACATACTTAGCTATTTGCAAGGATTTAAGTCCTCCCAGCAACATTTCCTGGCAATGGTGAACATAAAAGAATTGAAGCAGAAAGTCGTGTTTCTCTGGTTTCCTGAAAATAATACCTCTTTCTCAGTTGAGTCATTTCTAAAAGGGAGTTTAATGCAGCAAAGATGTGCTCCTTCCTATATTAAGAACAAGTACATTCTTCATGAAGGAATAGTCAAGATATTATATAATGTCGGCAAAACTAGAAAAAATGCCTCCTTATATTTGTTTCCTGCTGATTTTGTTTTTCAAAGACCTTGTGACTTGATCTTTTAAGTCCATCTCATGCTAACACTTTAATCAAGTTTACTGTAAGAGAAGCAAATGCTAATTATGATCTTCAAAACTTAATTTCCCAATAGAAGCCCATTATTTGTTTAAGCCTTGTTTATTTAATTTTTAAAAAGCCACAGTTAAATTTCGGTCCTCTCAATCATTCCCACTGCAAGTATTAATATGATGGAACCAAGTCAACCTTGAATTTTAAACATACGCATCAAAATAAAATGTTCATTGGGCCATGAAATTTTGATGAAACTACTTCAGTATGGCTTCATTAATCATTATATAATTGTTTGCTATCTTTATCAAATTTATTAGACTTTGATTTACCAGATGTACTCTGCAGTTTCTCAAAGTCATCAATCCTAATATCTAATCAATTCATATCTGTATTTTGAGTAATGAGACCATTACAATGTATTTTAAACACTGAGGAAATCTTTATGGGCAAAATTTAAAGTCAATCCAGCGATATAAAATTTTAAATGCATGGTTTTCTCTCGACAATTAACAAAAACATAAAATAACAAGCATTTCCAAACAATCTCAATGCACTTTAAAAGCAATGGATTACTTTAGAACTGCATTCACTCTTGTTTTGTGGGGTAGCAAATTACTGTGCACTTTGAGGCTATTACATTGAGATCAGTCATCAGTTATTTTTAGCTGTTTGATGCCATAGTTCATCCTAGTAGTTGCCATAGATACACTGTATAAAAATGTTCAGACTAGGAAGAGAATTCCTCTATTTCAATACATCAGCTTTCCTAATTCAGCAACTGCTGACCAGCTCCAGTGCAGCAAAGTCAAACAAACTTGAAAAAGAAGAAAAGTAAGATTTACTTTGATGTGGTGTTATGAGTCTAGCTAATGTTATTCCTCGACAAGTCAGTTCCCAGACTCCAATCTGGCTTGACAGATCATGTTTTGTTTTTTGCTTTGGTTTAATATGGTGGTCTTTCATTTAAACACAACTATGCAATGCAGCAGATTTAACAATAAAACAGAAGCTAACCACACAAAATAAATGATATTAAAATGGAAAAATACAAACTATTGTCAAATAACACAAGTTGAAGAATTTATCCCATTAAACCCAACGCACTCCTTTACAGTGCTCACATGAGAAAGAAGTGCCCTCCTAATCACACCAAGGGGCTTAATTTAAATCTGATAACCTCTTCCTTAAGTCTCTATACAACTGAGTTTAGACTTTGAGCTTGAAATAACCCCTTCAGGGTTTTATCCAAAAAAAAATTGGATCTGAAACGTTCAAACTAAGCTCCTTAGGTAATTTATTTCTTGACAGTTCTATTTCTTTCTTACACATTAAGCTTCAGCCAAGACTTTTGCAAAACTCCACTGAAATCCAAAATCTTTTTTCTCAAGCTATAGATGTTCCCTGTAAAGAAAAAAATAACCTTTTAAGCCAAATGTCTCAGCATAACTGTTTATTTTGTTCTCATAATACTTTCCCAATGTAAACAAACCCCATTGCTCTTCAGGAAGTCTCTCTCGAATGCTGCGTATTAAAATATATCTATATGGTTGCAGAAATACTCACAAGTTAATCAGTGAACCCTCATATATAGAGAGACCAAACACACATGCCACTAGTTCAAACACAAATTCTAAAGTAAATAATATTGAAATAAATATAAATCATACGCCTTACATCACAATGGATCTTTCATGACCTCAGGATGTTAATGTGCTTCACAGCTGAATTATATTTGAAGTGTAAACAATTTTTTAATCTGGGAAACATAGCAGCCAATTTTTTCAAGCTTTCATATACATCAGTGAATCAACTGATTAGATCAGCTATCTTAGTTGTTGATTGATGGTAAGTAATATCAGTCATGATAATGGGAGATACTTTCCACACCCAAAATTCTTCTCTGAGTAGTGAACTGGTTCTTCTATGGCCACCTAGTTTATGATCATCTCTGGAAAACAGCACTGTGTTCATTTCTGCACAAAGAGACAACCTAGATTAAGTCAGGAGAGGAACTTGAACTCATGACCTTTGTTCTAATTCACTGTGAGCCAAGGCTGACAATTTATCTCATAGAAAGATTTAATGTGCATAATGAAGGGAAAGGGTAGGAGATCAAATTGATGGGTTTCCAAACTTGGATCTTAGAATGCTGAAAACAGAGAAGATTGAAAGGATGAGGCGTATTGCAAGTTGGTAGACCTGGGGAAAATTGAATTAAAATTGTAGACTGTAGTATATGTTAACTTCAAGGACTCAGAGGGAGGAAAAGAATATAGTTTATCATAACTGGAGTCCAAAAATAACAAAACCGACCAATGACTAAAACTACTGATAAATTAGAGACATAGAAACATTTTTCAAGCGAGAGACAGAAGTTGAAATTATTTTTAAAATTCTAAAGTTGTCCAATACTTTACCGCATTAAATAGCTCATTATACTAAAATACTGAAACTATTGTCTTTTATATTAAACATCTCATGCTGAGGAGCATTACATGTTTGTAATATTGTTAATTATGTTTGTTCGGAGCAACACATTGTGTGGGAAACTTCAAGAATTTCTCTGAAGTAAAATGTATATTGAAGCAAATTTGTAAAATATGAGCCTCAGCCTAATTTTAAAAAGATAGTCAAACTGTGTATGTAAGGCTTAGACAGAATTCACACCAAGGATTGTTGGGGATATATTAATGTTTGCATTAAAAGGATTAATGACAAATCTGATTTTCTAAGAGATATGGAATGAGCTGCCAGAGGAAGTGGTGGAGGGTGGTACTATTCAACATTTAAAAGACATCTGGATGGGTGCATCAACAGGAAAGGTTTAGAGAAATATGGGCCAAGTGCCAGCAAATGGGACTAGATTAGTTTAGGATACAGGTCGTTCTTCAATAGTGCGCATTTTGTTAATGCACATTCGCTATAACACTATTGACGAATTGGGGGCACTGTTTCTAAAGCACAAACTTTTAAAGTGTGTATTGCTTATAATGAGATTTCGGTCCCATTAGTTTAAATGCTGTTGCTATTACGTGATTTTCCCACAATATGGGATTCTGAACTACCGCATTATAGTAGAACTGACTGTATCTGGTCAGCATGGACAAGTCAGACCAAAGGATCTGTTTCCATGCTGTAAAACTCTATGACTCTAGGTTGAAAGCACTTCTTGCTGCAAAGATCACTTTTCACAATCTGATGAAACTTATAATGCAAGGCTGTATCTACAATCCAATCCACAGAGAACCAAAACTTGTTCTTCAATATTACGTAGTAATAGAGATTACAGTGATACTGAGTGACAGCCAGTGACATACCCGGTATGGAAGACTGATGCTATTTCCTTCAATCCCCTCCTTAAACTCCTCTCCCTTGTCATTGATACCAATCTTCTCTCCGGCAACTGACTGAAGTTGACTCAGACTGTTTGTAACACAGTATCTGAAGCAAAATTCCAATTATGTAGCTGTAATACCACTAAGAGTGTCAATTTCCACATCCCTGAAATTGCCCTAACTCTAATACTACTTGAATATCTCAGCTGCTGGGCCATTTAATGATGCTTTTTTTTGGAATTAGACTTGAGTCACACCAGGTTGGCCCACAACTTCCTTAAATTTAGAGTCAATTGTAATGCTGCTATCAATGTCTTATTTTACATCAAGTCCTGTTCACACATTATCACCATGTTTGTTAACTTATATTAGTTCCCATTTAAGCAATGCCTGGATTTAAATTCTCATTCTTGCTTTCAAATTCCTCAGGACTAGCTAATTCTCATCTCTGTAATTGTCTTTAGCCCCCACAATCTTCCAAGATATCTACATCGCTCTAATTCTGATCACTTGAATATCCTTGATTTTACTCACTCCACAAATTGGCTGTTGTACCTTCAGCTGCCTGAACTATCAGCTCTGAAATTCACCTCCCTTAACCTCTCCACTCATATATCAATTTCCTTGTTTAAGACATTTGACCAAATTTTTGGCAATCTGCCCGAATTTGCCCATATGTGATGAAGTGTCACATTTTGTTTGATATGCTCCTGTGAAGACCTTTGGGTTCACACACACACACACCATCCGAGGAGTAGAAGAATTGACATTACAAGCATAGGCTCTTCATCAGGGATGAGGCCTCTTCATCACAAATGTAAAGAAATTAGCAAATTTACATGGGTGGGCATGGTATCTTGCAGTCCTGGTGTCATCTTAGCCCTAGTTTATATAACTGCAGATTAAAGTATCAAGAAAATTTGCTGTCCACCACAATATGAAAACAGCTATGTGAACATGAAAGTTATGAAGTTAAAAATCACACAACACCAGGTTATAGTCCAACAGGTTTATATGAACGTAGAATCTTGTACTTCCAAATAAACCTGTTTGACTATATCCTGGTGTGTGATTGTTAACTTTGTCCACCCCAGTCCAACACCAGGACCTCCACATCAGGAAAATGATGATCATCCCATAATTATTAAACCCTTCTGGAATGCAAATTTTAAAGATCAATGTCAATGTCAATTTAAATGTCAACTTTGTGCATTCTTAACAGGCAGAATATTATGTTACAATGTTACCACTCACATGGATGAGGCATAAACTCCAGACTTCTGACCAATTGATGCTTTTTGTTTTCTTATTGACATCTGGATAATTCAAACAACTTGGTTTCAAGATCAACCCAAGGGCCAACCTGCATGGCCTGGGGCAACCTTTGGTATATTTAATTTACGAATGCATGGAATGAAACTAAATACACCATTTGGTACCCACAGAAATATATGGATATTATCTAAAACATAGGAACCAGTTTTAAAAATACAGCAAACTCAAAGCCTTTTCTAAGATGGAAGACCAGAATTAATTAGAATTCCTACATTGTTGAAACAGGTCTTCGGCCCAACAAGTCTATGCTGCCCCTCTGAAGAGTATCCCACCCAGAGCCATTACCCTACAATTCCCCTGACTAATGCACCTAACCTATACATCCCTTACCACTGTGGACAATTTAGCACAGCCAATTCACCTGACCTGCGCATCTTTGGACCATGGGAGTAACCAGTCCAAAGCACCTGGAGGAAATTCACACATACATGGGGAGAACGTGCAAAATCCAAACAGACAGTCGCCCAAGGCTAGAATTGAACACAAATCCCTGGAGTTGTGAGGCAGTAGTGCTAACCACTGAGCTAACCACCCTGCTGCCCTGTTTAAATGTTAAACGCTCTTGCTTAAATCTTATGATCAGCATCCAAATTAAGCATCCGGCACTGACTCGGCAGAAAGTTACCCACTTACATGGATATGTTTAAAAACACCAAACATTTGAAGCATAAAGCAAAATAACTCCCTCAACATAGGATCCCAAGCAGAGATTAGAGATTCAGCAGAGAAGCTGCACACTTTTTTATGGCACTAGTTTGAGCTGATTTAAACTTTGTTTAAGTTTAAATGCACAGTGCGAACATTACCAAATGTGTGCTGAATGAATATTAGAGAACGGGTGAAAAGATGAGTAGATGAATGAATGGATGGATAAGGTGCTGGTTGGGTAGAGTTGTTGAGTTAAGTGGGCAAATGAGGTGCATGCTAGTTGGGTGAACTAATTGGTTTCTATTGTTGCAGGTAGATAAGGCAGGAGGTAGCAGATGGGTAGGACCGCAGGTGATTAGGTGAGGTGGTATGTTGGGGTAGTTGAATCCAGTCAGAGGAAGTTTTCTTGTTGTAGGCTAATTAGGTTGGGTTGGGGAAGTAGTCTTGGATAGGGGCTGGTCAAGTCGGGTTATGTTAGGGTGGTAAGGGACAGTCAAATCAGGTCAATAGTGGGGTTGGGTTGGGCCACAGGGAGATGAGTAGGGTAAATGTTAATGGGTCTGTGGGACGGGGCCAGTTATGAAATTACACAAGATTGAGACTAGGATTTTCTTTCCAACATTTCCTTGTTAGCTATCCAGTTAAGTAGCTCAAAAATGTCTGATAGAGGATTACATAGGGTGGACAGTGAAAGACTTTTTCCTCTGATGGTGATGGCTAGCATGAACTTAAACTGAGGTGTGATAGATATAGGACAGATGTCAGAGGTAGGTTCTTCACTCAGAGAGTAGTAAGGGCATGGAACACACTGCCTGCAACAGTAGTAGACTTGCCAACTTTAAGGGCATTTAAATGATCATTGGATAAATATATGGTTGATAATGGAATAGTGTTAATTAGATGGGCTTGAGATCAGTTTCACAGGTTGATGCAACATCGGGGGCCGAAGGGTTTGTGCTGCGCTGTATTGTTCTATGTTCTATCTCCGGATCCATTCCAAAGTCAGAGATTTTTATGGAGAATCCTAGGGAATTTCCCATCACAAGTTTAGACTTTCCTGAAAATTCCCACAGAGGATTTTGGGTCTTCTGCAGGCTCTGATACCTATCTTGGGTCATACATCCAAACTTCAATGACACAGATAGTGAAAGATCTGCCCAACATTTTGTAGAGATAGAGATGGAATGGCCTTCACGTTTATTGCTGGAATAGATTAAAACATTTAATTCCACCTTTACTCCTCAATTCTCCATTACATTGGAAAACCTGCCAAATCAATAAATATTGATTTTGAATTTCATTCAACAGTGCTGAATGAGTCAAATCTGTGACACCATAGAATTCTTCTGTGTGACCAGAACAAAGATTTATGTTTGAATTTTAAATGAATTGTGTACTCAGCTACTGATGTTGCAGTTGTTGTTAGATTATAAACTATCATTGCTGTTTCATTTGGTTTCCATTAACTGGATCGACCAGCATTCTACAGTAAAAGAAAAGAGCTGGTTCACAGATTTGGTTAAATTGTAGAACACCATTATGAGGAAAGGCCAGGATTGATTTATAAGCTAATCCTTTAAAAAATGTCATTATACATTGCCCTGGCTAATATGCTTTGAATTTTAAATCAAAGAAACATCATTTAACTAAACTACCAAATGAAAATTCACCCTTAGTTCTTTGTTTATAATATTTGCTACTATACAACATTAGAGAGAATGACCTCAAAAAATGATGGCTTATTGCCTCTTTTTGCAGATGTTTAGCCTCTAGCATGAAAGGCAAGAAGCATGTGCTCATGACAAGCAGAGGTGCACTCTCCATCATACAGACAAAAGGAAAAATTAAGATGCTTTGCAAATTAGGTGCTCAGCAAACGTCTGTGGGTATTTCTGCAAAACTGTGTGAGTCTGAACTGAAACAGCACTGATTCAGGAAATTCAGGTTAATGCTGCCCAATCTGCAGTATCCACTGCTGGAACCTTGAGTTGCAGGAGTGCTCCTTCTATGTTGAATGCTAGTCTGGCCCCAGTCCTATCTCTCCTTGCATGTTGTGTAGGATGGGATATGGCCATGTTGATATGCAATGCTCGATTCAATTGGATCTTAAAAATATTGATTAGTGCCACATGTCCGTCAAGAGCAAATTTGTGCAGAAAAACACCTTTGACCATAAATCTATCAGGCATTGTCCACACCCAATATCATTGATGCCTATAGAAAAGGCAATAGGCCTTCCCAGACTACTCACTGACTCTCAGCTAGCAGGTGAATCTCTTGTCATCGCAACAAAATATCCACCTGATATCTTTGTTTATCTCCTTCTTCCCTTTTCTTTTCCTTTGCTGTTCTCCTTATAGAGCACAAATATTCTGTTCTGGCAGCAGCTCATTAACCCTACCTCCTTCTCTAAACCATTTCCAGCATTTTCTGTATTTATTTTAAATTTCATATTTCCAAGTTTTTAGTCAATTGCTATAATATTTTCCTGGTGGAATATATTCCCCAGGTACTTTCCCCTACAAACCATAAAAGATGCAAAACCTGCTGGCACACCACCCCTTCATCTCCATCCAGGGATCCAAACTGTCCTTCCAGCTGAGACAAAGGTTCACCTGCCTCTCCTCCATCCTAGTTTATTGTATCCAGTGCTCCCGATGTGGTCTTCTCTACAGCAGTGAGTCCAAACGTAAACTAAGGGCACATTTCAACAAGGATCTAAGCCGTGCTCACAGGGGCCAACCTGACCTCCCAGTCACCATCTATTTTAATTCCCCCTCCCACTCCTTTTCCGACATGTCCATCCTCAGCCTCCTCCGTGGCGCAGAGAATCAAAATGCAAATTAGAAGAACAACACTTCATCTTCTGCCTAAACAGCCTACAGCCCAGAACACTCAACATTGAGTCCTCCAATTTCAAACAGACTCCCTTTCCTTCCACTGACTCCCTTTCCAGCCCCTCCCCCACACTTCCATTCCTCTGATCGACATTTGCTTCCAGTTACCAACTGGATTCATGCCTTTCATTGACCAACCAGACCAAAACCCCTACTTGTGTACACCTATCCCTACCTCACCACTCCGCCCCTCTCCCCATGCCCCTCTTTATCTGCAGCTCCCCTTACACCCAGCCCCAGTTCTGAAGAAGTATAATACTTGAAACATTGACTTCTTCACCTCCTGATGCTGCCTGGCTTGCTATGTTCTTCCAGCATCCTGCTTGTCTACTATAATATTATCCTGACTGGTTTGATAGCAAAGTTAAACTGGATATACACCTGTGTAGCACCTTATGAAGTTTTATTGCATTAATAGTGTTACATAAATCAATGTTGCTGTAGGTAATATCTCTATATTCACTGTGTATAATAAATAGAAATGGGCATTGTATCAACCCTGTTGGGGTTGTGATGGGGGAGAATGGACTAAATCAATAAAAATACAGTGACTTAGACAAAATATATTCAGAACTAGAGAGTAGAACTAAATTTAAACTGAATGGAAACAAATAATTAAAAGAACTGGAATTAAAATTAATATTGACATGGTAATAATACAATTGACTGCTGTGTTTGAAATCTCAAATTAGAAGCAATGAGCAAATATACAAACGAGAGAAGGGTCTCTGCTTTGCACAAATCCAGGAATTTAATAAAGCAGCCTGGAACAAACATAATACAAGTAGAATTTTAACAATAGATTGGAACCCGAGGACTTCTGGCAACTTAATTAATGTGAGTTCCAGTATTTTCAACGTAACAATGATAATCACTGTGCTCTCTCAAATCCAACTTAAGATTTTCTAAGTTTTATTCAATCTCACTCCTTTCCTAACTCATACTCAACTGCTTCTAAATCTCAGACCACTATCTCTCTTCCTTGTACATCCATTATTCACCCAATATGCCAAATCTTAATTTTTTTTTTACTAACTGTGAGCTGCTTTCAACTTCAATTGAAACTTACCATGAGGCTAGGATTGCTCACCGTACCTTATGAAACTTATCTCATTACCAACAATGCACCCATGGCAGCCTTTATATCCAATTTAATCCCCACCTCACCATGCCCTATTCTCAGAATAACTGAGATTGACGAAGTGCACTGTCATACAACAAAATGTACTTCCTCTTGAGCGAAGACTTCTGCTAACAAAGATAAACTACCTGGTGCTATGACTGTGCTGATCCACAGTGAAAGACATGGATGGTGTGAGCACATAGGTAGGTGCTAAGAGACTGAGCAATCAGAGAACAAGTGAGCAGCCCCAAGATGTAGCCAGTCTGTGATCCAGGTGATTGGCACTGCATGCAAGATGCAGCCTTTCAATACCAGTTGCTGATGTGTCCTCCAGTGAAAGCTTATATTTCCAGAGAACCTTTCCACTGTATCAAAATGGTGCTCTGATGGTTGTGAGGGGTCAGCAAATGTGGCAAGTGACATTCATGGGTCACTCAACATGATCATTTCCAACAATAATACCATTTCTGAATCCCTCACTGTCAACATCCTGGGATTTAGCATTGGCCAAATATTAAACTGGACTCAACAATGCTGTGGCTACAAGGAAAAGTCCATGACAAGTAACAAACCTTCTGTTTACCCAATGCTTGTCTACTCTGTACATGTCAGGAATATGATGAATTGCCCTTCACCCGCTGGGCTGGGTGAGGATCCAACGACTGTCAAGAAGCTTGAGACAATCCAGGCCAAAGCAGGCTACTTGACTGGGCACCTGTCCATTACCTTCCATGTTCACTCTTTTCATCACTGATATGCAGTGGCAGCAGTATGAACCAGTAACAAAATATGCTGTGGTAACAAACCAAATCCATTTTCATAGCATCTTTCAAACCTATGACATCCAAAGGCAGGTGACAAATAGGAAACATATCACCACCTACAAGTTCCCCTCCAATTCACACATTATCCTGAATTGGAATATAATCGTGATTCCTACACTATCACTGGGTTGATATCCTGGAACTCCCTTTTAGACATCACCGGTCTCCCTATACTCCAAGGCCTGCAATGTTTAAGAATGTAACTCACTTCCACCTTTGTCAGGGCAATTAGAAATGGGTTTTAAATGCTGGCCTCACCAGGAATACTCATATTCCACAAATGAATGAAATTAAGTGCCTGATCAGCACTTAATGCAGTAACTCCTCCCCAGTGGAGGCAACAAACAGCTCTATCAGCGTCCCAGCCAGTGGGCATGACCCCAGCTGCTTTCAGTTGATACTGCCCTTTATTTTCACTGTTCAAGGCTTTAGTCTGGCTGTCAAAGTTGTATTAAGAAAATAAGCTTCTGAAGAATGTAACCTGAAAATTCTGTTAAATCATTTATGTCTGATCAAGTCAGTTTCTCCAAAGTCTTTCAAGGCCACTGACCTGTCTTCAGAACTGATAATAGGAGTTGAGAGGTCAGGTTGCTGCTCTACAGGACTTTGAATAGGCCACTTTTGGAATATTGCATGCAATTCTGATCTCCCTCCTACCGAAGAACATTGTGAAACTTGAAAGGGTTTACAAGGATATTGCCAGGATTGAAGGATTTGAGCTATAGGAAGAGGCTGAATAGGCTGGGACTCTTTTCCTTGGAGTGTCAGACGCTCCACGGAAAACAGCCCCAGCCTGTTCAGCCTCTCCCTATAGTTCAAATCCTCCAACCCTGGCAACATCCTTGTAAATATTTTCTGAACCCTTTCAAGTTTCACAACATCTTTCCGATAGGAAGGAGACCAGAATTGCCCACAGTATTCCAAAAGTGGCTTAATCAATGTTCTGTATAGCTGCATCATGACCTCCCAACTCCTGTACTCAATAATCTGACCAATAAAGGGAAGCATACCAAACGCCTTCTTCACTATCCTATCTACCTG
>NC_057735.1:21029850-21055007 GCF_004010195.1 Chiloscyllium plagiosum
CCACCACCTTTGAGCCAGTTCTGTATCCAAATGGTTAGTTCTCCCTGTATTCCATGAGATCTAACCTTGCTAATCAATCTCCCATGGGGAACCTTGTCGAATGCCTTATAAATGTCCATATAAATCACATCTACTGTTCTGCCCTCATCTTTGTTACTTCTTCAAAGAACTCAATCAAGTTTGTGAGACATGATTTCCCACACCCAAAGCCATGTTGACTATCCTGAATCAATCCTTGCCTTTCCAAATACATGTACATCCTGTCCCTCAGAATTCCCTCCAACAACTTGCCCACCACTGAGGTCAGGCTCACCGGTCTATAGTTCCCTGGCTTGTCTTTATCGCCCTTCTTAAACAGTGGCACCACGTTTGCCAACCTCCAGTCTTCCGGCACCTCACCTGTTACTATCGATGATACAAATATCTCAGCAAGAGGTCCAGCAATCACTTTTCTAGCTTCCCACAGAGTTCTGGTCAGCATGGATGAGCTGGACGGAAAGGTCTGTTTCTGTGCTGTACATCTCTATGACTCTATGACTCTAATGGCTAGGAAAAGGTGGTACATTTGTTGAAGACATAGGATGGGGTTGGGAAAGAAGTGAGCAGATAGACGAAGATGGAGCCTAGAGAGACAGAACTGCAGTTAGGCAGACAAAGGGATAGATGACAGTATGCATAGTAGAAGGAATAGCTGATAATGGGGACCACCATCCCCCTGCCTTCAGTATCTATATCATCTTTTCTTAGCTACTATCCATTCTTAATGGTGGGCGGCATGGTGGCACAGTGGTTAGCACTGCTGCCTCACAGCGCCAGAGACCCGGGTTCAATTCCGCCTCAGGCAACTGACTGTGTGGAGTTTGCACGTTGTCTGCGTGGGTTTCCTCCGGGTGCTCCGGTTTCCTCCCACAGTCCAAAGATGTGCAGGTCAGGTGAATTGGCCATGCTAAATTGCCCGTAGTGTTAGGTAAGGGGTAAATGTAGGGGTATAGGTGGGTTGCGCTTCGGCGGGGCAGTGTGGACTTGTTGGGCCGAAGGGCCTTTTTCCACACTGTAAGTAATCTAATCTAATCTTAAGAAGGGTCACTGGACTCAAAGCATTAATTCTGCTTTCTCTCCAAAGATTCCGCTGGATATGCTGTGTTTCTCCACCAATCTCTGTTTTTGCTTCAGATTTTCAGAATCCACAGTTCTTTGTTTTATTCTCCAAAATGTAACTTACTTCCATTTATGTTCTGGTTTGGCAGTAAAATCATCGGGCTCAACTAGCCAATACAGACCAGGGAACAGAGTCTAAGACATCATATTACAAATGTAACTTTACGTGCTAAGTAATATCGAAAAAATTACTTAAATCCTACTTTTTAATACTTCTTGAGTCTGGTTGTGTTCTAACTCACGTTAATAACTAAATCACACTCTCTCCCAGAGGCTGGTAATTTTTTTTTCCCCACTCTCAATACTAATTGCAGATCTATTTCTAATGACCCTGGCCTAATGATTCAGAGGTAGAATTACTCACAATGTCTTGTGATGGGTAATTACAGTTGATAGCATGTACAATATTGTAGATGATAAGCAAGATTGTAGATATTGGTCATTTCCCCAATGTAGCCACTCAATACCAGTTGCAGACTTGAAGATATGAGCAAATATACTGGAATCAAGGCAAAATTGTATGTCCATTCAGTCAAAATATGACAAATCTTTCAAATTAACACAAACATAAAATATCAACTGCAAAGGACCGAATCTTAGACCATTTTGGCTAAGTGACAAATTCACCAAGTATTTTGGCGGGTTTCTTGCCTCAAGACCTTGCAAAATGTCTCACCACTTCTTGCTAAATTAACTTTATTGACTGTCCCTCATCCCTATGGCACTCTCTCAGCTGATTCTAGACCATTTTATCATGTGCCATTTCTGGAACAATCCACCATACACTGGATAGATAGTGATAAACCTGGACAAGCATGCTCACATTCTGAAGCTGCCCTGACAGATGATGAACATACACCCAGGGATAATGGCACTGTAATTTTCTGACCGGCCATAGTGGATGGGGTGGTACAGAGGTGGAACATCTGCTTCCCAGAGGTCAAGTAAGCGAGACCATGACACCGGACCCTGGAAGCCTGATCCAAGGTCATTACCATGGTCAATGCAGTCTCCACAGCCCAGAGAAAGGGCTAGCATTCCAGAAGCAGATCTATGACCTCCACCACTCTGCTAGGGTAAGTGCCACCATCTTCTGTTACATCATACTCACCCATTTCTCTGCAAGGCTTATACTATTGCATGCAACATCTTTAGTCACTCATTCTCATTTCCCCAGTTCACCACATCACCAAACCTCTATGGTGCCTACATAATCATTCAATTATTTCTCCACCTTGACACCACTTGCACCAGCACAATCAGCCATGCTACCTAGGCCGCTTCACTCCAGAAGAACTCACACAATTACAGACGGGGCCCAGATGGATAGAAAGGCCTAACCTTAGGTTCCTCAACCACCATGACAAGATGATTTCTCCTTTGCAGGAGAAGTCCAGGATCACGTCTAAGGGGATGCTCAGACATCCAAGTCCTGCCAACCAAGCGACTTACATTCTTCATACAAATGTATGCCCCACCATCTCAAATACTGACACCTTATTATGAACATCATGTTTAGAAAATGTAGGAGCACAAGATGGTGAAAATCTCGTTTCACCAGCTATCTAGCTGACCAAAAAAGGATTCGCCCAGGCCTCTGTTATTGGAGGCTGTCAGAGATCCGGGTACCTGTTCAGTGCCAGGCAGGAGAGGACACTGTCATTGTTGACAATCAGAGATTTCATCTACACTCTGAGGGAGGAAAAGGATCAGCAGATATGTACGTGGAGGCAATGGCCCTCATAGCACAGAAGCTGCAAGGTGACAGCTACAAGGAACAGAGAACAATACATCACAGGAACAGGCCCTTCGGTCCACCATGTCTGTGCTGCCCATGATGCCATTCTAAACTGATACGATCTGCTTGCACAAGGTCCACATCCCTCAAATCCCTGCCATTTTATGGGTCTTTCCAAATGCCTCTTAAATACTGTTATCATTTCTAGTTCTACAAACTCCCCTGGCGACACAATTCAGACACTTACTACCTTCTGTGTAACAAAAACTTTGTCCTCACGTATCTCCTTTAAATTTTCCCTCTCACATCTTAAACTTATGCCCCCCTAGTGCATGACATTTCCGCCCTGGGAAACAGACTCCACTATCCATGCCCCTCACAATTTTATATACTCCTATAGAGAATTACAGCTACGCCAAGAGGAACATGCTACCTTAAGTTTGTGATTTTCTAACTTCTGCCATGGGCAGGTTGGCAGCTGCCATGGAGAGACAGGTCCAGCACCTTCAGAGTTGCTGGAGTGGCGCATCCCAACACCCCCACATTGATTGTCAACACTGAAGGCATTGGGACAGGGGATGGGGAATCTGGTGCACCCTCCAGGTGTTGGTTTCTCACAAGGAGACAGGAGACACAGGAGGAACCACACAAAAGCCCTTCAGGAGTCTCCTCCCAGGAAAAAGGACTTCATTGTAAACAGTTCTCATAAAAGCACAGTTGAGAAATATAAGATATTTAACATGGAAGGATAATGCTGGTTGATGTAGAATAAGAGAGAGAAATGTGCACAACGCAACTCGAGTAAAACTAAAGAAAATATTTAAAGGGAAAATAAAACAGAAAGGGTGTCATGTCTAAACTTAGCCTCAAATCAAAAATTCCACATTCAATAACAAAGATAAACAAAGCAAGAAAAAAAATCCAAATAAAACTGGCCAAAATATATAATAAGAGCAAAGAAAATGCAAATATTGACTGGGAATACTTTCGTTCAAGTACTTTAGATGGGTCACTTTTTGTCCAATGTGTGCAGGAGGGTTTTCTGACACAGTATGTAGATAGGCCAACAAGGGGTAAGGCCACATTAGATTTGGTACTACATAATGTACCCGGCCAGGTGTTCGATTTGGAGGTAGGTGAGCACTTTGGTAACAGTGACCACAATTCAGTTATGTTTACTTTAGCGATGGAAAGGGATAGGTATACACCTGAGGGCAAAAGCTACTGCTGGGGGAAAGATGATTACAATGTGATTGGACAAGATTTAGGATGCATAGGATAGGGAAGGAAACTGCAGGGGAGGGCACAATAGAAATGTGGAACTTATTCAAGTAATAGTTACTGTGTGTAATTGATAAATATGTACCTGTCAGACAGGGAGGAAGTTGTCGAGCACAGGAGCCGTTGTTTACTAAGGAAGTTGAATCTCTTGTCAAGAGGAAGAAGGCGGCTTATGTTAGGATGAGATGTGAAGGCTCAGTTTAGGGTGATTGAGAGTTACAAGGTAGCCAGGAAAGACCTAAAGGGAGAGCTAAGATGAACAAGGAGGGGACATGAGAAGTTTTTTGGTGGATAGGATCAGGGAAAACCCTAAAGCTTTCTATAGGTATATAAGGTATAAAAGAATGACTAGAGTAAGATTAGGGCCAATCAAGGACAGTAGTGGGAAATTGTGTGTAGAGTTGGAGGAGATAGGGGAATCACTAAATAAATAAGTTTCATCAGTATTCACACTGGAAAAAGACAATGTTGTCAAGGAAAGTACTGAGGAACATGTAACTAGACTAGGTGGGATTGAGGTTCACAAGGAGGAGATGATATAAATTCTGGAAAGTATGAAAATAGATAAATTCCCTGGGCCAAATAGGACTTATCTTAGGATTCTCTGGGAAGCCAGGAAGGAGATTGCTGAGCCTTTGGCTCTGATCGTTATGTCGTCATTGTCTATAGGAATAGTGCCAGAAGACTGGAGGATAGCAAATGTTGTTCCCTTGTTCAAGAAGGGGAGTAGAATCAACCCAGGTAATTATAAACCAATGAGCCTGTAACTTGCGTAACTTTCGTAGAGCCTGTAACTCTAGAAACAGCAGGATTTGATGCCAACATGTTACCACAGTGAGTTGTGACAATGGAGGCAATGGAAGGGATATCTGAGGCCCTGGCAGGAATTTTTACATATGTCTGGCCACAGTTGAGGTGCTAAAACACTGGAAAACTGACAACATGACATCTTTATTAAAACAAAGAATGGGAGAGGCGAAAGTGAGGACTGCAGATGCTGGAGATCAGAGTCAAGATTAGAGTGGTGCTGGAAAAGCACAGCAGGACAGGCAGCATCCAAGGAGCAGGAAAATCAAGTGTTGGAAAAGGTTATAAGAGATAGGATTTATAATCATCTAGGAAAGAATATGTTGATTAGGGATAGTCAACACGGTTTTGTGAAGGTTAGGTCATGCCTCACAGATCTTATTGAGTTCTTTGAGAAGATGACCAAACAGGTGGATAAGGGTAAAGTCATTGATGCGGTGTATATGGATTTCAGTAAGGCTTTTGCTAAGATTCCCCATAGTAGGCTACTGCACAAAATATGGAGGCATGGGATTGAGAGCGATTTAGCGGTTTGGATCAGAAATTGGTGAGCTGAAAGAAGACAGCAGGTGGTGGTTGATGGGAAATATTTTTTTCCTGAAGTTCATTTACTAGTGGGACACCACAAAGATCTGTTTTGGGGCCACTGCTATTTATCATTTTTATAAACTACCTGGATGAGGGCATAGAAGGATGGGTTAGTACATTTGTGGATGACACTAAGGTCAGTACAGTTGTGAATAGTGATGAAGGATGCTATAGGTTACAGAGGGACATAGATAAGCTGCAGAGCTGGACTGAGAGGTGGCAAATGGAGTTTAATGCAGAAAAGTGTGACATGATTATTTTGGAATGAGTAACAGGAATGCAGAGTACTGGGAAAATGGTAAGATTCTTGGTAGTATAGATGAGCAGAGAGATCTCGGTGTCCATGTACATAGATCCCTCAAAGTTTCCTCTGAGGTTGATAGGGCAGTTAAGAAGGCATACAGTGTGTTAGCTTTTATTAGTAGAGGAATCAGATTTTGGAACCATGAGGTCATGCTGCAGCTGTACGAAACTCTGGTGCGGCCACACTAGGAGCATTGCATGTAGTTCTGGTCACCATATTGTAGGAAGGATGTAGAAGCTTTGGGAAGGGTTCAGAAGAGACTTACTAGGATGTTGCCTGGTATGGAGAGAAGGTCTTAGGAGGAAAGTTGAGGGGCTTGAGGCTATTTTCGTTAGAAAGAAAATGGTTGAGAGGTGACTTAATTGAGACAAATACAATAATCAGAGGGTTAGATCAGGTATACAGTGAGAGCCTTTTTCCTCAGATGGTGATAGCTAGCAGGAGGGGGCATAGCATCAAATTGAGGGATGATAGATACAGGGCAGATGTCAGAGGTAGTTTCTTAACTCAGAGTAGTAGGGGCGTGAAACACCCTGCCTGCAACAGTTGTGGACTCGCCAACTTTATGGGCATTTAAATGATCATTGGATAGGCATATGGATGAGGATGGAATAGTGTAGGTTAGATGGGCTTCAAATTGGTTTCACAGGGCAGTGCAACATCGAAGGCTGAAGGGCCTGTACTGTGCTATAATGTTCTATATTTTATGTTCTACGTTCTGAATGTACAAACCACCTGCAGCATCTTTGAGGATCATTGTGAGAGCCTAATTTGCAAGAGTTAATTTCAATGAATTATACGCAAAGCCTCTGCAATCATCTAAAAGATTAATAAACTGCAATGCAGCAGTGAAGCCTTACAGTGGGGCTATGCATCAATCCGATAATGGAACCTTTGAGAATCACATTTCTTAGATTTGGATTATACAGAAACATCAACTCACAAAGATAGCATTCTACTACAAACTGACAAATGTTTCTCCATGGGGCTTCTAGTGTTGGCTGACCGTTGTCTATTGCTACAGGAGATAATAAAATAAATGTAAATCTCTGCCAACCATGGTTTCCATTATTAGATTTACAATATTTGATGTTGTGGATGGGCGAGTTTAGAAGAAAATTATTAAGTTTGATTCTTTCTGTATGCCACCAGAAAAGCTATAAACATTACAAAATTGTGACAGTTTGATGGGATCATTGTAAATAGCCCTTCTCAGTTTTTTTTCCTTTGTTTATAATAAAACAAAGTCGCCCACATTTCCAATTCTGCACAATGTTCTTGTGCATTAACTTCCCACGTCTCTAGGCCATATACTTCCAGTCAATTTGTCAGATATGTGCAGTGTTCTAAGCTGAGCCAGCGTCTAAGAGATGCGCACAGGGACTCATTAATTATAGCTTACTTGCCTCGCACACTATTTTAGACATGATCAGCTGCAGATCCAGGTGTGTATGTGATAACTGACAAACTCAGTGCTCTTCTGATTTGTTCCAGCTTATCTGTCAACTCTTTTGTCAGGGGCCCCCTTTCTGCAATCCATCAGAAAGGAGGAATTCAGACTTGGAGGATCTTTAGAATAGTAATGGCGCTGAGGCCAAAATTAAATTATAGCAGTTAATACAAGGGTTATGAGTTATTTATGGCTCAATAGGAGCTGACTTCTCATGTGAGAGAACAGGCTGGTTCTTAACCTGCAGCTCTTTGGGCACATGGAGCAGGAGGACCCATGAGATTGTGGGATCTGTGGAATTTATTTTGTTTTATTTCTTCCTTTATCAACATGCTGTCTCATCAAAGGATTTAGAATCAAGGGCAGATATAGCTTCATGGCACACTTTGGTACACAGAAGGGTGCTTTTATGCCTGGAGCTCTCTTTGGTAGAATTATTAACTAATCCTTGTTCTTTCTCAAAGCCTTGTGTTTTCATTCCCAGCTGTGTATTTACCTAATTTTCCTTCCCACAGAGAAAAACTACAAAAGGAAAGAGTAGTATTTGGAAATAAGGGTGCTGATCAGACTGATCCACCATTATAATCTACACAAAATGAGTCAGACCAGTTTGTCTCACTCACCAGTTTTACTGCATTTTCCTTCTGGGCTTCTATTTCACAATTGAATCTGTTACTACCACCACTCTTCAGTTTAAAACAAAATCAAGACACCTCAGATTCTGCTGCCAATCAACTTAATTCTGCAACCTCCTGTAAAAGACCTTTTTGCCAGTTAAGGCAGTCAATTAAGTACTGAACTTCTTAGATTCCTTTAATTTGTCAGGTAGTTCCATTTCATTCCATGACTGTGCCCATTCACACAAGTTTAGCAATTAATTTGCTTTTGTTGTTCCTATAATTTGACAGGCTTTAAGAGACCCACATAGCAATTATGTAAAGAAATGTCTTCATAATTCAAATCAACTTCAGTAGACACTGCGCATTCTCAGCAGATGTAACATTGCGGCTTGCAGTCTGTACTGTTACCTTGATGCAATTGTATAGTATGGTCTGCCTGTAAGTCACGTAGTACAACACTTTTCACTGTACCTCAATACACGTGACAGTAATAAATCAAATCAAATCAAACCAAACCAAATGAGCTGTCAGCTCCTCCAAAGTTGATTTGCTTCCTTGGGTCCTTTTAATGACAGGCTTCAGTGAAATATCCTCATCTGATAACTCTCCATACATTTGTTCAGTAGTTCCCTGGGTAAAACAGATCTGTCATATAGTTGATGCTATAGTTTTGCCTTGTGCTTAATACCTCAAGTTCAGCAGCTGCCTTAAACCTACTTCAGGAACTGACAAGTCAAACAAAAGATTGAAAGTACAGCGAGAATATAAATCAATGACATTGGGATTAAACTGACTAAAATTGCAAACAAAGCAGTAATCTTATGTTGGAATACAGGACCAGGAAATCTCAATTTGTAATTTTAATGAGACCACATATTAAATGCTAGGAAGTTTTTAATTGGACTAAGCTTGTACAAATTTTATAATAGGGTCAGGATTTGCTGTTGTAGAGGAATTAAAATAGTCTGCTGTTTGGAATAAACAGAGGTGTGGGGGAAACTCAGCAAAGAGAGAAACAGGGTTATATTTCAAGCCCATCATGACTCGTCAGAACACTGTTAGACTTTCCGTTGCACTATCAGCCAATTCAATGCACTCCACATGATATCAAGAAATGCCTGAAGGAATCACATAGTGCAAAGGCTATGGGCCCGGACAACATTCCAGCAAAAGTACTTAAGACTTGTGCTCATGAAACTGTTGTTCCTCTAGCTAAGCTCTTCCAGTACAGTTGTAAGACTGATATCTACTCAGCAATGTGTAAAATTAGCCAGGTATATCCTGAATACAAAAGGAAGGACAAATCCATCCTGGCTAATTACTGCCACATCAGCCTATTCACAATCATCAGTAGTGATAGAGGGTGTCATTAACTCTGCTATTAAGCAGCACCTGCTCAGTGGCACCCAGTTTCAGTTCCACCAGAGCTACTTAGCTCCTGATGTCATTGCAGCCTTGGTTCGAATATGGACAAAAGAGCTGAATTCCAGAGGTGAGGTGAGAGTGGCAGTCCTTGACATCAACAGAGTGTGGCATTAAGGAGCCCTAGCAAAATTGGAATCAATGGGTATCAGGAGGTAAACTCTCTGTTGGTAAGAGTCATGCCTGGCACATAGGAAGATGGTTACATAGATAGATGTCAGCCATCTCAGCTTCAGGGCAACTCTGCAGGAGTTCCTCAGAATGGTGTCCTCAGATCAACCATTTGCAACAGCTTCATCAATGACCTTACCTCCATCATAAGGCCAGAAGTAGAGATGTTCACCAATGATTGCAGAATATTCAGCACCATTCGCAACTCCTGAAATGCAAAATGATCTGGACAATATTCAGGTTTGGGCTGACAAGTGGCAAGTAACATTTGTACCACACAAATACCAGACAATGGCCATCTCCAATAAGAGACAATCTAACCACTGCCTCTTGGCATTCAATTGTGTTGCCATTACTGAATTCCCCACCCTCAACATCCTTGGGGTTATTATTGACCAGAAACTCAACTGGACTCACCTCATAAACACAGTGGCTCTAAGAGTAGATCAGAGGCTAGGAATACTGCGGCAGGTCATTCACTTCCTGACTCCTCAAAGCCTCTCTGCCATCTACAAGTTACAAGTCAGGAGTGTGATGGAATACTCCCCATTTGCCTGGATGTGTGCAGCTCTAACAACCCTAAAGAAGTTTGTTACCATCCAGGACAAAGCAGCTCACTTGATAGGCACCACATCTACAAACCTCCACTCCCATTGATGGTCAGTAATGGCAGTGTGTACTATCTACAAGATGTGCCACAGAAATTCAGCAACGATCCTTACATAGCATCTTCGTAACCCACAACCACTTCTATCTAGAAGGACAAGGTCAGCAGATACATGGGAATATCACCACATGCAAGTTCCCCTCCGTGCCACTCACCATCCTGACTTGTAAATATATTGACATTCCTTCATTTTCACTGGGTCAACCGACAGCACATGAACTGCAGCAGTTCAAGAAGGCAGCTCACTACCATCATCTCAAGGGCAATTAGGGATGGATAATAAATGTGGGCAAACAGCTACACTGACATTCCACAAGTGAAGAAAAAAAACTCAGCTCAAAATAATGTTACCTACTCATCTGCTCAAAACCGATAACAAAGTAGCAAGTTTAAAAATATATCAGAGAATGCCTAAGTTCACTTTTAAGAATTGGACAAATATCCCAGCATGTTTCAATACAGCTGAGAAACCTTTTGGATATGCAGCAACAATCGATCTCCCAATATAGTTATATGAATAAGTTATGAGTCACAAATAAAGTACTCCTTGATTAAATCTCGCAAGTTATCAGTCTCTTACAATTAACAGCTATCGATCTCCCACAATAGCCAGCCCATGTGGATTGGTAGTAAATTGTAAGATGAGGGAATAATCCTTAATTAGGTCAAGCAAAGTTATGAATCTCCCACACAATAGTTTGAAAGAAAATAATTTGATTAGAAAGATAAGTTAAATTTTAAAAATAATAATACAAATAAGAAAAGCAAGGTATAAAACAGCACAAGAAGTGCCATATCATAACAGTCCTTCATGATGCTGGAAATCTGAACAAACACAACGTTGGGGAAAATCATTGGGACTGGCAGCATCTGTGCAGAGAGAAACAGAGTTAATGTTTCGAGACTGATATGACTTCTTCAAACAGTCCTGCAAGTGGGTTTTCCACCCTGACATGGGATTAAAGTGCATTGTGTAAGATTTTAAAATGGCAGACAAAACCTAGAGGCAAATTCCTGACCCAAGTTCCAGCATTAGTAATTATCACCAGAGCAGGAAAGGAGCTAAGTCGGGAGTGCACATGTTAGTGTCTTGATATTGAGACTCCATTATTGAAATGTATTGAAACAAACAAAAGCAAAACATTCTGGAAAAACTCAGCAAGTTAGGCAATATCGCGAGTTTCATGACTTTCTGAAGAAGAGAGATGCTGCCAGATCAGCTGAGTTTCTGATTTTAAATTTCCAGCATCTGCAGTTATTTGTTTTATTGAAGTGGGCTAAATTGTACAAGATAGTTTGTCTGAATATGTTTTTTCTGATCATTCAATGTAGGCCCGACCACCAGTATGTATGCGATTGCCTCTGGGTGATGCTAGTTAGTATACTGATAGATTTTGTAGCTGTTATTCATCTAACTACTATCTCATAGGAAATATAGCATTACTTCCCTTGTGATAGTCCTACTGCATTGTAACTTACCACTGTACTGTTATGTGATGAATGTTTCTTGTTACTTAACTACACATCTCTTCTGCTGAGACTTCTGTTTAGCCTTCATTACTCATTATAACAATACAGCCTGTATCCATATGCAGCAAAACTTGAACAATGTTCAGGCTTGGGTTTGTTAATGGCAAGTTACGTTTATGTCACACAAGGTGAGAATCCAACTACTTCCCCTTGATATTAAATTGCTTCACCATCTTTGTATACTCCACTGTTAACATTTTAGGAATTACCAATGACCAGAAACTGAAGTGGAGCAGCGATATAAATACTGTGGCTATATCAGCTGGTCAGAAGCTAAGCATTCTGCAGTAGATAGCTCACCACCTGACTGCCCAAAGCCTTCTCATCACGTATAGGGTGCAAGTCAGATGTCTGGTGCAATTTTCACCATTTTCCTGGATGAGTACAATTCTAACTGCACTCTAGAAGGTCAACACCCTCGAGGAAGTAGGTGATTGGGTAGGTGGGTCAGGAATTGATATTTTAGGAAGTTTTGTCATATCAGGAAGGGCAAGTCAGATTGATTTGGATGGGGGGGTAGTCAAATGATGGGAAGTCAGGGGGTGGACCTTGTCAGGTTGTTACTGGTGTCAAGAAGGAGTTAGGAAGCCCAAGGATTAGTTAGCAGGGCTGGGAGAGTTATAGACCATATCCAAGGAATAGTCAGGGAGCATAGGCGAGTGCTGAGGGATCAGTGTGAGTGTTTGGGGGTCAGTCCTGTTATGACCAGAAGTCAGACAGAGATTTTTCTGTCTAAAATTTCCTGACTTACTATTCAGCCAATAAAAATTGGAACTGCCCAAAGTCTCTGAGTAACTCAAGAAACATTTACAGAATGTCATAGGGAGCAGTGAAATTCACAATTGGATTTTCAAATTTCCTGGGTAATTCCCACTGCGCTGACCTCTATGGGACCTCTGATGCATCCTGAAACACAAATATGGTTGTAAGTCTGATTTCTGGTGATCTGATGTTATGAAGATGTGGGTGCACTATACATTTAAGAGAATTAAAGCTAGTAGTGACAGCACCAAGTATTCTCAATAATATACAATGTAACATGTGCTCCAGCTACTGGGGTAGCTGGTTGCCTGGAAACAACAAAACAAATTTGAATTTGGCAAATCAGTTTAAATTATACCCTGAAAAATACCAACTTCCAATCAAGTTTGAATTGAGTATGTGGACAATCTTGAAAGCCAATGACACAATCCAATGCTTTGGGGTATAAGACTAGGGAAAAAATGAACAGTTGGGAGGAGAACTGCAACCAGACCAACAGATATAGACTGCTAGTCAGAACTCTCTGAGAGGTACCTGTCTAGAGAAGGAGTTTGCACAGAGAAAAACCTCAACACTGATCTGGAGAGCCAATCTACTGTCGAAGATAAAAAGAAGATTTGACCACTGGCTAGTTTTAAAGTTTGGATTTTTTCTCTAAATCTTAGTTGGGAGTTTTATCGGACTAGTATTAAAGAAGGCAAGGTAAAAGATAGGTTAGAATAAGGATTTGTAAATGGTTGTTAGTTAATTAATCTCAGTTATACTTCAAGAAATAAAGTTGTTAGTTTTTAATTGAACTAGTTCTTGGCCTATCGAGTTTTCACAGATTGTTGCATGGGATAAATCTTTTCTGTGTTGTTGGTTTTGATTGTTGGTTGGGATAGATGTTAGTGTGGCCACTTCTGTTGAATGGTGGATGAGCAAAGACAGCATGCCACACACATAATTGACATTATCTGAGGCCTGATCAATTATCAGTGATGGATCTCATTATCATTCAGTCGCTGTGCTGACAGAAATGATACAATACACACTCTGCCCCAACAGTCCCCCAAAATTGAAGCATGGAGAAAGAACTTAATTCCAACATGTCCATCCACTTTTAATTTCTTTCAAGGCATTCGCCATCCAGGAAAACATTAGGATTGTTCACTAATGTAACTACTTCAACATTCTCCCTTGTATCTGTTCTGATATTCTGGATTAGTGGTGCTGGAAGAGCACGGCATTTCAGGCAGCATCCCAGGAGCAGTAAAATCGATGTTTTGGGCAAAAGCCCTTCATCAGGAATGCCCGAAATGTCAATTTTACTGCTCCTTGGTTGCTGCCTGAACTGCTGTGCTCTTCCAGCACCACTAATCCAAAATCTGGTTTCCAGCATCTGCAGTCATTGTTTTTACTCTGTTCTGAGATGCCTTTTTATGCCTGATATCCCCCTTCTTACTCTCCTTCTGTCTCACTGTCTTATTTATCCTGTCTTATCTCAGCTTCAGGACATCTTTGCAGGAGTTCCTCAGGGTAGTGTCCAAAGCCCAACTATTTTCATTAATAACCTTCTCTCCAACATAAGGTCAAAAGTGAGGTTGTTCATCAATGTTTGTACAATGTTCAGTTCCATTAGTGAGTCCTTAGATGCTGAAGCAGTCCATGTTCAAATGCAACAAGGTCTGGACAATTTCCAGGCTTGGGCTGACATGTGGCAAGTAACATTCACACCATACACATGCCAGGCAATGTCCATCTCCAGTAAGAGGGAATGTAACCACTGCCCCTTGATATTACATGGTGTTACCAATCACTAAATTCTCCAATTTCAAGATCTGAGAATTACCATTGACCAGAAACTCAACTGGACTCACCATATCAATACAGTGACGACAAGAGTAGGCCAGAGGCTTGGAATACTGCGGTGAGTGATTCAACCCCTGACTCTCCAAAGACTGTCCACCATCTATAAGAAATAAGTCAGGATTATGATGGAATACTTCCCACTTGCCAGGATGAGTGAACTCTCAAAAACACTCACAATGTTTGACACCATCCAGCGCAAACAACCAAGCATCCTCTCTCTCTTCCACTGACGCTCAGTAACAGTAGTGTGTACTATCTACAAGAAATCTATGCAGAAATTTATCAAAGATCCTTAGAAAGCATCTCCCAAACCTACAACCACTTCCATCTAGAAGGACAAGGTCAGCAGATACATGGGAACATCACCACCTGCAAGCCACTCATATCTTGACCTGGAAATACATATTCACTGTTGCTGGGTCAAGATCCTGGAATTTCTTCAGTAAGGACATTGTGGGTAAACCTATAGTGCATGGACTGCAGTGTTTCAAGGCCACAGCTCATCACCACCTTCTCAAGGGCAACTAGGGATAGACAATAAATGCTAGCCAGCTAATGATACCCCCATCACACAAATGACTAAATGGAAAAAAAATTGTGGAGCAAATGTATATGGAATAAGCTCAAAGGAATGTTGAACTCTAACTTGAGGGGTCAAACAGCTGCAGCTGCTCAAACCACATTTAACTTTTTATGTTGCAAGATAAAAATTTCAGCAAGTTCCAAAAGTTTAGTCTAGTAATGTGGTTGAGAGAAATAGATCAAACCTTCAGATTGTTAAGAAAAAGTACTTGTCGTGGCATTTAGCTTTTTGTTTTAGCATTTCTTAAGATTTAACATCTTTCATGGTGGCATGAAGATCAAAATCAATAAAAGCAAAAATGAGTAACTTAATAAAGGATGAAGGTCAGTCTATGAACAGCAGCATTTTAGATTGTTTGGAACTGACAGGTATGGCATTTTGTTCTGATGAATATCCTGTTAGGAAAAAGATTAAACAAGTATTGTGACAAGTGCCATTATCAGCACACTTTCCAAAGTTCAAATCTAAACATTGATAAATAGTGCTTTTTTATCACTTGAGAAAAATATCATAGACATTGGAAATCTGAAACCGTTGATAGTTCTGGTACCACCTATGAAGAGAGAAACGGTTCAAATTAATGACTTTTCATCTGTTCAAATGATCTGTTATAATGTACCACTCTCATTACCAAAGGTGACTCAAATACTTGGTTATTATGTACTAATTAGTTCAGGATTGACACTACTTGTTCAGAGATATTAATTGGGGCTTTACAATACAATCTCCCAAAACTTTAGGTGATGATGAATTTTCTATAAATACACTCATAGCTGGACCGGCGAAGTGGCTGGTATGTGCTGAGTCAGAGTGATGCTGGAAAAGCACTTCAGGTCAGGCAGCATCTGAGGAGCAGGAAAATCGATGTTTCGGGCTAAAGCCCTTCATCATTTTCATGATGAAGGGCTTTTGCTCGAATTATCGATTTTCCTGCTCCTCGGATGCTGCCTGACCTGCTGTGCTTTTCCAGCACTACTCTACTCTAGACTCTGATCTCCAGCATCTGCAGTCCTCACTTTCACCCGGTATGTGCTGAGTTGTCTAGTTTAAACCAAGATGTCCTGTGAATGTGGTTTAATTGTTGGGAAAAGTGAATTCAGAAGAGCCATGAATTGGTGTGCGATGTCCTACTGGATCAGGTGTTTGTATGGATATTATATGGCTAAACACAATCTTGACAATAAAGTATCTTCCTCTCCCTCAATCTGTCATGGCTGAATTGTTGACTAACCTTGGAACTGTAGCCCCTTGCAGATTTTGTGATTAGTTTGAAAGAAATGGGAGAAAATGGGGGCCATTAAATTGAATTTTTTTTAAAAAGTACTGAAGTGTAAGGGAGCAGCATGGAAAAGTCTTCTTTTTATAATCAGAAGAAGCCACCAAAGCATTTTGAAAAGGTTTTGCCCAAGCAGAAGTTATATGATAGTCACCACTGTACAAACTTTGCATCTGATAAAGACATGACAAGACAAGCGAGTTGAAGTTATTGAACTAAAAACAGAAAGTGTTGAAGAAACTCAGCAGGTCTGGCAGCATCTGTGAAACGAAAAACAGAGCTAACCTCTTTAGTACAGTGACGTCTGACTTGTTCTTATTGCCACATTACTCATATGACTTAGTCCAGTATTCACTCATGAGATGTTGGTGTCACTGGCTAGGTCAGCATTTATTATCCATCCTGAATTGTTGAGAGAACAGCTAAGAGTCAGCCACATTGTTGAGGGGCTGGAGTCATTTGTAGACTAGACCAGATAAGGATGGCAGATTTCCTTCCCCAAAGGGTAGTAGTGAATTAGATGGGTGTTAACAACAATTAACAACAGTTTTACGAAGACCATTGAGCAACTCTTCATTCCAGAACTCTGAATTCAAGTTTCACCATCTGTCACATCTTCAGACTATTGACCTAGATTGCTAATCCAATGACATTACCAATACACTACTGCCTCCCCCAGCTGTTGTCATTCGGAAAGAAATTCCACGATTTTGAGCCAGGAACAGTGAAGAATATTTAGTTCTAAGTCAGGATTGTGCATGGCTTGAAGGGGAACTTGCATGTGGTAGTGTTCTCATGCACTTGTTGCCTGTGTCCTTCAAGGTAGTAGAGGTTACAGATAGGAATGTGCTATCAGAGGAGCTGTTCTTGAATTGCTGCAGTGCACCTTGTAAGTAGTACACACTGCTGCTACTGGATCAATGGTGAAGGAATTGGTAAGATGTAACAAAAACATACAGTGGGCTAAGTGATCCAAATTAACACATTTATCAGTGGTAACATATATTAAGTGGATATTAAGCAGTAAATGTATATTAAGCAGTAAATATATTTGTAAAGCAGTAATTATAAAACAATATATGAAATATATACAAAAGTAAATTTATATTAGGCAACAAATGTATATTGACCTTCAGGGACCCTGCTTTATATTGGTCAGTCTGGAGAACTTGAGGATCTTGACACAGTTCAAGAAACATGGTCCGAGATGAAGTCCAACAGCAAATAACCCAGGCATTAAGCCAATAATTCTCACTGCCTTCTTACTGTCACAAATCCAAGCCCAATGTGAAGTCCAATGAATGGTGCAAAGTCCCTGATATTATCACTGTTCTGAATCTAAGATTACATGCTGTATCATTATTTCATGGTACTTTCAGTACTTTTTCAGACGTTCTATTATATAAGATAACATCTCTAGGTGCCTTCTTGTGAGGGTCCAACATGACAGTTCTCACAGACAGTTTAGTGTCACATGGTTACCCCTCAGTCAAAATAGACTGTTTTTGCATTAGTCCTGTTTTCCACATAGTTTTTTTACTTTACTTTGATTGTCATGTCTAGTTAACCCTGAATGATTAACCCTTAATTATTTGGTTTGAAGATAGCATTTTTAATCCTACCACTACGGCGGTCAAGAGCTGAATGACCTGTAACCCAAACTGAGCATCGGTAAGTTATCATTCCTTTGCAAGTGCCTCCTGATAGCCCTGTCAATGACTCAGTGCCTTGAGCTATTTTCATGATATCACCTGGAGTGAATCAAATCACTTGAAGACTGGCATCTGTGATTTTGCAGACGTGAAGAGGAGAATGTGATGAATCATCAATAATGGCAATCCTGGCTGAAGATGGATTCAAGTTCTTCAGTCTTGTTGTTTGCAGTGATTTGCTGAGCTCCCATATCCCTGAGATGTAGGGTTTGTGGGGACTCAAGTGTCAAATGATTGGATAATGGTATGTGACCTTGATTCACTTACAAACTTTTCTATGAAGAGGCACACATTTTCCATCATGCACTTTTAATACCAAAACTATTTTTGTTGATGGTAGGGAGTGGAGTCAAAGATGAGTTTATTCAATTTGAGAACAATTGAGCCAGACAATGTGAGGAGTCATTGGGAGCTGGTCAAGCCTCTGTTCAAGAAAGTACAGATCCCAGACCATCCTAATGGAAAACAGAAATTTAGAGGTATGGATGTTAATGGTGAAAAGGAGATAATTAGTATCAGGAAATAGGTAACTATTAAAAACAGTGGACAATATAGAGTCATAGAGACATAGAGATGGACAGCACGGAAACAGACCCTTTGGTCCAACTCGTCCATGCCGACCAGATATCCCAACCCAATCTAATCCCACCTGCCAGCACCTGGCCCATACCCCACCAAACCCTTCCCAATATGAGTAAAACAGAATAAAAAGAGGACAGAAATCAGTTCTGTGAGATAAGACCAGGTTGAAAAGATTAACTTCTAAGGCAGTCCTGTTTGTACATCTGAGTAATTAGTATCCGGGTGGAGAATGCAGAGTAAATGTAACCATCAAATATTTCCTCAGCACTACTCTGCTCAGTTACCTCCTTTGATCACTCCCTTTAACCTCATTCCCCTTCAGCTTCCAACAGTTCAGCGAACTTTCTAATATTCCCTCACTCACTTCACTACTCTGCCTCTTCCAATTTGAGCAAAGCACAAAACCATAGCCTCTTGCTTTAATAACATTCACCTCTCTCAACCCTCCATTCACTTCCCTCTCTACACCAACTGTCACTTTATCACCACTTGCACCTTTAATCTGTTAATCTATCTCACTCTGTTGTCTTCCAGTTTCCTGCTAGATCTACAAGTTAGAATCCCTACCCTGCAGGTTTGATTAATTACCATTCATCTTTTCAGACTGCCAACTGACAACAGGTAGAAAACAAATTAACTGTGAATGCTAAAGATACAAAATGTCAAAAACACAAGCAAATCAATCAACACCTGTGGTGGTGGTCATGTTTTAGATGTGTTCCCATCAGAGAATGTAATTAGTTACAAAACTCAGTTGTTATGTAATATAATAAAATACATTTTGTTGAATGTGTGAAAAACCACAGTCCACCAGTACAATATAATATTATAATACAATATAATATAATAATACAATACAATGCAATACAATATAAAATTAATTTTAACAATGATAAATACAATTGATCAGATTTTGTTAAATTGAACATCAGCTGCAAGAGAGGACAAAAATCAGTTCTGTGAGATAAGAACAGGTTGAAAAGATTAACTTCTAAGGCAGTCCTGTTTGTACATCTTGGAAAAGAGATGGGCTGAGTAATGAACAGTATCAGAGGTGGAGAATGCAGAGGAAGTGTAGCCATCAAATATTTCCTCAGCATTACTCTCCTCAGTTACCTCCTTTGTGACCATTTCTGTGTACTCCTTCCAAGCTCCTGTTACTGACCGTCCACTCAATGGACGACAATATGCGTTGGGATCTAGTTCATTTTAAACCGAAGCATTTGTTGAATTCACTGCGAGGTGAGCAGAGGAAAGGAATCCAAACATCAGAATTCTTGTGCTCTGTCCTTTCAGTTGATCAGAGGTGTGATCAGTGGCTTCCTGGGATGATGAATGCCAAGTCTGCAAACCCTGGAAGGGGGCCTTATTGGGGGTCCTGAGCTAAATTCTAGCAAGCGCCTTTGAAAATAATCTTGATTCCTTTTCAAAATATTTTCATTTGGTCGCTATTAGAAAAGGATGTTTTTGCCTTACTCAAATGGCAAGCCATTCCTTAACCAAATCAGGGTGGTGAAGAAGATGTTTAGCACGCTTGCCTTCATTCATCAGAACATTGAATATAGGAGTTGGGGTGGCATGTTGAGGATGTACAGGGCATTGGTGAGGCCACTTTTAGAATTGTATACAATTCTGGTCATCTTTCTTTTGGAAAGATGTTGTTAAACTTGAGAGTCCGAAAGACATTTACAAGGATGTTGCCAGCGTTGGAAGGTTTGAGTTATAGGGAGAGGCTGAGTAGACTGAGTCTTTTATCCCTGGAGAGTAGGCTGCTGAGGAATGATCTTCTAGAGATTTATAAAATTATGAGGGGCTTGGATAGGGTGAATAGCCAAGGTCTTTTTTTTTCTAGAGTGGATGAGTCCAAAGCTAGAGGGCATAGGTTTAAAGGTGAGAGAGGAAAGAGTTAAACAGGACCTGATGGTTACATTTTCACACAGAGGGTGGTATATGTATGCAATAAGCTGCCAGAGCAAGTGATGCAGGCTGTACAATTATACTATTTAAAAGGTATCTAGATGGACTTGTGAAAAGGAAGGGTTATAGGCCAAATGCTGGCAAATGGGACTAGGTCAGATTGGGATGTCTGGTCAGCACAGACAGGTTGGACTGAATGGTCTGTTTCTGTGGTGTATGACTCAATGACTCCACTGACCTCACTTGCATGGTGGGTACTTCTTGTTGTCACGCAACCAAGTTCATTCAACCAACAAGCACTGGCCAAGTGAACAGTAAACACCGTTCAAAGTCATGTCTCAATGATTACTTCAGCATGCAGCTCACACTCAGCAGATATTCAGCACTAGTGTCTTTTAAAATATTTGGTGGATAAATTCCCTCAGGGAGTCTCACATTTCATCATTGCAAATTCAACAGTAGTAGAAATGAATGGGGTTTTCTGGGGACGAAAGGTAAAGTTAATGGAAGAAGTCCAAAGGCATTCAACCCATTGATTTTAGAGAGAACAAACTACACAAAAGGATCTGGAAGAGTTGTGGCAGGCACTAAGGAATAGCTCTTTTATTTGTTATTCATTCTGTTCTTTGTGACTTCTTGATGAAGTCAACTAAGTAATTAAGAAGTCTCAAGTGACTTTGCTTTATGATATCTGCTCTGTTGTGCATCTTTCTAATTCCCCAGGATATTGATCCCTGGAGTACAATCCCAGAACAAACAAGTTTCATCAGGTATAAATGTATGCTTAAAAACAGGCAAGAATCATTCCTTCACAAAGAATACACAGAAAGCTGTACAAAATCTGTTTCCAAGCAAAACAATTGGATTTTCCATTCACATTTGAGATTTATCTGAAAATATTAATTTAAAAATACTTCAGATTAAAATTGAGCAGTAAAGAGTTTTCAAAATGCATTGTCAGGATGCAAATATCATTGACAAAGTGAGCATTTAATACACATTGCTATTTGCTCCAAGATAGACCTTTTACTTGAATTGAAGATAATAATTTTGGTACAACTGATTAACTTGTTGGACCATTTCAAAGAGCAGTTAAGTCATCAACTGTTGTGTAATTGAATAGTTTGGAGATCAGACAACCCTGTATCTTTAAGACAGTTACACATCACGACATGCGGCATTCTGGTATTAAAGGTGCCAACTTCACATTCAGTCACACTCTGGAGCGTGAAGTCAGTTTTGAGTATGGAATGTGCAGTAACATCAGACTTCAGGCTATAGAAACACACAAGGAAGAGGAATAGGCCATTCAGCCTGATGACCCTGTTCCACTATTCAATAAGATCATGGCTGATCTGATTTATAACCTCAAATCATCATTCCCTGATAGCCTTTCACCCCACCCTCCCTTGCTTAACAAGAATCCATCTTTCTCTGCTTTAAAAATATTCAACCACCTTTTCAGGAAAACTCTTGCAAAGACTCAAAACCTTCTGAGAGAAAAAATATTCTGTCTCATCTCTGTTTGCATTGGCAACATGTCACTTTTAAATAGTGACCTATAGATCTGGATTGTCCCATAAGAGGAAATCTCTTCACAACTATCCTGTCAATAGCCCTCAGGAACTATAATGTTTCAATTAAGTTGTTACTTACTCTTCTATACAACAATAGATGCAAGCCCAGCCGGTCAAATCATTCCTCATAAGTCAATGCACTCATTCCAGGTTTAAGTTTGGTAACATTTCTCTGATCTGTTTCCAGTGCATTTATGTCATTTTTTAAATAAGGTGACCAATACTGTGCATAGTACTCCAGATATGGTCCCATCAGTACACTGTGTAACTTCCCTACTTTCATATTCAGTTCCCTTTGCAATAAATGATAATATTTTTATTAGGTTTCCTCACTACCTGCTGTGCTGCACAATAACCTCTAGAGATTCATACACTAGGATACCCAGACCCCTCTGTAATATTTCTTTTTTTTAAAAAAATCATATGCTTCTTTATTATCCTTCCTGTAAAAGTGTACAATTTTATCTTTTCATACACCATACTCCAGATCTTTGTACATTCACCTAATTTATCTATATGTCTCTTGAAAATGCTGACATGCTCGTCACAACATATTTTCCAAATAATCTTTGCAATCAGAAAGTCTGGTAATCAAAATTTGCATCCCTTCATCTATGTAATACATTTAAACTATAAACAGCTGAGTTCTCAGCACCAATCCCTGTGGCACATCACTACCCTGATGTACTTATGTAAGGTACGATTTGTCTGCTTAACATGCAAAACAATTCTTCTCATCATATCTCCGTACATGTGAGGGTTCAGAAAAGATTTACAAGAATGTTGCCAGGGTTGGAGGATTTGAGCTATAGGAAGAGGCTGGGCAGGCTGGGGCTGTTTTCCCTGAAGCGTCGGAGGCTGAGGGGTGACCTTATAGAGGTTTACAAAATCATGAGGGGCATGGATAGGATAAATAGACAAAGTCTTTTCCCTGGAGTCGGGGAGTCCAGAACTAGAGGGCATAGATTTAGGGTGAGAGAGGAAAGATATAAACGAGACCTAAGTGGCAACTTTTTCACACAGAGGGTGGTACGTGTATGGAATGAGTTGCCAGAGGAAGTGATGGAGGCTGGTATAACTGCAGCATTTGGAAGTGTTTGAAGGGATATGGGCCAGGTGCTGGCAGTTGGGACTAGATTGGGTTGGGATATCTGGTCGGCATGGACGGGTTGGACTGAAGGGTTTGTTTCCATGCTGAACATCTCTATGACTCTATGACTCTAAATCAATTCTAATCAAATCAACCTGAAAAAGACCTATTTATTCCTGCTGCTTCCTTCCTGTTAGTCAGCAAATTTTCTATCCATGACAATCATCTACCCTTTACACCATAAACCTTCATTTTCTGCTATAACCTTATGGTTTAAACCATAAGACCATAACCAATAAGAACAGGGGTAGGTCATTCAGCCTTTCAATTCAATAGGACCACAGCTGATCTGAACTTCCTTGTGTCCTCTTTCTTGCCTTTCCCAGTATTACATCGACTGTCCCCAACCTACCAGGCAGTGCATTTCAAATCTTAAACACTCATTATATAATAACAAAGCTTCATGTCATCTCTGGGCTCTTTTCACAATTACCAGAAATGAAGTCCCAGCCATTGAAACCGGTCTCTCTTCATTTGCTAAAGCAAACTCTTTAAGAAGTTAAGTACTTGTTTTATTGCTGTACAATCTTATTTTGATTGTGCCTTACTTCCAATTTTGTAGGGAGTAAACAATACTGCTGTGAACCAGCGCCCATTATGCATGATTTGCTATGTAATGAAATTACATTTAAACATCAGGCACCTTGGCTAGTTCAGTATTTCGTGCATAAGATTTGAATGGAAATTGAGTCCTGTGATCAATTAAAGTGTAATGGAAAATGGCTCGAAGCAAATCTCATTTTATTCAAATTGTGGTGCATAATTTAGAGCTTAAACTGTAGGTTTCATTTGTTAGATCTCTATACACATTAAAAAATTAAGCAGATATAAAAGTGATTCATAAATATGTCTGTGATATTGTCATACCAATTACTTGTTGTAGTAATAAGGTAATAAAGATGGAGGGTTGAATTAAATGAGAGATTGAGTACAAATCAAAAGATGCCATTTGGCTCACATCATTTTGCCCACATAACTGCATTAAAAATTTAGTTCATTGAGTCATTTTAATATTGAAAAGAGCAGTACAAATATAATTTTTGTTTTCTTATTAAGCACTGGTTAGACTACATCTGGAATACTGTTTTCAATTGTGATGAATTAATTATAGGGAGTACATTATTACCTTTGGAGACGAGTTTAAATCAGTGATTAAGACCCATTGCTTTTTACATGACTCAAGGCTGGCATAAACTCAGTTTCTGTCATTGGTCATCCTGTGACTGAGCATGTTCGTTCATTCTCAGTGAGCGGGAGGTCTTGGGGGCGATAGTAAAAACCTGGCAGGGTTGGGACCAGGACCTGGTGTAGAGCTGGAGTTGGGAGTGTGGGTGGAGACTGTCTCTGGAGTGGGTACAGTCATGTGATATTGGTGTCATCCTGGTTGTTTGGTGTGTGTGTCCCAGAGATGTTCCCTGAAACATTCTGCAAGTTGACATCCTGTCTCCCCAATGTAGAGACCACATTGAGAGCAATGGACACAGGTATTGGGATGTGCAGGAAAATCTCTGCTGGATGTGGAAGGTTCCTTGGGCCTTGGACAGGGTTGAGGGGGAAGGTGTGGGTGCAGGTTTTACACCTCTTGCAGTGGCAAGGGGAGATACCGGGAGTGGAGGGTTGTTTGGTGGGGAACATGGACCTAATGAGGGAGTCACGGAAGGAATAGTCTCTGTAGTATGCTGATAGAGGAAGTATATCTCTGGTGGTGGTGTCTGATTGTAGGTGGCTGAAATGGGAAAGGATAATGCGCAGTATCTGGAGATTAGTGGGGTACAAGGTGAGGACCAAGGGGTTACTATCCTTGTTGCAGTTGGAGAGGTGGGGTTCAAGTGCAAAGGTGTAGATAGTGAAGAAGATGTGCTGGAGGGTATTGTTGATCACCTGGGAGGGGAAATTGTGGTCTTTGAAACAAGTGACCTTCTCAGGTGTCCTGGAGTGGAATTGATCCTCCCGGGAGCAGATACGGTGGAGGTGGATAAATTGGGAATAAGGGATCTTATTTTTACAGTTT
>NC_057735.1:21055034-21090108 GCF_004010195.1 Chiloscyllium plagiosum
GCGACGGGGGGGAGGCGACGGGGGGGGGTGGGGAGGTGTGGTAAGGAGGAGGTGTAGTCCAGGTAGCTGTGAGAACCAGTGCATTTGAGATAGTTGTCTGTGGTTGAGACTGTCGCTGGAGATGTCACTGGGGAAAGAGGTATCTGAGATGGTCCAGATGAACTTAAGGTCAGGGTGGAAGATGGTAGTGAAGTTGATGAACTGTTCAACCTCCTTGTGGAAGCACGAGGTGCTGCCGATACAATCATCAATATAGTGGAGGAAAAGGTGGAGTAAGGTGCCAGTATAGCTGCGGAGGATGGGCTCTTCCACATAGTTTGTAGAAGGTTGGGCAGCCACAGGGGATGAAATATTGGATAACCTTGCCTTTTGACAGAGATAACTACCAAAGTATGAGAAAGGCTCAACACTGAAGTGGAACATTTCACTGACCAGGTCAGGATTTGTCAATGAATTTGGCAACATTCAAGAACAGCCGAATCTGTTGAGTGCAGAACTAAGAGATCAAGAGTGATTTGGAAGTCTGGTGCAGAGTACCAATGACACTGCAGTTTTTTTCAAACTGTAAATCATGTTCATCTGTGTTAGTCAGTCTAGTCTTGACACAGAGTGACTGAGGTAGCTTTTAGTATTCACATCAGAGGGGAATTGATCTTTAAATTGATTAGCTACTGTCAAACATAATATAAAGGGTATGGAGGGGTGGTGCTATCACACAGCCTTGTTTAACATCAGTCTGGATTTTGAAAGAGTCCCACCTAAGACAGTTGTAGTCAGATCACCGCAAACCAGTTAGGAGTATGGCAATATTTCTTCAATATCAAATTCTTGAGAGAGCAATCTCTGCAGTGAAGACAGGACTACATCACTCTGATGAATTTACTCTGAATCTCCTCCAAGGCTAATATACCATTCTGAGATGCAATATGCAGTTCTCCAGATGGGATCTTTGATTTGATTTGGTTTATTATTATCACATGAATTTATATACAGTGAAAAGTTCTGTATTGCATGCAGTACAGATTTAGATCTTACCATATAAAGTGCATTAGGGTAATAGAACAGAGTGAAGAATACAACATTACAGCTGCAGAGAAGGTGCACAAAGAGTGAGATCAACATTTAATTTAAAGTTTGAGATGTCCATTCAGACGTCTAGTAACAGCGGAGAAGAAGTTGTTCTTGAATCTATTTGTATGTGTATGCAAACTTTTATATCTTCTGCCCAATGTCTCTGGGAGGGGTCTTTAATTATGTTAGTTGCTTTCCCGAGGCAGCAGCAAGTATAGATTGAGTTGGTGGATGGAAAGCTGGTTTGTTTGTTAGATTAGGCTGTGTTCGCAACTCTCTGTATTTTCTTGCGATCTTAGGAAGAGCAGTTACCAAACTGCACTGTGATGCATCCAGATAGAATGCTTTCTATAGCACATCTTTAAAAATTAGAGTCCTTGGGCAAAATTCACTTTGCCTCCTGAGGAAGTAGAGACATTGTTGTACTTTCTTGACCATTGTGGACCAGGAGAGATTGTCGGTGATCATCAGTCCCAGGAACTTGACGCTCTCGATCATTTCCATCTCAGCACCATTGATGCATGTCTTGCACTGTGGTTCCTGAAGTCAATGTCCAGCTCCTTCATTATGCTGACATTGATGGAGAGATTGTTTTCTTTACACCATACAGCTAAGCACTCAGTTCCTTTCCTGTATTCTGTCTTGTTGTTGTTTGAGATCCGCCCTGCGATGATGGTGTCCTCATCAAACTTGTAAATGGAGTTGGGATGGAATTTGACTACACAGGCATGAGTCTGTATGTAGTACAGTAGGGGGCTGAGTATGAAACCTTGTGGGTCACTGGTGTTGAGGATTATGGTGGAGGAAGTGTCGACGCGTACTCTTACCGACTGCGGTCTATAGTGTCAGGAAGTCAAGGATCCAGTCACAGAAGTAGTGGACAAGAGATAGGTCTCGGAGTTTAGAGATTAGTTTGTTTGGAACTATGAAGTTGAAGGCGGAGCTGTAGTCAATAAGCAGGAGCCTGACATAGCTATCCTTGTTATCCAGATGTTCCAGGGATGAGAGTCCAACCAGGGAGATGGTATCTGCTGTGGACCTGTTGCACTGACAGGTGAATTGCAAAGGGTCAAGGATCTTAGCAGAACTCTGTGCAACTGTAATATAATTTTCACCTTTGTTTCCAATTCAGTTAACTTAGAAATAACATTTGATTACTGGCACAATATTTTACATTCTAAAGCTTATTGCCTCAAAAAAAAACTACTATCAATGTAATTCTGAGCAATAGTTAATCATGACTGTACAGCAAATGTTAAGTGATTGTGCCAATGATGTGCATTGCTGTAGATTAGCACCAATCTTTCATTTTGCTTGAATGCTAATAATTGTTCATCTAACTATATTATAAGATAACCCTCAAAACCAAAGTTAATTTATCTGCTATTGATATCAATTTGCTTCTGAGCATTAACAATGTCACATCAGAAACTATCAGACAGTTTGTATACTGCTCAATTTAATCTAGCTTATTTTGTTTCCTTGTGTTATTATGTTACCGTTCATAAAGCATTTGTAAACGGTAGGAATACTAAACTCTTAAAGGAGATATTTCCTCTAAGTGAGTTATGTCGGAGATAACTGTCCATAATTGCATTTTGCTGTGTATGATTCCCAGCTGTACACTGCTAACACTGGTACTGGTGCACACATCTTGATTGTAATCAATGCAACAATTCCAAGTCAGTCACACTCCCAATTCATACTCAGTGGTATTGTTGCACAATTATGTCCTCCCAACTGGAGATGAATCAAAAACTCAGATGTTTGTGCCTGGACTTACAATATGGACTGCAGGCACAGCTTCTTAATGTCAAAATTCATGAACTAAAGGAGGCCACTATGTCTCTCCCAGCTCATTACTGTAGCAAGCTAAGATCAATCAACTGGCTGCAGGTACTGGAAACCTGAAATTCAACAAGAAAATGCTAGAAACACAGGAGAAGTGTGGAGTACAATTATATACAGTGATTATTAGAGAAAATAGCATTATTGATGCATTTCTTTATATTCATGTACAGGATGTAGCAACATTCATAGGCTGTCCCTAATTGCTTTTGAAGGATGGGAAGGACAACACTTAAAGAATGCCAACAGACTGTTAGTCTCCAGCTCATCTACACAACCAAACAACTACTTGTGGCTTTGAGTCCAGTGGGAGTAATTAAACAATTCACTGTACACTCAAAATTTCAAGTTCCACTCAAGACAACACAATTAGAGTTGGATAAGAACGCTAAGGAAAATGGCATTGTTATCAAAACCTGCCTTGTCCCATCACTGATTCATCATTTTGCATTCACCCTTAAATCCCTCTGCACATAGGAACAGTGGTTAACTTAGGTTATTATCAGGAGGAGAAAATCCATGACTTTTAATTTGCCTGACCCATCTATAGCAATGGTTATTTCTTATTGGCAAAAAATATGCAGTCTGTATTGCCCTGCAAAAGGAACATTTGGAAGAATCAAAAAATGTCTACAGTGTAGAAGCAGACCATTCAGCCCCAAAGACCCTCCAAACAGCATTCTACCTAGACCCTATCCATGTAAACTTGCATTTCCCATGGCTAATCCACCTCGATACTACGGGCAGTTTAACATGGCCACACCACTTAACCTGCACATCATTGGACTGCAGGAGGAAACCCCTGCAGACAGGGGGAGAATGTGCAAACTCCACACAGTCACCTTACAGGTGGAATCGAACCCAGGTCCTTCGTGCTGTGAGGCAGCACTGCTAACTACTGAGTCATCAGAAATAAAAGGAATTTTGAGAAAAGCACACGGTTACATTTAAGGTTCAACAGAATAGTCAGAGAATTAAGACAGATATTAAGGAGCATTCTTGGTGGGATGACAGCTAGAATTGGGGTAGTAATATACACACAACCATGTGGGTTTATATTATTTCACATTTGGTTGTGCCTTGTAGACATGATCATCTTAAAGCTGCAATGGGTGAACCATAATGCATGTTTACTGCTCAATTTATGTTCTCTGCACATTTATTACTTTATTTTTGTTTTGTACATGTTTATTTCTTTTTGCATGTTTATTACTCGTCTGATTTATTTACTGATTATTAGTCTGTACATTATTTATTGATTATTACTTTGCACACATCTGTACCACATAATTAGATACTGCATTTTTAAATTGTGCATGGAATAGCAACCCAGCTTGGATATGAACCAATATGGAGGAAAATGGCTAATTACTAGTGTTTGTTCATTATATTAAAAACAATGAACAAAGAAGAGGAACTGTGATAGTATAAACTTCAGAACTTTAATAACTGTTCATGGATTGAATAAATCAACAAAGATAAACTGTCACACAATAACTTTGTCTGCAATAAACGATTAAGGGACAAGGACAAATCTATACAGGAATTGAAAGCAATTAGCCATGCCTGGGAGTCAAAGCTATATGAACAAAACTGTTTTGACATTTGCTTGATAACTGATTGCTTTATACCACAAGTATGACCAATTGCTCTGCCGAAGAATTTAGGGAATTAATTGCAGCAAAAAGTATCTTCAAATAGACAGTCAATGTCAAATGTAATTTGCAACAAAGACACTACTTTTGATAATAGTCATGGTTTGGAGATGCCGGTGTTGGACTTGGGTGTACAAAGTTAAAAGTCACACAACACCAGGTTATTGTCCAACAGGTTTAATTGGAAGCACTAGCTTTTTGAATGCTGCTCCTTCATCAGGTGGTTGTGAGATGAAGGAGCGGTGCTCCGAAAGCTAGTGCTTCCAATTAAACCTGTTGGACTATAACCTGGTGTTGTGTGATTTTTACTTTTCATAAGAAAGCAAGCTGCAGAATTGATGGTTTTGGAGAAGTAGTCACTAATTTGGATGAAAAAACCTAAAGAATCATCAATATATCACATCATGGACCTGGAGAATGAAAATCTCTATACGAATTGGACACCATAACTCCCCTTCAGTGGAATTCCAGAGGAGAAAGAGAGGACTGCAGATGCTGGAGATCAGAGTCAAAAAGTGTGGTGCTGGAAAAGCACAGCCAGTCAGGCAGCATCTGAGGAGCAGGAGAATCAACATTTTGAGCATAAGCTCCTCATCAGGAAACTCCAGAGGACAACTTTGCATATGGATCGAACCCTGAACACTTCCAGAGACAGACACCATTGGTGGAATCATAGCTAAATTCTATCATTACTGAAAATGTGTTGCTGGAAAAGCGCAGCAGGTCAGGCAGCATCCAAGGAACAGGAGAATCGACGTTTCGGGCATAAGCCAGCAACACATTTTCCAGCAACACATTTCCAGCTCTGATCTCCAGCATCTGCAGCCCTCACTTTCTCCTAAATTCTATCATTAGTCAGGTTAGTCAAGTTAAGTCACGATTCTTACCTTGCTTACTTCAGGAGTCTTATTTTGGTTGCTACAAGCAATAAAGTTTAAATCATTGTTCCAGTACTTAATCTCTGTCAGCTTTTTTAATAAGTAGCTGAATTAAAGGTATCTTGTGCTGATTTACCCACACAATGGTCCTAGTCATGGGTTTGGAAGGTGCTGTTAAAGGAACCTTGGAGAATGTCTGCAGTGCATCTTGTAGATACTATACATTACTGCCACTGTGCATTGGAGGTGGAGAGAGGGAATGTTGAATATGTAAGTTGGGGTGCCAATCAAGCAAGCGGCTATGTCTTGGCTAATGTTGAGCCTTTTAACTGTTTGTTAGAGCCGCATTCATTCACAAACAGACAGCAATCCATCACACTGCTGACTTGTACCATGAAGACGGTGAACAGATTTTGAGAAGTCAGGTGGTGAGTTACTCATTATGGAATTCCCACCCTCTGACCTGCTCATGTAGATACAAGATTTATATAGCTGGTTTTCCTAATAGTCCTGTCATGAACAGATGCATCTGCTACAAGCAGATTGGTGAGGTAAGATCAAGAATGCTTTTCCCTCTTATAGTTCTGACTCCATCTGCAGCTGGCCCAATCTAACAGTTATGTTCTTTCGGATTCCACCATCCTGGTTAGTAGTAGGATTACCAAAACACAACTTGGAAGTGTTTATTGAAGTTTCCTAATCAGAATGCATGGTGTGCCCAAATCACCCTGAGTCCATCTTCCAAGTGATGTGAAACATAGAGGAGAAAGGATTCATCATCTGAAGTGGTGGGAGCAGTAGATGGTAATCAGCAGAGATTTCCTTGCCCATGTTTCAAGAGTACTCAGTCAATGTTAAAGACTCTCAGGGCAATTACCTCCCAAATGTGCCACCATATCAGGGATGGAGGTGATGGGAATTGGGACATTTTCTGTAAGATACGGTTATGACTGAGTGACAATGACTATATCAGGCCATTGCTTGAATTTTGACACAAGCTGGATGGGGTGGGGATCAATAGAACTATGTGTGCTTTAGGTCAATGCCAGGTGTTCCATCTAGTCTTATTCCCTTCATGAGACCTTTTAGTGCTTAGATACAACTGAACAACTCGCTGCACCATTTCAGTGAACTTTGAACACAAGATCTCATTAATGTAGATCTGGACTCACACGTAGGCCAAAAGAGATGTGGATGGATTAGAGTCATCGAATCATATAGTTTCACATACAGAATGAAGTCCTTCCACTCAGAATGTCCATGCTGGCTATCAAGCTCCTACCTATTCTAATTCCATTTCCCACCACTTAGTCACTAGCCTTGTGTGTAATGACATTTCAAGTGTAAATTGAAATACCTCTTAAATATTGTGAGGATTTCTGCCTCCACTCTTTCATGCAGTGGGTTCCAGATACCCACCATCCTTTGGGTGAAAGCTGTTTTTCTTAAATCCCCTTTACACCTCCAGCCACTTAGCTTAAATCACAGCCTCTGGTTATTGACAGGGAAAGAGTTTCTTCTTACTCACTCGATCTATACCTCCTATAATTCTACACACCTGAATTTAGATCTCACTCCCACACCCATCCCACCCCCTTCCCCACTCCCCTGCCAACTGGCCTTCTCAGCTCTAAGAAAAAGTACCCCAGTCTTTCTAATCTCTCTTCCTAGCTGAAACATTCCAGCCCAGGTACCATCCTGGTGGGGATCAAACTTTTAAAAAATAAACTAATCGATCCCATACATTCCTCAACATCCAGTCTCTCTAGATTTGTAGTCCCATGTTTCTCCTTAACACAGGTAGATTTCATTAATGAACCAGATGGACTTTTTACAACACTCAACAATGATTTATAGTCACTAGTAAACTGGCTTTTAATTCCAGATTTATTAATTCAGTTCAAATTTCATTAGCCATGGTCGGCTTCAAACCCATGTGCCCAGAGCATTAGCTCTAGAGTACTAGACTAGAAGCATACAATCCCTACAGTGCGGAAACATGCCATTCAACCCATTGTGTTTGCACTGACCCTCTCACCCAGAATCACCTCACCATCATATCCCTGTAACATTGTATTTCCAATGGCTAACCCCCTTGCCTGCACATCCCTGGACACTACGGGCAATTTAGCATGGCCAATCCACCTAGCCAGCACGTCTTTGGACAGTGGGAGGAAACCAGAGTAGCCAGAGCAAATCCACACAGGCACAGAGAGAATGTGTAAACTCCACATAGGCAGTTGCCCGAGGGTAGAATTGAACCTGCTCCCTGGCTCTGTGAGGCAGCAGTGCTAACTGCTGAGCCACCGTGCCGCCCCTTGATTAGTGACAATTCTAATATGTCAGCTGTTGTCAGGACAAGCTGGGACCAGGACGCAAAGAGAAAATGTCTAAGAGAAGCTGACTACACTCTCTAGTGTACAGTATAATGTTTAATGATGCTTGTGAATACTTAGTTAGATGAGTACAAACCCAACCTGTCTAGGTGGTGGCAGCAGTTAACAAAGCCAGACTGCTGTTAGAAGATATGGGAACCTCTTGTAAGGATTCTCCCAACTAGGAAGGTGGCAAACTGTTGTATCGGTCAGACACTGAGCAGGACAAGAACATCTTTTTGAAGCAGGCTTGGAGAGAAACTTTGTGTTTGAAAATAAATAGCTCAGAGAGGAGAGCTCCACACGGAGAGCAGGGAAAAAACAACACTGTAACAGGGCAATGAGCTCTGGAGGCAGTCCCCAGAGCACTCAGGCCATGAAAGGGGAAAAGCAAGGAAGAAATTTGCCTACAGCAAGGAGCAGCAGGAGAAGCAGTTTCTCACAGCTTAACTCGTCAAGTTTCAGATGAATGGACATGGAGATGGGAAACTAAAGGAGACTCAAAGTCCACAGCAGGAAGGATTTCTTCCCACAGAGTGTGGTCGAAAGTGTGCCAACTCTAGTTCAATGAATTGTGCCAGAGGTTCTGCCAGGACCAAAACCAGGCATATCTCAAAGTGAGGAGTCAGCTGGGACTAGTCGAGTGCCAAATATTGTAAGCAGCAAGTGATTGACGGAGCCAAGTGATCCAAAAAGTAATGGATCTGGTTTAAGCTCTGCAATCACGCCCCAATCCAGATGTGAATGGTGGCAGGCAATTAAGCTACTCATTGGAGGAGGAAGCTTCCCGAATATCCCCATCCACAATGATGGAAGAGCCCAAGACATCAATGCAAAACATAAGGCTGAAGCATTTTCAACAATCTTCATTGTGCAGAATGAATGATGCATCTTGGCCTCCCCAAAGGCTCCCAGCATTACAGATACCAGGCTTCAGCCAGTTTGACTCATTCCACATGGTATCAAGAGTAAAAGCACAGGATGCTGTAAAGGCTATGGACCCTGTCAACACTCCAGCAATGCTACTAAAGACCTGTGCCCCAGAACTTGCCACACCCTTAGCCAAGCTCTTCCAGTACTGCTATATTACTGACATCTACTCAATAATGTGTAAAATTGCCCAGGTATGACCAACACACTAAAAGCAGCAGAAATCCAATCCAGCCAATTACCACCCCCATCAGCCTGCTCTCAATCATCAGCAAACTGGTGGAAGGTGTCATCAACAATGCTACATGGTTCAGCAATAACCTGTTCAGTGACGCCCAGTTTGGATTCTGCCAGGGCCACTCACCTCTTGACCTCATTACAGACTTGGTTAAATCATGGACTAAAGAGCTGAATTCCAAAGGTGAGTTGAGAGTGACAGCCCTTGATATCAAGGTTGCAGTTATCTGATTTTGACATCAAGGAGCCTGAGCAAAACTCGAATCAATGGGAATCAGAGGGGAAACTCACTGCTCATTGGCATCATGCCAGCACCAAGAAAGATTGTTGTAGTTGGTGAAGGTCAGTCATCTCAATTCCATTTTATCCTGCAGGGGTTCCCCAGGATAGGGGCCTCTGTTCACCAATCTTCAGCTGCTTCATCAGTGACCATACCTCTAAATTATATGATCAGAAATGGAGACATTTGCTGATTATACCATGTTCAATACCATTTGGGACTCCTCAGACACTGAAGCAGTCTATGTCCAAATACACCAAGACCTGGACATAACCAGGTTTGGGCTGACAATTAGCAAGTAACACTTGGACCAGACAAGTGCCAGGCAATGATAACCTCTAACAAGAGAGAATCTGAGAGAATCTAACCATCATCCCCTTGACATTCAATGGCATTACTGTTGCTGAGAAGTTGACATCCTGAGGGTTACCATTGGCTAGAAATAAGTTTGACACCATGGTGTGCCAGAACCTGAACTGGGACCCATCATATCAATACAATGTCTACAAGAGTAGGCCAGTGGCTAGGAATCATTCAGCAAATAACTCACCTTCTATTTACTGCCTGGTACAATTCAGGAGTGCAGAGGAATACTTCCCACTCTTCTGGATGAGTGCTGCTCCAACAACACTCAAGAAGCAACACACCCACAAATATTCATTCTCTCCACCCACTGAGGCACAACAGCTTATGAGTGAACCGTAGGCAAGATGTCCTCCAGAAATTTGCTGAGGCTCTTCAAACAACACCTTCTAAACTCACAACCACTACAATCCAGAAGGGCACGGGCACTTGGTACAGAAAAATACCACCATCTGTGAGTTTTTCCCCAAGCCACTCACCATTTTGAACTGGAAAAACATCACTGGCCCTTGAGTGTTGCTAGGTCAAAATCATGGAATTCACTTCCTAATTGCATTGTGGGCCAACCTACACCAAATAGACTGCAGTGGCTCTGACAATGTTGCTCCTTTAACAAGGTTATGTGGCCTTGTTTTCTTTTTCAGAGCAGTTGTAAAGACAGTGGTTCTGGTGTGACGGTTTTGATGGCATTTAGGGGCAATTTGATTATAGCTAACAGATACTGCCTCAGAAAAAAAACTTTCAAGTTTAAAAAGACACTTGTACAAGGAAAGGCCAGTTCTCCCAGCTCAGTTTTTCTCTGGTTTGGCTTTTATCAGTCTGGCTATTCAGAGCAAATAGTCAGTCAGTTTGTTTGAGGCTGCTGATCAAAGAAATAGTTACATGGAAGAAGGTGTTCCATGATGAATCACTCTACCATCTCTCGGTCTGACATCTCTCCTGTAAGACCTGTGTTTGATTTTACATTTTTTGCAAAGTGGTATGTTATGAAGTTGAAGGCATTTTCTGTACCTTTAAGAGAGAGTGAATGTTGTTCTAAACTGAGAGCTTACAAGCACCTGTGTATATGATGAGATGGTAGTCCCAGAGTGTACTGGAAATTAAAAATGTGTAACATTTGACTGTGAAATGGATTCCTAAATTTTGGTTGCTGCTTTGACGATAATTCGAATTTGGCCAATCAGTTTAAATTATGCCCTAGGATACTAAAACCCATTCGAGTTTGAATTTATTGTTTTGTCAACATCGAACCAATGAGACGATCTAATGTTGGGGATATAAAAATGCAGACATTTTGAAAATTGCAGGGGGAGCAACAACCATCAAGGGAGACCCAAGAAATTAGGAAACCCTCTCTATCAAAGCTATATTTTCATATGAAACATACTCATAGTGAAAAGAAAGAAGATGACCCAGGAAGGTCAGCAACCAGAAGAGTGAAGTCAAGAAGATGACAGCGGCTGTGTAGTTTTGAAACTAAGTTGATATAATTTTACTAAGTGTCTTATTGGAAAAGCATATTGTTGGAGGCAGTTAATAAGCAGAGAAAGGGGGGCTTAGAGTTGTGAATAGTTGTTGCTTGGTGTTCACTTTTAGAGTTAAAAAATAAATTGATATTATTTTCCTTAAATAGTGGAAATTGAGAGTTCTCTGTCACTCATATTTTAACAGATTTTCGAGGTGAGGTGAACTTCTCTGGGTGTTTGGTTTAATTAACAGATGTGTTCACTTCAGTGTCGTAACAGGCATTTATGGGGATTGTTGCAAGTAATTGGAATAGCGTCATTAAGGTGGGATAGTCTGTTGGGTTTTTGGATAGGTTAAGTGTTTCTGTATTCTCTTCTCTTTTGTTTGTGTCTCATTCGGCAATCCTGCATATAAATTCTGTTTTGTTTAAAACCCAGTGATTGGGCCAGCTGCGTCACTTCCCGAATGCTTACGTTATACCTACTTAAAACAACCAGCAAAGTTAGGGTTCGGGCTTCTTTCTTCAAATGGTTTGAGGGGATCTGGCCTGTTCCATAACAGGCTCAAGAACACAGCTCATGACCACCTTATCATGGGCAAATAAGGATGGGCAATAAATACTGGGTCAGCCAGTGACATCTACGTGTCGTGAATACATTTTCAAAAAAGGTTCTGCTGTAGAACTGTAATTTTAATTGCGATTTTATTGGTATTTATTTACAATTGTTGGAATTGTAATTGAATAGGCAGCTACAGAATGGAGCGGGTGGGGGGGCGTTCTTTCTCATGTTTTTAGACAGGTCAGTGTGTATAATAATAAATAGAGAGCTTTTCTTCCGAGGTCTTGTTTTTCCCCCATGCTGAGGCAGAGCTTTCCAAAGTTTGAACCACTGTGACCCATATCAAGGCTTAAAAATTGCCATGATCCCATAATCAGAATGGGGCCAGTGCAGGGTGACCACAGCGATGGGGCAGGGGCGCGGGGAGCGAGGTAGGGGTCATGAGGATTGCTATGAGGTCAGTTACAGGGGATGGAAAGGAGGTAAAATATTTGAACTTCAGGGTTTTTTTAAAAACCTGTTTATCACTGGCTTTTTTGGAGCAAAAATAAGACCTCAAAGGTCAGTCAGATTGGTCACCCCCACCATTAAGAAAGGATTTAAAGGGGCCTTCCCTCTGTTATCACTAGGTCGTGAGCTCACGGCAACCATTGCCATTGTGGAACTCAGAACCACAAAGAGCTTGGAGGATACTGGAAATACATTTGACACCCACTAGAGGGCAGATTGATCCATACTGCATGAAAACAGATGATCTGCTCCTTATCTCTTTGAATGTATGCAAACTGGCAACGTGTTCCCTTACAACAGTGATCACAATTCAAAGTATTTAATTATATAACATACTTAGTGATGTCTCAATTACTGGTTACAAATTAACTAATGAAGCATTAAGAAATACAAATCCTTTTTTTTTCATTTGTTTCCTAAGAGAAGTGTTTTTGAACATATTTATTATTTGCTTATTGGGGTTTAGATATTCCAATTTTATATTTTCCAGTCAAACTGTTGAGAGATGTTAATACACATCTCCGAAGCAGATGGGACTTAAACATGGGTTTCCTGGTTCAGAGGTAGAGACACTACTTCTGCACCATAAAACCCCCTAGATATTATAAATTTGTTAAGAAATCTAACATTGAGCACTTGTAATTGATATATGAAATACACAGCAATTTACAACTCCATTATTAACGTGATGTACTGCAGTGTCTGCATAATTCCAGCAGAGGGTGATGTTTACCAATCAATGTTATACACAAATCTCAAAACAAAATAGCATGGGAGCCAACCAAATATTTATTTTGAATTTAAAATGTTATTACAATTAGATATTGTTTCAGAAAGTACAGCCTCATATCAGCTGGCACCATAAGAGTGAAAGTGTGCCTATCTTCAGGGACTCTGTGATACTATTTATCAGGTTGCAAAGTGGTTAAAAAGGAAAAATGTTACTGAGCATTATAATATTTTGCCAGTGAATTCTTGTGAGTCATTAAAAGGGAAGGCCATGATTTGGATATTTTAGTCTTACATTCAGAGATAATTATTTATCAAACCTTTTTTCAATTGTTTGGAATTGTATAAAAAGTGTATGGTAGCGATTACGCCTGTCAAAGCACTGATTTGTTTTGATTCACTTTGCATCCGTTTAATATACTCACTCCACTCGAAAGGAAAACTCACTCTGCCAAGGGTGACAATTTAGTTGAGGTAATAGTGGATCTAATCTGTGGTTCAAACTTTGGAAGGAATTGAAGTTGGTCAATACACTGTGTTCACATTTGTAATAATGAAGTTCATAATTGGTTTTATTCCTACTTCAGTAATTTCATGAGCAATCAGAAGCTTGAGTAAAATGCACATGGCGCTTAAGCACTGTGCATGCTGTTCTGCTTTCCTAATTCCCCAGTGGTTTTGTAAAAGGAGGGTTCACCATCAAAATTTAGATAAAAAACGATTTAAATATTGCGCTTGAAGTGCCTCGGTTTTAGTGATCTGTAAAAAGGGCTTGTTGGAGCTACCTGAAACCTTGCAATGATTTGTCAGCCTGCTTTTCAGGCTCAGGACAATCCAATCCTCCTGAAACATATATGGCAAATTATCATTTGAGTTGAAAACAACAATACTGCAGAATTCAGGTTGGACTTCATCCATGAGATGGTGTAGCACCAAAAAGAAATCATACTTGAACTTGCAGGATTCATAGCTCTCAATGGATGTATGATCTAATTCCATGCACCTTTTAGTGTAATTTTATAAGCAGTGGTTATAAGCCAGTTCAGTCAGCAGAATGGCATCATTTGCCTCTCATCTCCCCTCTGCATTCAATATTCATCCATAAAGCAATCTAGATTTTTTTGGAAGTCTCTTAAGCATTTGTGAGGCTATTCTATACAGTTCCAATTAATGGTTATTAGCCCGAAACATTAACTCTGTTTCTCTGTCTGTAAATGCTGTATAATTTGATTTTGCATGCTTCTGGCATTATCCTGTTTCTCTTTCAGATTTCCACTCTAGAAAGAATTTAACTTTTGTTTTCAACCTTCAACTTGTTTTCACCAAGCAGGGGCACTGTCTTTATGAAACTGTTTGACACTGGGTCACTCCAGCTCCCATTTGCCTTACAGATGGTTAAAACACAAAGAAAACATTTTCAACCCAGTATTGTAGGAATAAAGAAATATAAAGACGAGGAGCCTGCGTTTATACAATCTTATGTGAACTTAAAACATTTCAAAGTCACTCCCAGATAATGAAATGATTTTGCAATGTAGTCACTGTTGCAAGTAGGAAAACACAGTAGCCATTTTGGAACCATTGAGAGCTATGGATCCTGCAATAGGGCGGCACGGTGGCTCAGTGGTTAGCACTGCTGCCTCACAGCACCAGAGACATTGGTTTGATTCCACCCTCGGGTGACTGTCTGTTTGGAGTTTGTACATTCTTCCTGTGTCTTGAGTGGGTTTCCTCCGGGTGCCTGGGCTTCCTCCCACAGTCCAAAGATGTGCAGGTCAGGTGGATTGTCCATGCTAAATCGCCCCTTAGTGTTCAGGGATGTGCAGGCTGGGTGGATTAGCCATGGGAAATGCAGGGTTACAGGGATAGGCTAGGGGGTGGGTCTGGGTGAGATGCTCTTCAGTGTGGACATGATGGGTCAAATGGCCTGCTCCCACACTGTAGGGATTTTATGATTTTGTCGACAAAGGCGAAAGTGACCAGCTAATCCTCCTTAAAGGAAGATGTACGGTTATCAGCTGGGATTTTGTGCTCAAGTCTAAAGCAGGGCGTGCAACCATGCTGCCTCATTAAGCAGACAGAAGAGGCTGACAAACAAGAGATTGAAAGACAATATTATTATATAGATAGTTGTTGGCATACAGATATCAATGAAATTTAAAGTACATATTTTTCTGCTTTACCTATATATAAAACTTTCGGAACTAACTGTTATGAGAAAGTTCATTCAGTAGTCAAATGGCCCAGATATTCCAGATGTTCCAATCTCTGGATAGTTGGAAACTCTATGTACCCCCAAAGATAAACATTGGGGCACCTTGGCACTGACTCTTCAAGAATTGACTAAATTCCAATGAGTAATTCCCCAGCTTCCTGGTTCACTATGCAAATGTCTCCGACTCTAAGTTATACTCATAAACTTGAGGGACAGTTCTGACTTACACACCTGGATAGCTAGTTGAGAGTGTGGTGCTGGAAAAGCACAGCAGGTCAGGCAGCATCTGCGGAGCAGGAGAATTAACGTTTCAGGCAAAAGCCCTTCATCAGGAATGAGCTTGTGGGCCAAGGGGGTTAAGAGATAAATGGAAGGGGGAGTGGCTGTGGGAAACTATCTGAGAATGCAATAGGTAGATGAAGATGTGGAGACAGTGATAGGTCAGAGAGGAGGGTGGAGCAGATAGATGGGAAAGACGATGGACAAGTCAAAAGGGTGGTACCGAGTTGGAGGCTTGAGATTGGGATAAAGTGGGGGAGGGGAAATGAGGAAACGGTGAAATCCACATTAATCCCATGTGGGTTGCAGGGTCCCAAGGTGGAAGATGAGGAGTTCCTCCTCCAGGCGTCGGGTGGTGAGGGAGTGGCGATGGAGGAGGGCCAAGACCTGCATGTCCTTGGTGGAGTGAGAAGGGGGAGTTAAAGTGTTCGGCCCCATGGTTGGTGCAGGTGTCCCAGAGGTGTTCTCTGAAACAATCCGCAAGTTGGCACCTGTCTCCTCGACATAGAGGAGACCACATCGGGTGCAACGGATACAGCAGATGACATTAGGGACGTGCTGGTAAATTTCTGTTGGGTGTTGAAGGATCCTTTGGGTCTTCAGACGGGGCTGAGGGGGGAGGTGTGGTACAGGTTTTGCACTTCCTGCTGTATCCGTTGCACCCCGATGTGGTCTCCTCTAGCCTCTCCCTGACCTGACCTCACCATCTACTCACCGAAATCACACATTTATTAGCACCCTGAGAAACTATTTACATATCCTAAAGCTTTCCAGTGTAATATTGAATGAATAAACTTAACAGAATATGGCAGCTGGTGACATTAAAAAAAATAGAATTGCCTATCTTCCACTCAATGAGTCCGACAGAGAAACAGTTCAATGGGAGACCGCTCCATATTCGTGAAGAGGCCCACAGTTTCTGAAGTCCAAGCCAGAGCTCCATCATTGGGAAAACAAAATAATGGAGTGGTGAGCCAATGGTGATTGTCATACCTCAGATTATTTGGCCCAATGTATCAGTCCATTAGCCTTATGGAAAAAAAATAAGCACTTTATGAAGTGAAAACATTTCAGGTCTAACAATGTTATTATTTCAATCTCTGAGAATCAAGAGATACAACATGATTAATATCATATTTCATTGCATGTTATATTGACAAACTAGCTTGGTAGGAATTTGGAACTATCCAACTTCCACATGGTTGAAGAACAGACAGCACACAATTGTTCACCCAGCTTGATTTTCCTGACCCATGCCACTCTCCCCACCAACCTCACCGAACCCCTAGGTACCTTCCCCTGCAACTGGAAAAGATGCAAAGTCTGCTGGCATACCACCCCCCCTCACCTCCATCCAGTGATCCCAACAAGCCTTTCCAGGTGAGACAGAGGTTCCCCTGCCTCTCCTCCAACCTAGTTTACTGCATCAGGTGCTCCTGATGTGGTCTTCTCGACATCAGGGAAACCGAACGTAAACTTATGGCACGTTTCACCAAGCATCTCAGCCGTGCTCTTAAGGGACATCCTGACCACCTGGTCACTGCTCTTTTCAATTCCCCTTCCCACTCCCTCTCCGAGACGTCAATCCTTGTCCACTTCCATTGCCACAGTGAATCAGACTGAAAATTTGAGGAAGAACACCTCGTCATCCACCTAGGCAAACTACAGCCTGGTAGAGTTCTCCATTGAGTTCTCCAAATTCAAATAACCTCCTTTCCTATCCCCCAGCTCAATTTCCAGCCCCTCCCCCTCCATTCTGTTCCACCAAATGGCCCTTCCTTCCAACCACCAACTGGATTCATTTCTCACATCAACCAACCAAGCCATAGTCTCTACTTGTGATCACCTATCACTACCTCACTATTCTGCTCCTCTCCCCACTCAAAACCCATGCCTGCCCCCTCCTTTATCTGCAGCTCCCCTCACACCCACCCCCAATCCTGAAGAAGGGTTACACCCAAAATGTCGACCTCTCCTACTCCTGTTGCTGCCTGGCCTGCTGTGTTCTTGCAGCCTCCTGCTTGTGTCCCTTGGATTCCAGCATCTGCAGTTTTTTCCTTTCCCGTGACTGAACCAAGCAAAGGCCCAGGAGAGAGAGCCGCACCACTGTGGTACAAATATTGGAAGACTTTGGGACTCCTCAGTCCCACCCCGAACCCAAAATCTTTCATTATCGCAATAACAGGATTGGGGTCATCCATAGATTGTGCATGTGCAGTTCCCAGTGATTTTGAATTTGGCATTTGAATTGAATTTATTGTCACGGTACCGAGGCACAGTGAAAAGCTTTGTCTTGTGAGCAATACAGGCAGATCACAGAGTTAAGTAGCATTGATAGTAAATAATAGGTAAACAGCAGCAAAAACAAAAACACAGGTACAGGCAAATGTTAAGAGTTTGTGAGTCCTTTCAGTATTCTAACAACAGTAGGGTAGAAACTGTTTCGAAACCGGCTGATGCATGTGTTCAGGCTATTGTACCTTCTCCCCGATGGTAGAGGTTGTAGAAAAACATTACCAGGGTGGGATGGATCTTTAAGAGTGCTGGCGGCCTTTCCTTGACAGCGGGCCTGGTAGGTGAATTCTATAGATGGGAGGTTGGCCTTTGTGATTGTCCGGGCCGAGTTCACTACTGGGTATTTAAATAATCAGCTTCCTGCACCGAGATCAGGATTTGGAGTCCAAATCTGGAACACAAAGTGTGACATTTTCGTGAAGGGGTGATTCTCAGCTGAACTTTCAGATGGACAGCTACAACTGCTTATAGAATGGAAATGTTTGTTTGAATATGGGGTTTAGTTTGCTATAAGATAAGATAAGGATCTCAGGTGAGATGACTGTTTTCATAAGTGATGAAATGTAGGAATTTAAATACCTATATGATGGAGAAGACATAAACAGCACCACAGGACTCAGTGCTAGCCCCAATATATGTTTAAATGACCTGTCAATGACCATGTCTCGAAAGGTCTATCACCTTGCTGTGCAACCCAAGATCCCCTCCCCCATGGTCCCTGGAGCAGATCCTTAAAGAAGACACTACAAATTTGACAGACTACTGCACCACATAGAATCTCATAGTGAAAGCCTCTCTAATTGTATTCCATCTCATCATGCCAGTGCCAACACAAACTACATATCTACATGGATAGCCAGAGATCAAAGCCTGATCCCAAGCCAGTGTACCTGGGCATGACTCTAGATGGAACTTGGTCGACCAGGAGCATCTGAAAAAAGTAGCAGCAAAGGTCAAACCAGAAACAAGTTATTAATCAAACTTGTTGGATCTACATGATGCGCTGCTATCATAACACTTTGAACCTTAGCCCTTGTTCAATCATACCCTGCAGCAAAACCCTCTGCTCAGCATCCGTCCTCTGGCTTCCAGCCCTCAAGACACCACTCCCCTATACATCCAGACACTAACAAAACCCCACATGGTGGGAACTACCCCTGTTGCACCTCACTTACTGCTACTTAATGACATGTTAATCCATCTCCTGGCCATCTGCCATCTCAACGCTCTATAGTGAGCAGCCTTCCTGTGCAAGAGCCACTAAAGGTCACCTCTGGGTCAAAAGATTGGAAACACGGCAAGTTACCAGCAAGTTCCTTGTAATGAATCCTGATGGTTGAATAGCAAGCTTTGTACTATCACAGGGAGAATGGTCCTTGCTGAACAGATGTAGGTCAGGACGGGGCTCCTGCTCGACCAATCCCCAGCTCAATACAAGCTCCTGTGTATCTGGGGAGAGACACAAATAATCCTGCTAATTATTGAGGGGTGAATCCCTACAGAGTAAGTTGCTGACAAATCATCTTCTACTGAAGAAATGAGAAGTCAATTGCATTGTTCCAGGAGTGACATGCACAAAAAGAAAATCAGTAATGTGTTTACTTTTAAATTATTTTTAGAATACTTTATGTCCTATATTGGTCCCATGACTACATCCTTCTATGTAATTTTCTTGTAATTAAATTGAGTTTAGTCTTTTAGTTTCCTGGTTGGGGTGAGGCGGGATGGGAGCTGTGCAGAGCAGTGTAGAGAAGTGGTGATGCTTTAAAATCCTGTAATGTGATTGGCTTCTGCCATCATTCTAGATCTATGCCATACATGCCCACTGAAGGACACTGTAATCAATTCCAGGATCACTACAGGACCGATAAGCTGTAATTCATGCCAATGAAAGCACAAGATCATTCAGTGAACCTTACCTCACACACCTTGGCAAGTGTCTGATTTGGGCGTTATCTCCAGCAGGGCATCTATCCAATGCAGAATGCTTACGTTATCTCTTGTAACATAAGAAACTGGACATAGTGACCATTATATTGAAGGATCAAACATGTTTATGAAAACTAGGAGAAAGTGAGGACTGCAGATGTTGGAGATCAGAGTTGAGAGTGTGGTGCTGGAAAAGCACAGCAGGTCAGGCAGCATCCGAGGAGCAGGAGAATCAATGTTTCAGGCATAAGCACTTCATCAGGAATTCTCCTGCTCCTGAGATACTGCCTGACTTGCTGTGCTTTTCTAGCACCACACTTTCGATGATGTTTATGATAGCTGGCATATATATATATATATATACAAACACTACATTCATACCCAAATAAGTGTCTAGGCTAGCATTAGACTATATTAACTGGTTACAGCAGAAGAGCATTTTCCTGATATAGCATGCTTCAAGTGATTTGACACCTTTATACCCTGAGATCACATGCTATGATACAGTGATGATACTGACATATTAAATGTGAGGCATGGTTACATATTTACAAAACATTTTCCCAAACAGATATACATGGTGATGCTTATGCACATGTTGTCAATTCAGTAACTACACAAATAGGTAAGAGACTTGTCAAGATTAACATTTCAAACCTCGATATAGTTTGGCAACTCATCGTGAACTGGTGAGCATATACTTCTCTGGAAAAGTATGTTTTCTTTTCTGTTATATTTTATTGACAATTTGGTTTTATGTCAGTTCATTGCTGTCACTCAACGTCACCACAAAATCATCATCCTCAGCAGTGTTTTCATCCGCACTCACTACAGATCTGATTAATGTGCTGTATGTTGGTCTAAGCTGGCTTTACTTCCTTTCCAACATACCATGAGTGATAATGACTTCAGAAGATGTGGTTGCTTACTCTAGAAACCTAGGTTGGCATCCAAGTACTTGGAGCAAGTGAGGACTGCAGATGCTGGAGATCAGAGCTGAATAATGTGTTGCTGGAAAAGTGCAGCAGGTCAGGCAGCATCCAAGGAACAGGAGAATCGATGTTTCAGGCATAAGCCCTTCTTCAGGAATCCAAGTACTTGGTTTTGGTTTTCAAACTTGATCAATTGTGAAAGTTCTTTATTGGTCAGAGTATTGAGTACAGGAGTTGGGAGATCATGTTGCAGCTGTATAGGACATTGGTTAGGCCACTGTTGGAATATTGCATGCAATTCTGGTCTCCTTCCTATCAGAAAGATGTTGTGAAACTTGAAAGGGTTCAGAAAAGATCTACAAGGATGTTGCCAGGGTTGGAGGATTTGAGCTATTGAGAGAGGCTGAACAGGCTGGGGCTGTTTTCCCTGGAGTGTTGGAGGCTGAGGGGTGACCTTATAGACGTTTACAAAATTATGAGGGGCATGGATAGGATAAATAGACAAAGTTTTTTCCCTGGGGTTGGGGAGTCCAGAACGAGAGGGCATAGGTTTAGAGTGAAAGGGAAAAGATATAAAACAGACCTAAGGGGCAACTTTTTCACGCAGAGAGTGCTACGTGTCTGGAATGAGCTGCCAGAGGATGTGGTGGAGACTGGTACAATTGCAACATTTAAGAGGCATTTGGATGGGTATATGAATAGGAAGGGTTGGGAGGGATATGGGCCGGGTGCTGGCAGGTGGGACTAGATTGGGTTGGGATATCTGGTCGGCATGGACGGGTTAGACCGAAGGGTCTGTTTCCATGCTGTACATCTCTACGACTCCATGACTCTATGTTCACCTGTGAACCTCTTTCATTCTCTTTCTTTGAAGAATAATTCCTTGTGTTTTGGAATAGTTAGATAATTTGGTTGCTGGGCAGGTCATACTTACTTTCCACAAGTTGTGCTGAGGATGGCAATCTTGTTCATCATCAACATTGCACATTACAATGTGAAAATCTTGTTCTGTCGCTTAACAATTAATAATAAAGAATTTGCTAAATACGTTCTGCTAAACCATTTGTACATGGAGTTTGCTGTGATGATGTGATCTTGTTCATTCTGCATCTAATACACATGTCGTGAAAGGGTTTGTTGGTGAATTAAAATCTGTTGTCAGACATGATCCTTTAAGAAACATTAAATAAATAGGCAGTCACACGCACTGTTGAAAGATGAAAATTTTGCAGTGTCTAGCTTATAGCATATGAATTGCAGCTAGTTATAGTTTCTATCTCCAGATGACATTTGCACAAAATAAAGAGTGAAGGGGTTAGTGGTTTTTTTTTTAAATTTGATGTTGATGTAGAAAAATGCAATGGTGGTACCAACCAAGGTCTCAACATAGATAAGGCGAAAGTGAGGACTACAGATGCTGGAGATTAGAGTCAAGAGTGTGGTGCTGGAAAAGCACAGCAGGTCAGGCAGCATCTGAGGAGCAGGAAAATAGATGTTTCGGGCATAAGCCCATGAAGGGGTTTTCCTGCTCCTCGGATGCTGCCTGACCTGCTGTGTTTTTCGAGCACCACACTTTCAACTCTCAACAGAGATAAGCCTTCTTACTATTGAAAACCAATGGGTTTTATCTTTCAAAAGCTGTATTTTCTTTCAGGACAGTAGTGCTTTTAGTAGAATTTAATTGTCTTAAAAAATCAGAACATTAAACTATTATGTGTTTTTCTTTTAAACGTAAGGAGACACAGAGAACTGGTTGGTATAGGTTATTGGTTCTGATTGTGTTTGTAACTTCAGCATTTTTTATTTTTAAGTAAACAGACACTTAGAAATACATTCTATCTTGAAGGAACTTAAATTTTAATGAGACAAAACAGTTCTCTCTTCTGACTGGTAAATACCTATTGTACAGGTTTGTATTTTGTTTACATTCACAAAGCTAATGCTGTTAATTGTTTGAATTCTTTGATGTCTAGGACTTCAATTTGTTTTCCAAATCTCTGCAACTGATATCTCTGTTTCCTCTGAAAGCCCTCTCATCAAAGCTTGTCATTTGTAAACCCTCTAGAAAACTTCATCACAACAATTAGAAGGTTCCTTATAGGAGAATTCAAAATCTGCACTGCTGTCTCCAGAAAAGCATATTCAGCTAGTCATAACTGATCCAGGAAGATATGGACAACTGAGGACAGTTTGTGTGCAACATAACTTTGGCTATCGACTAATATTTGGACACTATGTGCACTTTCTTTCTAAATGTAACTTAATTGATCAAATTACTTTTATAATAAACCCTGCAGAGTTTTGTTACCTTTTGTCATATGTGTCTTTGTGTGTGTGATTTTTCCTTAAGTCGAATACTATTATTTACACATTTAAAAAAGTTTTTGTTCATAACATTTACAACTTTGCTTGAGTAAATTTCATATGCAATAAACTAGTTCTCTATTTGCTACTTTAGGAAGCTGACTGACTTGATTCTGATTCTAAGATATATATAGTTTGATATGCATAATAATAATTGCCAAATCTGCTCCCTTTTAAACTTTGTTATGATCAGTAGAGGTGTAGAACAAGGAACGGAATCACTTAACCATACTAACTGGGCCATGACACCTGATGGATGCTGCCAGACCAGTTGAATATTTACAGCATTTTCTGTTTTCATTTCAACTCAGTTTGACTGGAACTAAAAACCTGAGATTGTAAGTAAAAGTTCTATCAACCACGATTCCTGAATAAAGCTTCAATTCAAAGCGCGATTAAGAACTGCAAGGACAATATCAGTGCTTTTCTATTCAAAACTAACCTCTATGACCTCCCATTATCTGAGCTCTTCTTCAGCTACTTTTAATTTCCCTGCTCTTTGTCAGGAGCCAGTGTTTGTTCCTTTGTAATACTGCAGGATCACAGCAGCAGAATTCTCTTCACAATGGGCACCGGCTAAGTGTTCAGAGCTAGCTTTTGAATTTCATTCAGTGCATTGCAAAACAACTAAAAATAGGTTCACATTTATCACAAAACTGAGGTGTATCTTTTGTAAGTTCTTGGCAATTAGATTCTGCTTCAATCACTCAAAGGGGTACAAATCCAACAATAAGGCCTTGATAAAAACTCCAGTGGATGTTTGAAATCTAATTTGAAGCCAGATATTAAAAGATTTAAGAGTGAAAAGTCACATCAGCTGTGGAGAAAGAACTTTAGTATTGGAAGCAGAGAGATGAAAACCCTGTCAAGGTAGAATGAAGGATCAAAGGAACAAAGAATAGGAAAATAAGTATCCCTGAAGGGCAGAAGGAATTTTTACTGTCAGATATTTTTCAAAGGTTACACACTTTGTTGTTGATACATGAAAAATAAATTCTGTCTAACCTGAAATGTGAAAGAAGAAGCCGGGTTGACTCATTGCCTGTCCTAATTAATGAATTACAGAACTACTGAGAGAGGGGAAACATTTACAGCATGAAGACAGACACAAGAGACCTTCACAGGAAGAGTCATTTTTTTATTAGCTCTTAGATCTCTCCGTTCAAAATCAAAAGGATTCTAAGCATAGTGATCAAACACAAAGAAAGTATCACAACTTGGATGGTTCTCTAAATTATCTCTCCCGCCAGACTTGGAGTGTTCATAAAATCATGCAGTAAGGAAGAGGCCTTTCATCCCATCAAGGCTGTACTGCTAAAAAAGTACATTTCTATCTATGCCTGTCCCCCTTTCCCACTCTGGGCCCAGAGCCTTGAATATTATGACTTAAGCTTTCTGCAGGTTTTTAGCATACATAGCAAGAGCATTAAATGTGGAAAAAATTGTGATTTTAAGATGACCAACATCCCATTCATTTAATCTGATGGATATAAAGGATACCACAGCATTCTTTCCAAGTAGAGCTGGACAGTTATTCTTGGTGTCGTGGGTGTGGTGCTGGAAAAGCACAGCAGGTCAGGCAGCAACTGAGGAGCAAGAGAATTGACGTTTCGGGCAACAGCCCTTCATCAGGAATGAGGCTGGGAGCCTCAGGGTGGTGAGATAAATGGGAGGGAGGTGTGGCTGGGGAGAAGGTAGCTGAGAGTGCCATAGGTAGATGAAGGTGGGGGTAATGGTGATAGGTAAGAGAGGAGGGTGGAGCGAATAGGTAAGAAGGAAGTTGGACAGGTGGGACAGGTCATGAGGGCAGTGTCGAGTTGGAAGGTTGGATCTGGGATAAGGTGGGAGGAGGGGAAATGTGGAAACTAGTGAAATCCATGTTGATGCCATAGGGTTGGAGGGTCCCGAGGCAGAAGATGAGGTGTTCTTCCTCCAGGTATCGGGTGGTTAAGGAGTGCCGATGAAGGAGGCTCAGGACCTGCATGTCCTTGGTGGAGTGGGAGAGGGAGTTGAAGTGTTCTATCATAGAGCAGTGGGGTTTATTGGTGTAGGTGGCCAGGAGTGTTCTCTGAAGCATTCTGCGAGTAGGCTTCCTGTCTCCCCAACGTAGAAGAGACCGCATCGGGAGTGATGGATACAGTAAGTGACATGTATGGAAGTGCAGGTGAAACTTTGGTGTCGAAGGCTCCTTTGGGGCCTCAGACAGAGGTGAGGGGGGATTTTATGGGCGCAGATTTTGCAATTTCTGTGCCTATCTGCTCCACCCTCCTCTCTGACCTATCACCATTTCCCTACCTCCATCTACCTATCGCACTCTTGGCAACCTGCCCTCCAACCCCATTCCCTTCCCATTTATTTGACCCCCTCAGCTCACAGCCTCATTCCTAATGAAGGGCTTTTGCCCAAAACATTGATTCTCCTGCTCCTCGGATGCTACCTGACTTGCTGTGCTTTTCCAGCGCCACACTCTCAACTCTAATCTCCAGCACCTGGAGTCCACACGTTCGTCTAGTTATCCCTGGTGTATTGACTAATAATTAGCTGTCAACCAAATCTCAAAAACAGATTATCTGTATAATTATCACATTGACACATGTGGAAGTTAGCTTTGTTTAAAATTTTTTGTGTGGTATTTCTTGCTTTACAAGATGGCCAATTCAATTCTTGCTTGAGAATGTCATAATATATAAAACTAACCCCTAACCTGTTTGGCTATACATCAGGATCTGGTATATGTGCACACTAGGCTTGCATGTCAGCTCATGCAGTTTCTCTTGCTTTCAGACGCAACTGCTTGTAAACGAATATATCTTGCTGAAATTAATAATGATTACATTAACAGTGAATGATTATATGATGTGATATTCTCATGCAGCTAAAAATTATCGTGAGAAAAACTGCACAGACAGAATGCAAAGCTAGAGTGTAATAAAAGCAGCAGATACCCATGAAATGTCGGAAATGATATGAACTACAGAGGGATGGATCCCACTGCTTTCACAAGCCTAACCCTTCAGCAACGTAAATAGAATGTCAATGATCAGAATTTAAACAGGTTTTATCTTCTGATTTACTGAGTACCCTCCCGAGTGATGCGGTGTCGATATAGACAATACAGAAGAGAAAGGGTTCCTTTGTACAGCACCTTACATAAAAGCAATTTATGTCCAATTAAGTATTTTTGAAATTGTTATTATAGTACAGCAGCCACAGTGCACAAAGCAAAGTGTTGCATGTATGAAACAATCGCTGACTGTTTCAGTGCACCTTACTGATTATAAGGCAGTTTGTGAAATACAATCATATTTGCAATGTAGAAAATGTGGCAGCCAGAAGCAGCTAGAGAAGAGGTCAGAGAGGTTAGTTTTGAAAGCAAAACACTGAAATTGTCCTTGCAGCTTTCAATCGTACATTGAATTGAAGCTTCATTCAGAGACTTTGGTTTCTAGAACATTTACTTACAATTTGTGTGCAGTAAGTTCCCACAAATAGTAATATAAGGGGGATAGACAGGAAGGAAAGCATCTGCTTCGTTGAGAGATCAATGACCAGGACATAAATATAAGAAAGAAGACAGACATTTAGAGGGGAATTGAGGAAACATTTTTTGACTCAGAACATGTTGAAAATCTGAAACTCATTGCCTTAAGGAGAGATGGCAGAAACTCCCATAACATTTACGATATATTTTGATGTACACTTGCAAAGCCAAAGCACACATGGCTATGGAGCAAGTGCTGGAAAATGGTTTTGTTGGGCGCAGACTCAATGGGTCCAAGGGCCTTTTTCAGTACTGTCAACTTCAATGAGTTTGATTCTGTGAAGATATTTGAGGAATAAATTTAAAAATCACACAATACTAGGTTATAGTCCAACAGGTTTATTCAAAAGCACTAGCTTTTGGAGCACTGCTCCTTCATCAGGTGGTTGAAGCAGCACTCCGAAAGCTAGTGCTTCCAAGTAAACCTGTTGGACCATAACCTGGTGTTGTGTGGTTTTTAATTTTGTCCACCCCAGTCCAACACCAGCATCTCCAAATCATGAGGAATAAATATTAGTCTATACATCTCTTCTTGGAAATGGTATGTTTTACATCTACCTGAGAAGGAAGAAAACAGACCGTGACTAATGTCTCATCCAAAAGTGTCTCCAAAAGTGCAGTATTTCACTGGAGAGTCAGTTTATGGAGTGGAACCTGAGCCACCAGCCTTCTAATTCACTGGATGGAGTTCTGCCAACTAAGACATGGCCAATACTCAGGTAGACAGTTTCATTTTTGTAACATTACGAATTGTACATTTTGACCAAAACACTTGACAGAATGCCTTTAACTTATCTTTGAGAAGTGTAAATGGAATCCTGTATATCTAACTGACAAGTCAGACAAAGCCTCAATTTAATATATTTTCAAAATCATAGCCCCTCCGACTATAGCAACAGCCTGGATTTGCAATCACTACAATGAGACATGAAACCATAACAGCTGCTACAGAGGCTATGAGGTTACAATGCTACAAAAACTGAGCTACATTTGATAGGAAATTAATTTGGAAAGCCAGGATGTAATTTTCCTAAAAGTGCATCCTGAGGACATTGCTTTATACCATAAGCCACAACTTGAGGTAACTAACTGCTTAGTGTAACAAACTTTCTCAAAGATAGATGCCTCTTTTTATTGGTCACCTATACAAGGGGGAATGTGCCATAGAAACTCTTGCATTCAGGACAGAGGATTCTTCAAATCAGTTAGCCTAGCTATGCTTGTGGTGAAAGATGTTTACAAAAGGATCTTTCACATTTGGCACTAGAACCTGTGGGGTTGCAACTAGCAGGCTAAAGTACAAGGTTGCATGGCCTCAAGGTCCTAAAGAAGTTGAAGCTAGTATAGTGAAGAGGGGAACAAAGAAAAGTGTATCAGCTCTTGGGTTTAAAACTGTGCAGCTCATTCTGTGATCCTGTGATTTGGGTCTGCACCTGGAAGAACAGCAGAGCATCAGATTCCCCAGTGTTCCCCATGATGTCGCAGAATAGACAATAGGTGCAGGAGTAGGCCATTCTGCCCTTCGAGCCAGCACCACCACTCAATATGACTATAGCTGATCATCCTTAATCAGTATCCTGTTCCTGCCTTATCTCCATAACCCTTGATTCCACTATCCTTGAGAGCTCTATCCAACTCTTTCTTAAATGAATCCAGAGACTGGGCCTCCACTGCCCTCTGGGGCAGAGCTTTCCACACAGCCACCACTCTCTGGGTGAAGAAGTGTCTCCTCATCTCTGTCCTAAATGGTCTACCCCGTATTTTTAAGCTGTGTCCTCTGGTTCGGCACTCACCCATCAGCGGAAACATGTTTCCTGCCACCAGAGTGTCCAAACCTTTAATAATCTTATAAGACTCAATCAGATCCACTCTCAGTCTTCTAAACTCAAGGGTATACAAGCCCAGTCGCTCCAGTCTTTCAGTTTAAGGTAATCCCGCCATTCCAAGAATTGACCTTGTGAACCTACGCTGCACTCCCTCAATAGCCAGAATGTCTTTCCTCAAATTTGGAGAAATTTGGTGTAATGATTTAATGTCTGAGAAACTTGGCAAGAAAAGGTCCCCCAGAGGTCCTGTCATGTTTAATAGCAGGATCTGATTATATTAAATTCTCTGTTACATGTATCAAGGGACTAACATACATTTAAGGTGGAAATAAATTGAATTTTCATCTCTCTCCAGAAACAAGGGATACAGGGAGTAGGTACAAGGGAGTTGGAGTCAAAGGTCTGCTCTGTTTGTATTGAATGGCTTGGACTACTCGTGCTTCTATTCTTGCTGTTCTAAACATCAGGGAGGAGTTGAACATCAAAAATGAGGCTGACACTGTGATAGGTAGTGAATCCAAGAGGGGAGCTGTCATTAGACGACATCAACACAAGTAGCAGAGCTGATATTGCATTCCGACATGGAGCCGTTTATCACTACTCTTTGTTTCCTATCAGCCAACCAACGTTCAATCCAAGTTAGTACTTTGCCCCCAATACCATGCGCCCTAATTTTGCTCACTAACCTCCTATGTGGGACTTTATCAAATGAATGGCATGAAAATGGAACTGTTTTGCACTCACATCATCTTTCAGTCAACAGTTATTGTGTGCTATGTTCAGAGATAAATAAATGTTTTTTCAACTCATACTTCTGAATTTCTTTACAACCACTTTGAGAGAGAGAGAGTGCAAATGAGGCTTTTCATCACCTCCCACTGAGCTGGACACCCTCAGCGCTCAGTGGAAGTGTTAGTTTTGATAAATGACCATGTCGAGATGGAATTGTTGGGAAGTGGCTGCTAATCCTGCAAAATCATCTCCATTACAAAATATTATTTGTTGTACAGAGTGTAAAACCACAAAGAAGATATCTTAGGTCTTTAATATCACAATCAGTCATCATAATAATGGAAGTCTTAAGAAACTAATATATAGAATTAAGTTCTAAATCAAATAGTATTTTGTTTTGAAACTACAGTCATAAATCAGTGTAATATCTCTGTCTAATCTGGCTTAATTTTTCTTTCATAGATACCATTAAACATGCTGCATATTTCCACTATTTATGATTTTAATTTCAAATTTCCAGTATCTGATTTTTTTTATCATTTCAGCTCAATAATTCTGTCATCTTGTCACGTTTATTTAAAAACTTTTAGCTTCAGGACACCATAGAGACTGAATCAATATTTACAGAATTTACCAAAGTAATTTTGCTGTCTGACTAGTGCAGGGCATTTCAACAATTGCGTATTGCTATAAATTCATTTCGCCACCTGATGGAATTTTGTATTGACATTTATAATATCCACACTTCCTGACTGTCAATCAACAGCTAAAAGAAATGGAGACTTTAAATGCTGCCTACTACCATCAGCCTTACTGCGTAATGATGTGTTCCCAGCTCCAGGCCTTAAGTTCTAAAATTTTAAATCTCCAAAAGGTAAACTTTAACCCTAATACTTGCCAAAGACTAGAAATTTAAAATTAAAATAGATAATTGTGGAAACATTTATCACCATTACTAGTATCTGGAAAGGATGAATGCAAATCAGAGTGACATATTTCAATGTTTTATGCCTTAAGTTTAAAAAAAATGCTTTTAAAATCCCAACAAAGAGGCCATTCAGCCCATTGAGTTTGCACTGAACCTCCGAAGAGCATTCCACCCACTCAGCCCTATCTCTCTAAGCCTGCATTTCCCATGGCTAACCCACCGAGCCTGCACATATCTGGACACAATGGGGCAATATACCATGAATAATCCACCCAACCTGCACATCCTTGGACTGTGGGAGAAAGTGAGAGCATGCATCTGAAACCCACATATGGACAGAAAGAATGTGCAGACTCCACAGAGCACAAGACTGGAACTGAACCTGGGTCCCTGGTGCTATGAGACAGCAGTGCTAACCACAGAACCACTATGCTACCCAAAATTTGCAATGTAACTTTACTGCAAATTTTTAGATTTTAAGATTTCCATTGTGTGAAACTGATTGAAATATTAAATATTTAGACGCAGTTATTTTGTAGTTTATTACTTTGTAATGCAAAGAATTTATTTTTTATAAAGATAGTTTTGCAACATTGGCAACTTGCCCGTTAGACCTGATCTCTCAACCTGAGCTGATGCTTCTATACAATACCAGGAGTGTCCTGCACTTTGCAAGTGCTGCCCTTCAGGTGAACATTTAAACTGATGCCTCAGTTGCTCTCTCATGTAACCAAAACAAATTACTTCCTGTAGCACTGTGTTAAAATAGTAAATGTATAGTTAGATGAGATCTGAACTGATGCTGAGGGTAGTTTCAAAGTTTAGCCTGTTCCAATTAAGTACCACGATTCAGTCATGCACACACAATTATAGATAATATATAATAAACCATCATTTTTCTCTTCATCTTTTTCCTAAAGTGTCATCCTACAATGAAAAGTAGAAGGACTATTTCCAAGATGCTTCCTTTTCTTTAGATTTACATGCACTTTGCTGCTTCCCCTAGTCTCAACCATTGCTCTTGAAAATTAAAACAATAAAAAAGGAAAATAAAATTGAAGCTTCATATCTTACATTTACTCCGACTGAACATCAAAAATAAAACTTTAGAAAGGAAACATTAATTGTAGAGCAAAAAAGAATGTGATAATTGTTTGGACCAAGGCTGAAGATGCAACAGGAACTGTTAACCACCAATCTTAGTATTAAATTCAAATCAGGCAGGTTGGCTCTACTTGGTCAGGGCATTGCTATGGCAATGCAACGCAAATTGGCTGTCTCCTTTCCTTTTTCTTCTTGAAACATGTGAACATATTCCTCTTGCTTACAATAAACACAGCCTTACCCTTTGTAAATATAGGAGAAAGTGAGGACTGAAGATGCTGGAGATGAGAGGCAAAAAGTGTGGTGCTGGAAAAGCATAGCTGGTCAGGCAACATCCAAGGAGCAGGAGAGTCGACGTTTCAAGCATAAGCTTGAAATGAGGGGGTGGCCCAAGGGGACTAAGAGATAGATAGAAGGGGGGAAGGTAGATGGGAATGCAATAGGTAGATGGAGGTGGGGGCTGATGGTCTTAGGTTGGAAAGGAGGGTGGAGCGGATATATGGGAAGGAAGATGAACAAGTAGGACAGGTCAAGAGAGCGGTGCCGAGTTGGAAACTTGGATCTGGGATATGGTCGGGGAAGGCGAAATGAAGAAACTTGTGAAATCTACATGTGATTGCAGGGTCCCAAGGCAGAAGATGAGGCATTCTTCCTCCAGATGTCAGGTGGCTAGAGTTTGGTGGTGGAGTAGGCCCAGGACTTGGATGTCCTTGGTGGAGTGGGAAGGAGAGTTAAAATGTTCGGCCACAGGGCAGTGGGATTGTTTAGCGCCTGTGTCCCACAGATGTTTGCTGAAATGTTGCACAATTTGGCATCCTGTCACCCCAATATAGAGGAGGCCACATCAGGAGCAATGGACACAGTAGATAATGTGTGTGCAAGTACAGGTAAATCTCTGTTGGATGTGGAAGGATCCTTTGGGGCCTTGGACTGAAGTGAGGGGGGAGGTGTGGGCACAGGTTTTGCACTTCTTGTGGTGTCAAGGGAAGGTCCACATCTGATAGAGATTTACCTGCACTTCCACACACATCACCTACTGCGTCCATTGCTCTCCATGTGGTCTCCTCTACACTGGGGAGACAGGACACCAACTTGTAGAATGTTTCAGTGAAAATCTATAGGACACATGCGCTAAACAATCCCACCGTCCTCTGGCCAAACACTTTAACTCCCCCAAGGGCATGCAAGTCCTGGGCCCCCTCCACCGCCAAACTCCAGCCACCGGACGCCTGGAGGAAGAACACCTCATCTTCTGCCTTGGGACCCTCCAACCACACAGGATCAATGTAGATTTCACCACTTTCTTCATTTCCCCTCCCATCACCATATCCTAGATCCAAGCTCTTGACATGTCCTACCTACCCATCTTCCTTCCCACCTATCCGCTCCACCCTCCTTTCTGACCTATCAACATCAACCCTCATCTTCATCTACCTATTGCATTCCCAGCTACCTTCCCCCCAGCCCCACCCCCTCCCATTTATCTCTCAGCCCCCTTGGGCCAGCCCATCATTCCTGATAAACAGCTTATGCTTGAAACATTGACTCTCCTGTTCCTCGGAAGTTACCTGACCGGCTGTGCTTTTCTAGCACCAGACCTTCCGACACTGTGTAGATATAGCTTCAAACATATGCAATTCAACCACACTGTGAACCTGGGTGATAACCTTAAATTGGTTTCCAGTCTAATTCATACTGCAGTCAGAGTTATTTAGTAAATGTTGCCCAATAGCAGCATCCCATCCAACGATGGATGCAATATTCTGAGTTTTGTGAGCATGGGTTGCATGATAGCATTCTGCATGCATCTGAGGACAGGAGAATCGAAGGGCATAAACCCTTCATCAGGAAGGGCTTTTCTGATGGAGAACTTATGCCCGAAACATCGATTGTCCTGCTGCCTGACCTGCTGTGCTTTTCCAGCATTTCACTCTCGACTCTATCTCCAACATCTGCAGTCCTCACTTTCTCCTAGCATTCTGCATGCTATTGACAGTCAAAGGGACATGTTATTTTATAAAATTAAATAAAACACAAAAAAATCATGCTGCAAGACATTATGAACTATTGAAGTTTCAAATTTTGTAATTAAATTAAAATTAGTCAGAAACTATTCTAGGCCTATTTCATTCCTGTGTTTTCCGCATTGGTCACTACTGGCAAGGCCACAATTTCTGCCTATTAAAGAGTAACAAAATATGACTAAATTCACAACAAAGTAAAAGATTTGATATGTCTAAATCATCTATGCTTTCAAAAAAAATCTCAAAATTTGACAGATAGCAGAAATAATCTTTAACTCATTCTGACTGTAGAGCAGGAACATTTCATTATTTTTCTGGCAAGATAACATTTTTTTCTTGAAGGATTCTGTTTCTTTGACAGACTGAATGTCCATCTTCCTATGATTTAGTTAACCATCTGCTTCTTTTCCATTCTTGTCTCACAATCTGTGGCTTGGGTGCCATTTTATAAGACTGACTGTCGTCCAGAAATTAGACTTGTTTCAGTTTCACTTTTCAAGATGGTGGATGTAGATAATTTCAGCACTTTGATGCCAAATATTTACGTTATCACCTACATCAAGTGATCATGCAGTTATGCCAATAACCTATTTCTTGAGATCAATGTATGCACTGATCACACACATCAAACATTGAGTGAATCTTAATGCACTCAATTGACCATATCTTTTGATTTTGTAACTTATCAATCCCACAAGTATAAAAATGCATTAGTGTCATAAGGAGTGAAAATGCATTTTTTTATGATAATGTTATTAACATTTATTAGAAGGGCTCCAAAACTGTGGGCTGTGACCTCCTTCGGAGTCAGAGGATGATCATTTAGAATTGTAAATTCCTATACAGCAATGCAACTATTGAGTAGAGAGGCCAGTTGGTCTCAAATTGTAGTTTTCAAAAATGACTCATCAGTGTAAGAGTTTTTGCTGACCTGATTGATCATTCATTTAGCACCTTCACTGGCTATTTAGTTCAGAACCCAAACTGGCTAATCAGGGATTTCCATAGAGTCAATTATTATGCATGAGATATTTTGAACACACACTGAATATGCACTGTGGTGAATAGTTGAGGATTGATGCCAAAGCTGAAGGACAAAACCATTAGCCTCTGCTTAATCATGGTCTCCCTGCCTTGTTCAATAACTTCTCTCCCTGGCCTTCTTTAACAAGTCCTCCAGCCCAAAACAATTCCCCTCCCAGACCCTCCTAATCTTACGCTGGGGCCAAAGCAATTTTCAACCATTAAAATGGCATTACAATGGCAAACAGTTTGTGAGGCACTCTTCTGACATACTGTGAAATTATATAATTAATTATTAAGATGGAATTTAAGCAATTGTGAAATATGCCTCATCTTATTATCAAAGAATCCCCAATCACTTTGGTGAATATAAACACCAGTTTGTGCATTGTAAAGTGAAGGTCTGTTACATTACACTATAGCAAATCAATGTTATTATTAACATTGCTAACCCATTAGTTCTTTCAGACAGAATTACTCCTAATTGTAAGGTTCACAACTAAGGTTGGAATACAATGCTATTCTAACACCATTTCCCTCTATCACCCACCCCCATAAGTTGGAAGATAGGGAATGGGGAATTGGCTTCTTGCAAAATTCATTGACGTTGTGTCAGATGATATAGAATAAGGTGCTATGAACCAATTCTTTTTCAAGACCACCTTGATATTCATCCGCCGACATTTCCGCCACCTCGAATCAGACCCCACCACCAGGGATATATTTCCCTCCCCACCCCTCTCCGCCTTCCGCAAAGACTGCTCCCTCCGTGACTACCTGGTCAGGTCCACGCCCCCCTACGACCCACCCTCCCATCCTGGCACTTTCCCCTGCCACCGCAGGAACTGTAAAACCTGCGCCCACACCTCCTCCCTCACCTCCATCCAAGGCCCCAAAGGAGCTTTCCACATCCACCAAAGTTTTACCTGCACATCCACTAATAACATCTATTGTATCCGTTGCTCCCGATGCGGCCTCC